>NC_064925.1:410758306-411077170 GCF_023897955.1 Schistocerca gregaria
CCACTTATCAGTATGACATTCCATTCCCTCTGGGCAGGATGTATGCTCTGAGTTAGTTTGGGTGTCGTACAGCTATTCTATCCTCTGCTGAGGGAAGCCTGCCCAAAACTGTTGTAACTGATCCTTGATATCCTCCATACGGACACTGGAACAAATTTGACATGTGAGCTTGTCCCACACTTGTTCTATCAGCAAGAGAACTGGAGATCTTGCTACCCAGAGAAGTACAACAACTTTGAGCAGACATTTGATAGAGACATGCCATTTGTGGACGAACGTCGTACCACTGAAAAATAGTACTTCAACACTGAGAGATACCACCATGGCATATCGTTAGGCCAACAGGGTTCCCTCAATCACGACCAGCCATGACCTGAAGTCATAACTGATGGCTCCCAAAACCATGAGACGAGAAGCAAAACCGCTTTACCTCTCCCAGACGATAGAAGAATTGGACCTGTCCACAAGTCCCTGCCATACTCACCGATGACGGTCGTTTCTCATATTTCACAACTGCAAATGCAGCAATGCCAAACTTCAGCAGTCGTTGTATCCCAGTCTAAGCACTACTCCAAACGCAGCCCTTTTTATTGTTGTGTTGACACCAATCGACGCCTGGGGCACTAACGCCCTAGTCCCGCTGTTCCTTGTCTCTGACCAATTGTCCGTGATTGCACATAATGTGGCAGGGAGTCCATTAGTGGTTTTCTGAAAGCAGCCACAGATCTGAAGGACTTACGGTTTCCTTGGTGCATGATATGGCGATCCTCCCTTGCGGTGTAAAGACATGGCAGCCCAAAATCTCAATCACGACTCTGCCTGCGCTAATATTCCCATGCCGTCTGTCAATAGCTCACTCTCACAACCAGGTGCACAATGTATCTGTTGAGTGCATGATCCTACCAGCCGCTCAAATGGGGGTCTTTTGCCGCTCTTGTATATCTTCCGAGTTTGCAATTAATATTATTGCATAAGATTTTCGGTTTTATCCATGAGACAACTTTTTCTCTACTTAGTCGAACATTATCCGGCACCTCTGGTAATAACTGGTGGGTTTTTGTTTATTGAAAAACTGTAAAAAAGAACACATATTTTAGGTTGCAACTGATCTAACAAGGTGAAGCCTAAAGATATTTTTTTCTTGTGTTTCGTTTTTACCATGATTTTACATTATACAATTTGGCAACACCATCTATTTATGTCTTGCGCCGATAGCTTGTCATCTGCATAGTAAACTGTAAATCAGAAATTTAACACCTCCATTCATATTAAAAAATGTAATTTTAGTGAAAAAAATTTTTGGACGCCCACTGGAAAGAGGGATAAAAGTTAAGAAAATTCGAAGTCGCTGCCAAACCTACTCGGGAACAAGTAAACGTCGATACGATTAGGACACAGAAGAATATTGCTTACAACGCATTTTTTGAAGTAAAAAGTCATTTGTTAAACGAAAATTGTACGAAGTACATTTCATATGTGTCCTCAGAACTCGAAAGAACATCGATTAGTCACTATGGAACGTGAAAAATAATAAATAAATATTCAAAACACTTTGTGATATTGTGGCCTTCAGTCCAGAGACTGCATTGATACTGCACTCCATCCTACTCTATCATCTGCAAGCTTCTTCGTCTCCGAGGAACTACTGCAACCAACATCCTTCTGAATCTGCTTAGTGTATTCTTCTCTTGGTCTCCCTTTACGATTTTTACCCTCTACGCTTTCATCCAGTACTAAATTGGCGATCCCTTGATAATTCAGAACGTGTCGTACCAACCGATCCCTCCATCTAGTCACGTTATGTCACAAATTCCTTTTCTCCCCAATTCTATTCAGCACTTCCTCGTTAGTTACCTCATCTACCCGTCTAAATTTCAACATTATTCTGTAGCACCACATTTTGAAAGGTTCTACTCTCTTCTTGTCCAAACTATTTATCGTCCATGTCTCGCTTCCATACATGGAAATACTTCATACAAATACTTTCAGAAAAGACTTCCGGACACTTAAATCTATACCCGATGCAAATAAATTTCTAATCTTCGGAAATCCTTTTCTTGGCATTGCCAATCTGCATTTTCTGTCCTCCCTACCTTGACCGCCGTTAGTTATTTTGTTTCCCAAATATCAGAACTCAACTACCACATTAAGTGTATCATTTCCTGATCTAATTCTCTCCACATCACCTGATTTAATTACACTACATTCTATTCTTGTTTAGCTTTTGTTGATCTTCATCTTATATCCTCCTTTCAAGACACTTTCGAAATTACAGTAGTTACAATTTTCAACAACAGATGGCGCTACAAGTGATGTGAAAGATACAGAAGACAACGCAGTCTGTGGGTGCGCCATTTTGTACGTCGTCTTTCTGCTGTAAGCGTGTGCTGTTCACAATGTGCAAGTGTGCTGTGGACAACATAGTTTATTCCTTAGAACAGAGGATTTTTCTGGTGTTGAAATTCCACCGCCTACAACACAGTGTTGTTGCAACAAGACGAATTTTTCAACGAAGGTTTAATGTAACCAAAGGACCGAAAAGCGATACAATAAAGGATCTGTTTGAAAAATTTCAACGGACTGGGAACGTGAAGGATGAACTTGCTGGAAAGGTAGGGCGACCGCGTACGGCAAGCACAGAGGGCAACGCGCAGCTAGTGTAGCAGGTGACCGAACAGCGGTCTCGGGTTTCCGTTCGCCGTGTTGCAGCTGGGGTCCAAATGACGCCAACGTCCATGTATCGTCTCATGCGCCAGAATTTACACCTCTATCCATACAAAATTCAAACGCGGCAACCCCTCAGCGCCGCTACCATTGCTGCACCAGAGACATTCGCTAACGATATAGTGCACAGAATTGATGATGGCGATATGCATGTGGGCAACATTTGGTTTACTGACGAAGCTTATTTTTACCTGGACGGCTTCATCAATAAACAGAACTGGCGCATATGGGGAACCGAAAAGCCCCATGTTGCAGTCCCATCGTCCCTGCATCCTCAAAAAGTACTGGTCTGGGCCGCCATTTCTTCCAAAGGAATCATTGGCCCATTTTTCAGATCCGAAACGATTACTGCATCACGCTATCTGGACATTCTTCGTGAATTTTTGGCGGTACAAACTGCCTTAGACGACACTGCGAACACCTCGTGGTTTATCCAAGATGGTGCCCGGCCACATCACACGGCCGACGTCTTTAATTTCCTGAATGAATATTTCAATGATCGTGTGATTGCTTTGGGCTATCCGAAACATACAGGAGGAGGCGTGGATTGGCCTCCCTATTCGCCAGACATGAACTCCTGTGACTTCTTTCTGTGGGGACACTTGAAAGACCAGGTGTACCGCCAGAATCCAGAAACAATGGAACAGCTGAAGCAGTACATCTCATCTCCATGTGAAGCCATTCCGCCAGACACGTTGTCAAAGGTTTCGGGTAATTTAATTCAGAGACTACGCCATATTATTGCTACGCATGGTGAATATGTGGAAAATATCGTACTATAGAGTTTCCCAGACCGCAGCGCCATCTGTTGTTGACAATTGTAACTACTGTAATTTCGAAAGTTTGTCTGCCTGAAAATGTACTGTTGTCCCAAGCATATTGCAACAAACGGTGTATTTCTATCGCTGCTCGTTTAGTTTGTATTGCGGTTTCAAATATACCGGTCATTTTTGAAACACCGTGTGTGATATATGTGAATACTGTCTGCAAAGAGTATCGCGAATCGCGAACACAGAAGTAAAGAAGCTATAAATCAAGACTTCATATCTGATGTGACATTTTTACCCTATGAACAACGAAGATTCAGTATTCGATAAACGTTTTATCCTTGCAAGATTTTAAACATGGCTGAAACAGCAACTGTTGAAATTCTTTACGGTAAATGATGACAGCCAACTAATGACGACGCCTTTGGCACAATTGTTTTATTAATGTCCATTGCAGGATGTAATTTTAGACATTTTACATCTGATGAAGGTATATATATATATATATATATATATATATATATATATATATATATATATATATATATATATATATAGACCGAAACCTTGCTTAAGAATTTTAATAAATCTTTATCCTGCAACTGTTTCAGCCCTCATCATTTACCGTGAAGTTTTTCCTTTCAGTCGTTAAAGGAAAATACGTTGCGTTAGGGAAAACAAGTATCGTAAATGCTTCAATTTTTTTAAAAGTTTGTTTCAAATCATTGAGAATGCTCGATGAATAATGCCTGCTTATTTTATTAACATCTGCCATATAAACAGGACAGTTCCGCTGAATGTGAAAACAATGGTAGTGTTATACCTTGGTAGGAATATTATGAGAGGAATCAAGAAACACATACTCAAATTCGACAGTACAGCAACAACCACAGTAATTCTGAGCACCGGATTTACATCCAGACAGTTTTATGTGTATGTGGTTTACACACAGCTTTGGTAGCCTGCGCAACGAAATTAATTTGACAATTTGAAGTGAGTGTTGTTCACGGTTTTAATGAAATTTTTGTATAGTTTAGAACCATAATTTCAATTCCTTCTATTCGCTTGCATATAATCTGATCATGCCTTACTAAGGCGAAACGCGTTATTTTTATATAAAAATAACTTTTGAACTTTCACTGTTTTGTTTTGAGTATTAAAGATATCATCACCACCTCCAGTCCCCCCCCCCCCCCCCCATACAACCCAATTAGTATCATGTGACGTTAAAAACGTTAAAAACGCATATAACATATAAACACTCAAATTAATCAGGTCAAATACTGCAAAATATACAAAGCCAAATAGTCAGAAATAATGCATCTCATGGACCTGCTTCAGTTACAGCTAAGTTCAACTACTACACTTCCAATAACACAATTTACATACAACACAGAGGACCAATGTGATCGAATCCTGCCTCGGGCATGGATGTGTGTGATGTCCTTAGGTTAGTTAGGTTTAAGTAGTTCTGAGTTGTAGGGGGCTGATGACCTCAGATGTTAAGTCCCATGGTGCTCAGAGCCATTACAACCATGTTGAACGGTGTGTTCAAGCGTAGCAGTTACAATTACCAGCGTACATGTTTACCATCTTTGGTAGTATATTCCTCTTAGTGGTTGGTGACACAAACAATGTTAACAGTACCTTTGATACACTAAATGAGCAGGACAGTTCTGCTGAATGTGAAAACAATGGTATTGTGCATTTCCTAGGTAAGAATATTATGAAAGGAATCAAGAAACATATGTTGAAAATTCGACAGTACATCAACAACAACAAAATAACAATAGATACCTTAAAACAGTGTGCTGATCAACTCAACAAATAATACGCTACCCGATAAAGCTCATAAGCAAGAAGAACTATGCTCAATTAACCAAATAGTTGGAGAAATGGCTTCGTGGCTGCATTTGTTGACAGTTTCCTAAAGAAACAAACCGTCTATCAATTCAGCCAAAATAGAAAGCTATAAATGCAACGGCCGTTGGAATATTGTAACTCATCAGCCAGCCGCAAACCCACACTCCGTAACTGCAAGATGGAGTTCCGTTCAGCTCCTGTGGAGATTAACGAAAAATTTGATTTCTTTATACAACATTCATAGATCACTTTTGAAATCATGGAAAGAATGGCCAGTGTACTTAATGTAGGTTGCCATTCCTGATTTAGAATAATTGTTTATGTGGTAGGTACTTATGTGTTCACTGCAGTGGGTCCTACGTGAAGTGCAAACGGTTTTGTGTATTCTCGATTGTGTATTTTCATCTGTTTGTGTGTGCATGTTCAGGCTGAAGCGTCTTGCCGCGTGTTTTACCTTTTGAGTCCGTCTTTCGAAAGTAAATGCTTCAAAATTTCCGGCTCCTCCAAAATATCAAGTTTACGCCTTTTTTTTCAATATACAAAATTTCCAACTTCTCAACCCCTTTAGGAGAGTGCCTTGTGATTAACAGGTGATCTGCAATAGAAGAATTAGGTGCACACGAACCGTTTCTCCTCAGAAAATGTTCTTTACAGCGAATTGAAAAGGCACGTCCAGTTTGACCAATATAACAGGCACCGCAAGTGTTACAAGAAATATTGTAGTTACCAGAATTCTGCAGAGGGCTAGTAGTTAACTTTAAATTATGGATGACATTTTTTCTCAAGTTGTTATGTGTAGAAAAGGCAATATTACATTTGTATTTAATCCGAAGCAACCTTTGAATCTGGTACGACACTGGACCTAAAAATGGAACTCAGAAGAATTCTTTCTGCCATTCTTCTGGGACGCTGATGAAAGAACCAAGTGTAATACCCTTCTTGCCAATCTTCTTTCTGAGTTTATCATCTACTAACCGAGCTTAGTAAACACTACTGACCACCACTGTTTAAATAATATCAATCTCACTATTAAAGTTTTCTTTCGAGAGGGGAATGGAAAGTGCTTTTCCTATTGTAATTATTTCATGTACACCGTTCAGGTGTTTGTTTAATTCCCTCTCTGCAGTTACGATAGATGTCTACAAAATAGTTCCTTTTTCCAGTTGGCCACCTAGATGGCGGTATTGTCTTGAAGTTACCGTGGCCCACAAGTCACATGATGTTTCAGTTTTGTGTTGACTGTAGCAGAGGACACATGGCAGCCCCTAGTGACTTGCACCTCTGCTGCATTTTACTTTATTTCTATCTGATGCTGTAAGGTATCACCGCAGCTTTCGTACTTTTTGGTACGTTATCCTCTAACATTTAGTTTTAATTTAGTCCGAAGAAGGTGTTCCTTCTGACACAGAAGCCTAGGTCACAAATCAAGTGTGCTCTCGACTGAGGGCTGCGTTTTTCAAAACTTTGTATTCCAAATATCTTCTTCTTTAGGTTGGACTGGTAGCCTATATAAAAAATATATAAAAATAGAGGCTGTTGGGATATTATTTTTACAGTTCATTAGTACTAGTCGAGTTCATGTCACGCAAAATCGTTTCTGTATTGATTTAGAAATCTGAGCCAAGACGCTATTCAACAGGTAGTCGTCAGTGTAAATTAATTTTTCTGGAGAGGAGCAAAATCATCTGGATCATAACCTGACTCGTACACCCAGTAATACGTTTCTCGACTTTACACATGGATTGGTAATTAATAATTGGTGTATAGTTAATATTTATGCTTCTGATGATGGCCGCATTTGGTTGAAACTCGTGCCAATATAACGGATACCCCAAACGTGTGTGGCCCAAGAAAACTCATATATAATTAAACCAAATGTGTAAACGACATACCTTTACAATAGAGTACTAGAGGCACATTACAATAGGTGTTCAAAGGAACCCCCACTCCCACCTGTATAAATAGTTAAACATGGCGCGGCATATTGGTGAACGTTGCCGCCAGAGTATTCGACGTGATCGCCAGGATTTCACGGTGGATTTTCTCACGTAGCCCCTCGTCGATGATATTTGGTTTAGTCTTGTACACATTACATTTAAGATGATCCCTTAGAAAAAAAACAGCAGGATTGTCAAGTCAGTCCTCTCAAATTACTCAGATTTTCAGCTAGTATCTAACCAGCATTTTTGCCGATAGACTAGGGGCGCCTCCTGTCGTGACGATCTAACAGTGTTCAATTTGGTTCCAGCTATGTCACCAAGACCTGAATGCAGTACTTAGATAGTTTACGTTGACTACTGAAACGTTCTAAAAACCATCGCTGACATTTATTAAAGCAGTGGCAGTAACCTAGTCGCTACCGCCCACTGGTGTGCGTTCCAGCTTTCATGGTAGACAGTGGATGGTATGTGTTCTAGAAACATTGTCATTAAGATTTCCTAAAATTTGGCGATAAATTACGTGATTAGGAACTTGCTGGGACTCTGTACTTCCCAGCTTTATAAAAAACCATTACTGTGGAACTGGTGGGCGGATAGTAACTTTTACTCTCAACAGAGATGCGAAAGTGGACGGTAGGTAAACCAGATCGACATTTTAGTAAGATTTTGACATAAAGATTTTTGTTAGGAACTATTATATACTTTAACTTTCTCTAAGTCTGCTTTATAAGTTACTTCGCTGCTATATAAATCACTATTAGCGTGCAGTGGTGGCGGTTACAAAATTTTATTCTTAACAGCGATAGAAAAGCGGGCAGAGGTAAGAAAGGCGCTCTACCCCTGCTTAAAGGAATCCAATGCTGTTACAGAAGAAACACTAGCTTTTATACAAAATATCGGTACACCGTAAAAATCAAGTAGCAAGTCACACAGAAGCCCACGTACAGTAAATCACGCTACACTGAAACACGAGATCTACACACAGATCAAAGAACCTCACCCTTGTCACATTTCACACATGCTGACATGTCGACGAGTTACGTGAGAATATCCGACGTGAAATCCAATACTCTAGCAGTAACATTCAATAACGTGCATTGTTGTAGGCGTGTGTGTTGTCCTTAGTGTAAGTTAGTTTAATTTATGTTAAGTAGTGTGTAAGCTTCGGGGCCGATTACCTCAGCTGTTTGGTCTCATAAGTCTTCACACACATGTGCACTTTTTTTTTTTTTTTGCAGTGTTGTGTTGAACTGCGTACACAGATGGAGGAAGTCTCCTCACAATACCTTTTGTACCTTCATTTCTCAACCTTAAAAGGTATGTTAGGTACAGATTTGGTCAAATATCCTTTGGCACCAAGATTTTTACATTTTCTTTGCTCCCTTACAAGTGGATCAGTCAGTATATTGGATAGGAAAAGTAACAGTGGTGAGAAAGTATGTTTTATAAACTTTGAAACAGATATTACACACAGAGAGCGAGACAAAAAGAAAAAAGAAAAAAATCCTTGATGTAGCTACTACAACATTATTGGCAATATTCAGGTAAATATAAAGTAATCGTGAAAGAGACCCATCAGTGGACATTAATACTAAACTTGAAATAAATCCTATTTCAAGAGGTATAACTGGAGTGACGGACGGAAGAGGTGTTGCGGTGTGGTATGGGTGCGGAGAAGAATAGGATGAGCTGAAACAAATCACGCTACACCTAAATCTAAATTTGTAACCGTTAAAAGTGCTACATAAATGACAGATTCAGGCAAGGCTTTATGGAGCTGAGCTGCCCTTATGGTAAAATAACAAAATTTATTACAGTTTACATTAAAATGACTGTCTCAGTAACAAAAATGTGTGGTCTAGAGCATTGAAAATATTGCACAGTCTATGCGAATCATAGTGAAATATTTTTTATAAGTATAACGCAGAGGCAATCCATTTCTTTCTTTAGTACTCTGCCTGTCGATCTAAGTTCGCACACTAATACAATACCAGAGTCGACTTTTCCTGATGACAGCTTTCTCCTAAGTAATTCCTAGCCAAAGTACGAATTTGTAATGCATATATGACATAAGCATAGTCATAAAATAGAGAAAGAGATATATTATGTTCGGATCATAAGTGCTGCTTAACTAACCCTATGGTGAAGTGTACACTCTGCAGGTTCCAAAAGGAGCAATTTGTGGTTCTCACAGTGACTGGTAATACACTCCAAAGTGGGGTCCACCTATCGATAAAAGTAACGTGATGTGAAGAAACAAGAGACCTTAACGAAGCAAAAGGTTACGGAAAGGAATACATCGTGTGGCTGTCACGCTATCCAGTATTACCGTAAAATGAGTGTGCGTTGGGATGAGGGGTGGGGTGGGGGAGGTTGGGGGGAGGGCTGTTTCGTTTCCGCTGCCTCTGCACTCAGTGTTCGCTTCCCATGTAATCCCCTCCCACCCGCATATCCTTTGTTCTCGGAGTCGCCCGCCTACCTCTCCTTCGGCAGGACACCAGTCTCTGCAAATATGAAGAGAAAGCAGCACCTCACCATGATCGAGGCTTTCGCCGAGCACGTGTTCCTCGGTCAAACAACGGAAGGGAGGAAAACAAGTGTGGATATTTTCACTGCTGAATCGTCAGAACGGAACAACGGAAAGAGAAAATTTTACACAAAGCTTCCACATAAATGAATGAAAAAAAAAATCCGGATTACTCTCGTTCTTGCACGTCTCACAAATACAGCGGCAGAGAATTTCTCATTCCCCTTTCTCGTAAAAAATATCTTTATTTACAAGTGCGTTAGCTGATAGCAGAGGTGCAGAGGTGGTGTCCCATGTTTGCTCTGAGTTACAATAACAAAAAATGCTGTCACACAAATCCACGTATCATAGTAACTAAAATCATTTCTTCCTTACTTCAATAGGGCACTACTTTATTGATATTTTGTACTAGATGAAAAACCCGACATTGCCTCTTTTGCCAGTATGTATTGTGATCGTAGTATATATATATATATATATATATATATATATATATATATATATATATATATATATATATATATATATTCCTGGAAATTGAAATAAGAACACCGTGAATTCATTGTCCCAGGAAGAGGAAACTTTATTGACACATTCCTGGGGTCAGATACATCACAAGATCACACTGACAGAACCACAGGCACATAGACACAGGCAACAGAGCATGCACAATGTCGGCACTAGTACAGTGTATATCCACCTTTCGCAGCAATGCAGGGTGCTATTCTCCCATGGAGACGATCGTAGAGATGCTGGATGTAGTCCTGTGGAACGGCTTGCCGTGCCATTTCCACCTGGCGCCTTAGTTGGACCAGCGTTCGTGCTGGACGTGCAGACCGCGTGAGACGACGCTTCATCCAGTCCCAAACATGCTCAATGGGGGACAGATCCGGAGATCTTGCTGGCCAGGGTAGTTGACTTACACCTTCTAGAGCACGTTGGGTGTCAAGGGATACATGCGGACGTGCATTGTCCTGTTCGAACAACAAGTTCCCTTGCCGGTCTAGGAATGGTAGAACGATGGGTTCGATGACGGTTTGGATGTACCGTGCACTATTCAGTGTCCTCTCGACGATCACCAGAGGTGTACGGCCAGTGTAGGAGATCGCTCCCCACACCGTGATGCCAGGTGTTGGCCCTGTGTGCCTGAGTCGTATGCAGTCCTGATTGTGGCGCTCACCTGCACGGCGCCAAACACGCATACGACCATCATTGGCACCAAGGCAGAAGCGACTCTCATCGCTGAAGACGACACTTCTCCATTCGTCCCTCCATTCACGCCTGTCGCGACACCACTGGAGGCGGGCTGCACGATGTTGGGGCGTGAGCGGAAGACGGCCTAACGGTGTGCGGGACCGCAGCCCAGCGTCATGGAGACGGTTGCGAATGGTCCTCGCCGATACCCCAGGAGCAACAGTGTCCCTAATTTGCTGGGAAGTGGCGGTGCGGTCCCCTATGGCACTGCGTAGGATCCTACGGTCTTCGCGTGCATCCGTGCGTCGCTGCGGTCCGGTCCCAGGTCGACGGGCACGTGCACCTTCCGCCGACCACTGGCGACAACATGGATGTACTGTGGCGACCTCACGCCCCACGTGTTGAGCAATTCGGCGGTACGTCCACCCGGCCTCCCGCATGCCCACTATACGCCCTCGCTCAAAGTCCGTCAACTGCACATACGGTTCACGTCCACGCTGTCGCGGCATGCTACCAGTGTTAAAGACTGCGATGGAGCTCCGTATGCCACGGCAAACTGGCTGACACTGATGGCGGCGGTTCACAAATGCTGCGCAGCTAGCGCCATTCGACGGCCAACACCGCGGTTCCTGGTGTGTCCGTTGTGCCGTGCGTGTGATCATTGCTTGTACAGCCCTCTCGCAGTGTCCGGAGCAAGTATGGTGGGTCTGACACACCGGTGTCAATGTGTTCTTTTTTCCATTTCCAGGGGTGTATATATTTACCATTTTCAACTCTTTTTGACAACTGACAACAGGTTTTAAATTATAAAACAGTCGTACAGAGAAACACGTGTAATGTACAGAGGTATAACTGCCGTATTGAGGTTAAGAATCAAAGTATTTTTGTACATTGGACATAGCCACAGTTGAAAACTGTTAAACACGCTTCCAGGTTTCAGGCATTTCCTGCAGTTGACTCTACTGCAGGACCGTCTTAATAACAAAGAATAAATGTAATAAAGCTTCATACATGATGTGGTAGTTTTTCCGACATGTCAGCTTTCATGGCGTCATATCTCCAAAAGTGTCGTCGTACTATGGTATATTGTAGGTGGATTAGTGGCATATGCAAATACCGTCTGTGAAAACTATTGTGAATAGAGTTAGTAGCAAACAGGGAATAAATTTTTGACGCATGTCATTGTTTGTGACTATAACAGGTAGGTAGGTCCAACCACTAGAGGAAGTGTTGCTTGACAGTAAGGTATATAAGTACCATGTTTGGTTGAAGTCGGTCAAGTGGTTTCGGAAATGTGGAACACACACACACACAAACACACACACACACACACACACACACACACACACACACACACACACACACACACATTTCAGTCAGAACATTACGACCGCCGTCATGATATCGACATAAACCAGTCCAGGCGATAGCAGCGTTATCCGGCGAGGAAAGAATGCTAGTCAGACAGATGCACAGTGCATGTAGTATCAGTCAGCTTTGCTGTTGGTGCATAGAATGGGGAAAGCATGCGATCTGTCTGAGTTTGACCGAGGGCAGATTATAGTGGCCCGGGACTCGGCACAAGCATTTCGGAAAACACATGATATGTCGGTGTTCGAGGAGTGCTGTGAGTGTTTCAACACTTGGCGAAACCAAGGTGAAACTACGTCGTGGGGTTGGGCGGTCACTCATCATTACAGATGTCTTATGTCGTAGGCTACATTGACTGGTAAACCACAAGAGACGGCGAACTGTGGCAAGAACTAATATCAGATTTTAATGTTCGTAGAGTATAAGTGTGTATTAACACTTAGTGTACCCAATATTCATAACGATCAGCCTCCGCAGCAGATGAACAATTCATGTGCCAATGTTAACACCACGACATCAGCAACTATGACTCACGTTCTATGGCAGAGCGTTGCATAGTGTGATGAATCTCGATATTTCCTTCATAATGCCAAAGGGAGAAAGCGAATTCGTCGTCTTTCAGAGAAGCAGCTTCTTGACACCTGAACTGCGAAACGGAGACAATCTGGCAGTGGCTCCATAATGTAATCAGGAACATTCACATGGGCACCCATGTATCCAGTGGAGCTCGTGCAAGGCGCCATGCCCCCCAGCGGGCTCGCCAGTCTTTGGTGGGTCGGCTTTTCTACCACGGGGCCCTAACCATTGCAGCATTTTTCCCTTCCGTGCTGTATGTCTATCCTTTTGCTATTCATTTTCCCCTCCCTTGAGGAAAATGTATGGGGTATTCCTGGGAATGCTCTGCATTCTGTCAGTGACGTGCAAACAGTCCCACTATTTGTTTATCGCTCTCTTTTTCTTTATTTGTTTCCCTTCTCTTCCCGTTCCTCTGCTTCAGCGTTTGAGGATCCTCCTTTTTCTTCTTCCTCCCTGTGCGCTCCTGATAGCCAGCCCATGCATCTGATGCATAACAGGTGTCTGGGTACCACGTAATTCCTAGCCCTGGGTAGACAAGTAGGGTTTGCATGTATCCGCTGGTACAGGCCAGGCCCAGGGAAGTGTGATTACCTGAGCTATAACCTTCCAAAATTGGGAGATGTGACCTGAGGTGTGAACAGTCATCGAGGCGGGGCACCCCCATGTGAAGGGGGAACCCAGTTGGATAGAGAGCGTGATTGGAGATGCTGGAAATCGCAATGAGTCAATTATGTTCCCACTCAGCTCCTCCAAAACGTAAAAGAAACAAAGCTAATGATTCAAAGACCCTTCCTGTTGCTCCACACTTCCTCATGCTCTCATTACTGAACATTGCCAGTCCTTCACCGTAGTGAATGCGTTTATTATAGAGAAAGGTGTTTATGTGTCACCTACTGTAGGGATGCACGCAAGGGTGATAAACCACCTCCTTCTCCCCTCTTCATCAATTGAAGTGGCGGCCACAATATCGTGAGTGTCCTGTGTATCTTGATGAGCAGGCTGTTGAAGAGATTCGGGTAAAGGGAAAGGTGAGTTATCCCGTTGCTGGCAACTTCCTGGCTAGTCGCAACCCCTGTGTTCTCCCGCCTGGTACCTATAGTTCTGTTCTTGCTACCCCTCGTTACATGAAGAACATGGCCACACAGACATGTGACATTTAATTCAGTTATGAGGTCCTGAAATCACCCAGTATCAAGGTAGCATCGCCATCCCCCATCCACCTGTGCAACAAGACGTCAAACTCTCTCCTCAAGGGGCAAAACCACCAGCTACATAACCAGGAGGCAGAAAAAGACAGAATGAGTACTCCCATGAAGACCTCCTCTGTCCCTCGAGCCAAACAAAACCCAAGTCTTCATCTACGCAGGAAGGCTCAAAGAAGTCCTCCAAGAGTCTTCTGCTTTGCCACCTAAAAGGTCGCCTTTGATGGTGTCGGCACGTGATACCGTAGCTTGATTGTTACAATGCCGTTTTTACTATGAGGGAGCTAGATAATACTCTGTCCTCTGCCCAAGGGCCGGACGCCAACCACATTCAGATGTTGCAGCACCAATCTTTTGGGGCAAGCCTAGTAAGGGTAGCAACCTACATTCTCGCTACCACCCCATCTCCCTTACCAGCTGATGGAACGTGTGATTCGTGCCTGGCTGGTGTGGTGGCTCGATTCTTGACATTTACTGATGAATGCACAGTGTGGATTTCGAGTGCGGCTCTCTGCAGTTGACCATTTCGTTACTTCGTCCTACCATGTCATGAATGTTTTTCTGCGGAAACCCCAGACTATGGCCGTGTTTTTCGATTTTGAGAAGGCCTACGACATCTGCTGGAGAACTGATATCCTTCGTTCTCTTTACAAGTGGGGCTTCCTTGGGTGCCTGCCCTGTTTTCTTCGGGCATTTCTCACAAGACGGAGGTTTCAAGGTGCATATGGGTTCTGCCTTGTCGGACACCCTTATCCAGTAAAATGGTGTGCCTCAGGGTTCCGTCGTGAATGTCGTCCATTTTGCTATCGCCATTAACCCTATAGTGGCTTGTCTCCCGAGAGGCACCTGTGGCTCTCTTTTTGTAGACGATTTTGTCATCGATTGCAGTTCTCCACGGACCTGTCTCACCGAGCGGCGTCTTCTGCGCTGTCTTTATCGTCTTTACTTCTGGAGCCTCGACAGTGGCTTTCGCTTTTCCCCTGAAAACATCCGTCTGTATGAATGTCTGATAGTGCAAATGGTTTCTCCCACCATCTCTACACCTTGGGCCTGTTGCCCTTCCGTTCGTTGAAACTACGAAATAATCGGGGGCTCATGCTGGATAGGCAACTCTCTTGGTCCTCTCATGTTTCGTATCTGGCTGCCCACTGTAGGCGGTCCCTCAATCCCCTACGTGTCCTTAAGCCTAGGAGACTGATGACCTTAGATGTTAAGTCCATGGTCCTTAGAACCGTTAGAACCATCCTAAGTGTCATTAAAGGTACTTCCTAGGGTGCTGATCGAACCACTTTCATTAATTTCTATCGGTCCCATGTCCATTCGAAACTTGACTATTGGTGCTTTGTTTATGGGTCTGCACCCACATCCCTCTTACACCATCCATCTTACACACCATCACGGCATCCGTTTGGTCACAGGCGCATTTACAAAAGTCCTGTTGAGAGTCTGTATGCTCAAGATGCTAAACTGTCACTGTCGTACCACCATTACTTTCTACTCAGCAGGTATGCATGCCGTTTATCTGCCATGCGTGAACACCTGTCGTGTGCCTCCTTCTTTGATGATTCCCTTGATCGTCAATATAGGGCTCGTCCCTCTTCTCTGTTACCTCCTGGAGTCCACTTTCGCCACTTGCTACTGCGGCTTAACTTCACACTACCTGGAACTTTCCCAGTGGGTGTAAACCCTACACCACCTTGGCTTCGTGAAGCGACCCTTGTTAAACTTGGCCTTCATTCGCTTCCTAAGGACACTACTCAAGCCTCGGTCAATTGCCTCCAGTTTCACGACCCTCACGTGGGACTCTGTGTAGTACGTTTCCTTACTTATTGCTTATTAAGCCTCTTCCAGCGCCATGGACGACCTACCGCCGGCAGGTCATAACTCGGCTGCGTATTGGACACTGCCTTTTTAGCCATCGTCACTTGCTAAGTGGCGCTACCCCACAACTTTGTACACCTAGGTCTCAATTTTAACTGTCCGCCACCTACTGCTGGAATGCCCTTTTTTAACAATTTACGTTCCAGCTTGGGTTTACTGTCTGATTTATCAGCCGTTTTAGCGAATGACGCGCGGGCTGTCGACCGCGTTTTAATTTTTGTCCGCCGAAGTAATATGGCGAAGACCATTTCATATTTAGTTTAGGACCTCCATTTCTGTATGGTGTTCTTTTAGCTTTTTCCACTTGCCTGTTTTTAGATATCTCTTACTCTTCCATTGGGACTAATGTAAAGTCGTTTAGCTTTTCACTGTGTTCGGGTTCTATAGTTTTGACTTGGGCGCGTATGACCCCAGTTGTTTTTTGCGTCCTAAAGCAAAACAAAACAAAAGAGAACAAGGCACCAAGACGGCCAAGGAGTATCGTACACTGCCTGCAGACAACGTACACCCCTTCATGACGTTCATGTTTCCCGACAGCTGTGGCATTTTGCAGCAAGACATTGCTCCACGCCCCAAGGCCAGGAGTGTGGTGGGGTGGGTGGAGGAACATAGTGGAGAGTTCCATTTGATATGCTGGCACACGAGCTCGCCAGATCTGAATCCGATCGAAAAAATCTGAGATATATCAGAAAGTTGCGTAACAGCTCATCATATCTCCCACGGAATTTAGGGGATTTACGTAACTTGTGTGTGCAGATGTGGTGACACACCCCTCCAGAGTGCTACCAAGGCAACACTGATTCCATGCTACTACACGCCGCCGCTGTTATCCGTATAAAGGTGGACATACCAGCTGTTAGGTGGGTGGTCATAAAGTTCTGGATGATCAGTGCACATTTTAATATACCTGTAGAATCATTTCTGGGCTGTAGTTCACGGTTTCTATATGTTCCATATGTTGTATTTATTATACTAGCAAAAGCTATTACTCAACAAAGGACGAGGTTTACAATCTACCTGGTGATAACGCTACGTCTAAACTAGTATCTGAGTAAAGTTTTATGGAATAGCGTATTTAGATGTCACAGACATTCATAAAACTGACCCATCAACAATAAAATCACCGTTATCCATAAGCACACCAAGCAGCACCAAGAAGGAATCATCACTACCACCATTACCGCACCTCAGCCATTTGACAACTACTTCCATACAAGTGTACTCTGCAGATTTTACTACTTGTTACCTCACCTACATGCCACTGCTGTCGATAAACGCGAAGTCATGAAGAGGTGTAAGTTGTCTGCAGCCATGCTGCTGTTACATATTTTATAATGTCGACATCGATTGAGCGCTCATCTAGTCTTTTATCATTTGGAATCATGTTCATTGTTTCTGGCAAGAAGGGAGAATTGTTAGTGCCGAAGAGGGACAGGGAAGGTGGGGGAGAGAGAGACGGAGAGAGAAGTAGAGAGATAGAGAGAGTGAGGTGGGCAGGAGGGTGGGGTGGGGGAGATAAGACGATAACAAAGAAAAAGAATGACAAACACTTTTGTCGTGATTTGGCTGCGAAATCTGTTACAAGTTTCTTCGACAAGTGAACTGCAACAATAAAAACTGGTCAAGTGAGAGTAGGACATGTGCACTGAGCTTTCCGTGCAAACTTAATTATGTATACAGGCAGTTCATCCATTGAGTAAATACAGAATTTCTACTAATCTCGCCTGTTATCCACATTGATACTGACAAGATACCGATACCAGTGATTCTAAAGTTTTCGAAAGTGTTTTAATTTCTAGTTTTCCATCAGAGAGCAAATTAGAGAATAAATAATTTTCGTGTTATATATTTACATAGTAACAATTTTAGGATTTATTTCCTTTAATTGTGTTTTGAAACATTGCTTGTCGCCGAATTTCACGATTCTATGTCAACGAGTACCCTACAGGTTTGGATCAATGAGCTTGGGGGTATCAAACATGTGAATCAAATTGAGGTAATATTGTTATACCGATAAGACACTGTAGACCCTGGTATGTGACATACATCTCTACTTGATACGTCTGTCCGTTCTTGAGGGAAAAGGAGTATTAACGGACGGACGTACAGACGTCACATAGCAAATGTGATATATTTACAGACACCAATTTTCGGATATTAAGGTTTGGTCTACTGTGAAACCTTATTTCTTGCCGAATTTCATAATTGTATGCGAACGAGAAGAATACTTTTGGTTTTAAAGAGCGCGTTTTCGAGTATTAAAATATGTGTCATACATAGACGTAGCTTTTGACTGCATTGACTTAGAAGCTTCAGTATTTCGCAGCTGCAAGTACCACAAACCTTAGTATGTGACGCAAATGTCGACTTGATACTTTTGGTTTTAAAGAGCGCGTTTTCGAATATTAAAATATGTGTCATACATAGACGTAGCTTTTGACTGCATTGACTTAGAAGCTTTAGTATTTCGCAGCTGCAAGTACCACAAGCCTTAGTATGTGACGTAAATGTCGACTTGATACGCCTATTCGTTCCTGAGGAAAAGGGTTTTTAACTGTCCGACGGAAAGACACAGTGACAGTCACTCAGATAACAAATGGTAAAACATTGCTTTTGGTGTTATATAATCACAAATTCACCATTATCGTATTTTTTTATTTACTTATACCGCAAATCGTCGCTTCCTGCCAAATTTCATGTTTCTTGACCAACGGGAAGCACCAAATAACTTTTAATAATTCAGTTTGCGATATAAAATTTTGACTAAATTGCCGTATCTTTTGATTGTACTGACTTAAAAGCTTGCATTTATTGCACCGCCAAGACACTATACACCTTAGTGTGTGACATAGATTTCAACTTGATACGTCTAACCATTTCTAATAGAAAAAAACAGGTTTTAGTAATCGGACAGTTAGACATACGAACAACTAAGTGATGTTATAATGGTTCAGCTTTTACTGATCGAGGTGTGGGACATTAAAAAAGAAGGAAGGGTAGAGTTTAAGGTCCAGTCCACAGCGAGGTCATTACAGACGGAGAAGTGAACCGGTGAACTGACGTCACTTCGTAGAGCGGTAATCCGGCTACAGAGATTCCTCGCTGCGAACGTATAAACGAAACGAAATTACAAAACTAATAAATATGAACAACCTCGTTTACAATGGGAACATTATAAATGAGAAATGTTTACCGGTAGGACAGTAATCGACGGACACCGCCTTTCGTTCAGGCGGCCCAGGGAAACGTAGTAAGATTGTTAACGCTGTACAACCGGTAAATTTATAACTGGCTAACATTTTCTTTTCCTTCTGCAGATGCCATGATTCTGAAGGATCCGATTTTCCTTTTCTAATTTTTAAGTGAAACCGCCTCTACTGATAGTTATGCCATACGGTCGTGAGAAGGATTTCATGTGTATTCACTCGCCAAAAATAAAAACTGAAAATTTCTGACGTATGTAAATGTTCCATGCTGTTGTCAAACTAGTTCCGTGTTTGACTACGGCATGCAATGTTAATGCGTGTCGAAATTTAAATTTCTTTTGTGGGCAGGCACGAAATCGTGTACTTGGAAATAGCATTAAGCATAGAATTGCAGTCGTAATGACTGATATCAAACTGACAGTCAAAGGCCAAATATATATATTTCAAGTTCGGATAGTATTAATAGAGACTTCACTAATCATTCAGATGATGCCGTTATGTATTAGATAAAAATGTCCAGTAAAAACTACAATTATGTCCTCTCATGCCTGGACAAAATCTGCTCCTGATAAAAATACTTATGTAGCTCAGAATGAGAAGTGAAATGCGCTTCACGAAACGTATCACTGTAGCAGGAGGAGTAAACAGTCAAAAATCTGCTGGTATAAGCAAATGCTCGGAGACTTGAAGCAACACAATATTTGAGGCTCACTGGTATGTAAAACTGGTTGTTTTGGTTTCGTTGTCTACAGTAAATTTATTCTGATACATTCTCTTTTCTTGTTGTTTGTAAAATATCCATTGTTATCAACTGCATTCTACGTCATCAAACTTATGCTTTATAGACATATTCTAGACTTTCTCCTGTAGTTCTTTCTCCATTTAAAACTCCGATTGTTAACAACGATGCACGACGTCATATAGACCCAAAACATTAATTTACTCCTGGGATACCAGAAAATTACATTCTGTCTACTAACAAGATAGCTCATCCAATTCTACTGTGATCTGCCAACCTATTGTTCAAATACATGGAACTTATTGTCAGACGTGCTTAAATGGTACACACACACACACACACACACACACACACACACACATATATATATATATATATATATATATATATATATATATATATATATATATATATATGCGGGACTAGGGAATCAGCAGCCCTCCATTGATCACCTCCTCAGGGAAGGAGTCGTTATTTTTTAACACTGTCATAAGTCTCCCCCTCCCCCCAGTCCTACCATTGCGAAAATTTCTTTGTTAATAGTGGCCACCCCACTTGCAGGTGTAAAAATCCCCCCCCCCCCCCCCACTTGCCCACATGTCCTCACTGTTAAGACTTCCATTTCCTCAAACAATGTCCTGACCTCACCACCCAACACAGCTGCTACACATGCAATGATGCCCACCCTAACCACTCCACCAAGTGCAATGCTATGTTGCCACCTGTCTGTCGTGTTGATAATCCTAACTGTCCCAATAACACACAAAGCCCAACTCTCACTGCCGAAGAAATCATCAGATTCCTCAGTATTCCAAAATATTCACCCCTCCCAATGACCCTGTAACCTACAGCAAATTTATCTTGGTGCTCACTGTGTTTTCAAAATAATGTTCAAATGTGTGTGAATCTTATGGGATTTAACTGCTAAGGCCATTAGTCCCTAAGCTTACACACGACTTAACTTAAATTATCCTAAGGACAAAAAAGCACATCCATGCCCGAGGGAGGACTCAAACCTCCGCCAGGACCAGCCGCACAGTCCATGACTGCAGCGCCTTAGACTGCATTTCTAACTCGGTTTTCCATATCAATATACACGTCACCTCCTCCCATGACAGAGTCCACTAAATTTTCACTCATCTTCAGACCCTCCTTTAAACCTCTACAACCCCTCATCCACACAACCCAATCCCTGGGCTCCAATCGTGGTCTGACAGCAATACAGCATCCCATAACACATCATTCGACTCCTACCTATGAACAAGATCTTTTTCATGCTTATCCTGTCCCAGAACAGTGTCGATACCATCACCCATGATATTTGGTTTTTGTGGGATGCTCAACTGCGCAGTCATCAACGCATGTACAAGGTCCCAACTTTTACACAGTCCAATTTTAGCTTTGTTCATAAATGATGATGATTATGAAATAATGGGGACAACACAAACACCCAGTCCCTGGGTTCCCCCTTAATGAAATATTCCTCCATTTATACCACACTATCCGAATTTTTCTGTATATGCCTTCATAAGAAAATTTGCTTCCCCTGGGCATAGGTGGATATACAATCGTCGACCACAAGCATCCCTGCTTAGCCACAATTCTAACTCAATAATCACACTGAACACCTTCTTCGAAACCTTAAGTGTTACCTGTGCTACTATCTACATCTGACCTAACAATCTAATCCTATTTAATGATTATACTTTTTCCCCCTATATTATTGCCCCTGACCTCAACACACATAGTAGATCCCTTGCAGAGCTCCAGTGGTGGCGTCTGCCTACAGACTCACTCCAAGGTGTGGCTTCCCCCATACAGCAGAGCACCTGTCCTGCAAGCAATACCACCTCAGATACTGAGTGTAAACCATCTTACCAACCCACTGCAGAAGTTCTCAACCACCAACCTGTCCTCTCAGCAGTCCTACACACTACCATACTCATGTGCTCCTGTCCCTGTCTCCATCCCAAAGTTGTACATGACCTGAGTCAACTTGAATGCCTGCTGGTTCTGGATACGAAGTCACCCCTAAACTTCCAGCAAACTCATGGTTTCCCCCATGACCAAGCCTTCCTGCAGGAGACCGCATCAAATGATATCTCTGCCCATATCCCTAAGTAAGCCATCTATCTTTACGATCGCACTCTCCCTAGCTGTAATCCTTCTCTGTGAAACTAGTCATTAATGTCACTCTTTCCTATGGATTTGTGACCAGTGTACATTCACATGTCACTGGTAAATACAGAAAAATGTAAAAAATTTACTCCATGTCAAAAGCCGTCAGGACTGTTGGAAGACATACATCAGACTCAATACTACATTACCTATTAGCTCCTCAAAACAATGGAGAGCATTCCACTAACTTACTGGCGATGATCCCATACTTCACGTCCTAATGCTCCATATCTACCTTTCCATACCCGATGGCCTGAAAAGAGCCATTTACTTAGCATTCTATCTGTCTAACATTTTCTTAATCGGAGACGATCCTCATTTTGACACTTCCAATTCCCTACTATCCGCAAACACCCAGTCTGCTGAGTCACACCCCTGGCTCTCAGCTTCTGGTACTTGAACAACATACCAGAAACAGAGTTAAAAATATCCCAATCACAGCATATAACACAAAACAAGTACTTTACAGAAAACACAACACATCCTACAGTCACAGCTGTTTCATCTAACGACACCTCAAAAATTGCGCTCTCTCTTTCCTCATCACACTCACAGCCCATTATACCACTATCTTCTACACAGGCAACTATTCTGACCTCTAAAAAACCTCCAAAATCCTGCTTTCTCTCAAAACAAAAAACATCCCACTGATACCTCCTCGTACTGCCCTATCCGCCTCGCCTCAGTGTACAGCAAGGTCTCTGAATTGGTCTTCTCCCAATATATCTTCACCAACACGATCTACTACCTACTAACCAGTGAAGCTTGTGTTCCACCTCCTATCCCAACAGCTCGATATCTGTAAATCTCCTATATTTGTCTCCTTTGACATAGAGAAAGTATATAACCATGTGCGGCATTCCAGTCTCTTTTTCATACTCCAGACTATGCACTTTCACTCAAGTATGCCCTCCTTATTGCAACCTTTCTCTCCAACCGCCCATCCTATGTCATAGTTAACAACTTCAATTTCCATACCTTCGATTTCCATGCCTTCCGTCCCACTGCAGTAGTGCCCTACAGTTCTGTTGTCTCCCCCTTGTTTACCTCTTATACACTGCTGATATACCCAAACCACCTACCCAACTCCCTCCCCCAACCACCACCTTCCCAACCACCACCTTCAGTATGCTGTTGACACCACTTTCATCGCCCTCTATCCAGAAACATTATCTTTACGTACGTTCTAACCATCGAGCAAACTCACTAAAATATCTAGGACTAGCCTTTGACGAGTGGTCTAAGGCGCTGCAATCATGGACTGTGCAGCTAGTCCTGGCGGAGGTTCGTGTCCTCCCTCAGGCATGGGTGTGTGTGTTTGTCCTTAGGATAATTTAGGTTCAGTAGTGTGTAAGCTTAGGGACTGATGACCTTAGCAGTTAAATCCCATAAGATTTCACACACACACACACACACACACACACACACACACACACACACACACACACACTAACCTTTGACAGACAACTAACGTGGAAACCTCACAGAGAGCCCACACAATAGACTAAAACAACTAAGACTACTAACTGGCCACACTTTGGGATTGCAATCCTCCATTGTCCTCCATGCCTACAAACCTTGATACAAACCTCATTTGTTATGCAAAGGTTGCATGGATCTCGCTCATACCAAAGTCCCGCGAGATCCTGGATCGCCGTGCACTCAGCCTTGCTTTCTGCATCCCCGAAAATAATGCTTTACCAACTCGCCAAATTCCTGTCTCCTCTTACTCAAATTGAACACCTCTGAACAATCTACACCATGTGGAAGCTCGAATCCTATAATCATATAGTCTCCCTTCTGCTTTTCAATCGTCATATGCTGTTTTGAGTCTACCATCAAATCCAAGAACCCTACACCTACGCACCCTCTACATACTCTCGCAAAGAAACTTCAACCCCCCCCCCCCCCCAGATCATGAACTCCACCCCGACATTTACCGATCCTACGAGCTTTAATCCATCCTAACCATTCAATCTCTTCAGAACCTTCCCTCCCACACCTTCCCCTATTTCCTTATCCTCTATTTTCCACCATATGCATTTCTTTCCCCACTCCCATTTTCCCTGCAACTATCAGGATCACCAAATCCCGGCTCTACTCATCTCCTTCTTCTGTCCCAACACTCACTTGTACCTCATCCTTAGACCACCATATACCTACTTTCCTCACCATCCAACCTTTATTCCCTCAACAATAGACACTCTTGCCCAGGGCAGGTCCTTCTGGTTCTTAGTAATAGGACAGTGCTTCTTTTAAATATCAGTGTTTTGGCATGAAGATTTAAATATTTTTAAATGTGCAGTTACTATGTTTTGTTACATCTTTTATTGGTACTGTTTTTAAGTTAGCACAAGAGACAATATCTCTTGTTCATCTTAACATTTTAGTTTTATTTTTCACCTCTAAAAAACTTTTCCCCAGTATTAGTTTACCGTTTCCTTTCGTCTTATTTAATTTTCGTTGTTAATTGGCTGAAGAGGAGCTCACCTGTATCGCTGAGAGACAATACCGCCCATATGGGGTGTGGGGGATGTAATAACAATAAAGTAAGTAATAACAATAAAGAATGAAGCCCGAGGTCTTGGAAGGTGATAGCTCGGTTGAGGGTAGATGAAGTCCACGAATGTGATTTCCAAATAGTGTTTATGATAACAGGTTGACCTATAGTGTTAATTAATATTTACATTAGTACCCTATTTAACTGTACTTTTCGTCATAAAACACAAAATTGCAAAGTAAATTCAGCAAACGTATGTTAGATAATTCATGAGGCGAGAATGAAATTTTCATTAGTTACTCAAGGCGTATTTCACATATATCACCCATCTCAAAGCACATAATGGGTTGAATGATACACCGTTCAAGTACTCAGTTTACACAATTCATAGGAGAGAAAATATCTCTTCAGTTACGCTGACATAATTCACTAGGCCAAAAATATCAGTTAGAAGATACACTTGTCAATAACTGTTAGTTGCTTCCAGTGATGAATCGCACAGCAACATCTGCTGTGCCGGCCGAAGTGGCCGTGCGGTTCTCGGCGCTGCAGTCTGGAAGAGCGAGACCGCTACGGTCGTAGGTTCGAATGCTGCCTCGGGCATGGATGTGTGTGTGATGTTCTTAACTTAGTTAGGTTTCACTAGTTCTAAGTTCTAGGAGACTGATGACCTCAGACCTCAGAAGTTGAGTCCCATGGTGCTCAGAGCCTCTTTTTTTTTTTTTTTTTTTTCTTTGAACCCCAACATCTACTGTGATGAAGCGCGTAAGTAGCGGAAGTCACACGAACCGCGTTTTAACGACGATATTGTGTATAAGAGTACAAGTTTTGAATTCTTGAACGGCGATTTTGAACTGTGACTATGAACTACCAAAAAGTACCACTCACAGAAGTCACAGTTTAGCCCTTCCTTCCTGAGGGCTGGTGGAATAGGCCGGGAAAAATTTCCCTGTGAGCAAGACGATACGAAACTCGTGTTGCGAGCTGGGTGCTATTATTATTTGTCGGAAACGCTCTCTGGCGAGGCAGCGCAAGGTGAGCGCAAGATCCTTGAGACGTTTAGAGTAATCTCGGCGGCGAGCCGAGAGCGGATCAAAGCATTGCCGTAGAAGACGCGCCTCAGACGTGGGTAAACAGAACTGCGGGCCCCTTGGGGAGAGCTAAGTGACGGAGCGGAGGTCGCCGCCGAGTTTTTCCACCAGTTCTCGTGGATATGAAGCGGCGCAGAATGTTTGCGGAAAGTCAGAGGGGCCCGTCGGATAAACCGCTTACTTGCCGTCTTCTGTTTGTCTCTAAGCAATGTTCTGTTACCAGAAAGTACTTCCTAAACTACTTTCTCCCTCAGCAATAGCAATGGAAAGCATATAACACTCTTTCGTACATATTTGTATACTGTGAGATGAGTCCGCCCTCAGCAATAGCAATGAAAAGCATAGAACACTCGTTCGTAGACATTTGTATACTGTGAGATGAGTCGCAGCCTCAGCGACATCATGACGGGAAATTTTTATTCACTCATTATTTTTTCCTTTTGTTCGGTGAAGAATGCTGCCGAGTACGGCTTTCCAAATACTTTCCTGTAAATTCAATGAAATGAATGAAATACCATGAAATATGTAAAGTTTTTGGGTAATTGTCCCTATGCTTGGACCCTGCCAAATAGGGAAGGTTGTGTTGATTTATTAGGGGCAGTAATTCCAGCCTAAAAATGAGATGCATGTAAACTATAATGTTGTGCAAACTGGGATAAACTAAATTGGGTAACATCTTCTTGCGTTTTGATCATTCACTGGTCGAATATCTGAAGCAACAGAGAAATATGTTTCTCATCTCCCATTGCCTGAGCATAGCACGACCTCGTAATGAAGAGTTATTGGCTACCATTCAACAACAGAAACTCCAGAATGGCCTGAGACGAAGGTTTGCGTAGTTTCAAGGTGAAAGCACATGGATAACGACGTACATACTGTGTGTACGAGCCATAAATAGTAAGGCATTTAATTATGATTTACTTCGATTGTGTGTTATAACTATTCAGTGTGATTGCGAACATTCTTCAAAGACATGTCTTGTGATAACAAAAACTATCTCTTCATCCCTAAAATGTGTTCGAATACACATTACGGAAAGCCAAGTGGCAGATTAATAGATTCCAGTGATCCTCAATGAAGTCAAGATAAATGTTATCAACGGATATCTTCTTCGTGAGAGAGCCTTAGATGACGCAAAGCGAGTGGAGGAAACATCCGTTACATCTACCTCGATGATACATGTCCACTTGAAATACCAGCCTGAAGAAATGTCTGGCTTATACAACCAACACACATTGTGACCTTTTCAGCAGTTGTAGAAAGGAGATGTTGTAAGATGAATAGACAGATGGGGACGAAATCGGTGAAGATGAAATGACATGAAATGGTATAAGTGCAAACAATGCACTTATGCTGAGGCTGCAGAGTAATCAGTATCTGGTGCCACTTGAAAATTAAAAGAGTCCACTTAGGAGAAACTCTGGAAATACTGTTCGATCGAATATCATAGGTGGAAACATAAGTGACAATGAATGAATCAGGCCTACAGGGACAATAGCTAGCCAAACTGCTAAGAAAACTGCTACCGATAAACAGGGAAGCCATGTTGGGGACTTAGTCTATCACAAAGTGTCAATCGTCTCTAAATGTTTATGAATGAGAATGTTAGAAGCTAACGTCGGTTTTAGATTTTCTGTAGATACAGATTAGAAGTCAAACAACCTCGTCCTCTCCTTGGATTTTCGTTTAAAGCACGCAACAAAACTTTGAAGTTGAGTGCCAGAGCACCATTCGAAATGGGATCCTCACTTTTAGATGGCAGTTTGCAGACCTGTTTAACGATGCAGGTACAGATACGAGCCCCCAAAAAAGTTGCAAAATTTTATTCCTGCGTTTTAATAGACGTCAACATACACACTACAGCGGCAGCTTGAACTGAAAACTGCAAACAGGTGTGCCTTCGACCAGTGATTTGTAAGCAGACATTGCTAAGTAGTGTACGTGCGATCGTAGTGCGTCACCATTTTTGCGTCACAACAGCTCTGGAGCGAAATCTCGCAGTTAAGTGTCCAAGATATTCTCCGTAATATCTTCATTACCCATCGTAGTGGCCCACGGGTGTAGTGTCACTTATATGCTGTTGTGGACATTGGGTGAGGTTAGCGGTATTTCGGTTGACAATCAGTGTGAGCTGGGAAATTAACACGGAACCGTCGATTAATGTGTACAAATGTACATCTACGGGTGCGGTGTGAACTTTCGAAACAGACCATGCAAAAATAAAAAAGGAAAAAGTTAACTTGTAACTGCTGCCTGACCGTATTTCATTTGTTGTTATTCTCGACAATGCACTGACTATGTGCAAAGTTTGTCCCTCACGCCTTCACTCCAGAAGAAAAGGAACGTATGCACGTCTGCCACCACTTGACCGAAATTCAAATTACGGATAGTTCTCTTTTTGGAAGAATTCATCACTAGTAACGAGACTTGGTTTTATCAGTACCAGTCTACCACATACGACAAAGCGCCGAGAATCGCAGGTACGGTCAGTGCTCTGGCGGCACAACTGAGAATGTAACCAATACGACGTGTGGGCTGGACAACATCGCAAAAAAGGACTTTTCTGACAGTTCCACACTATTTATGGAAGTTCTGTGCGCTATACCCAAGAGGGGGAAGGCTTCACATGTGGGACACATGAATCTTTAAAACCATTGTTCTAGCTCTTTTCTATTTCTTGTTAATCCAATCTCTAAGCTTTTTGGACTGACGGGGTAGGTTCAGTACGGAGTTTAAAGGGTCATCCACTGTCATTAAAGCACGTAAGATGTAGTGAAAACCATGTGGATTAAGTGAACAGCGACCTCGTAAAGCTCTTTTCCCCGATTCTTTCGCAGGGACCGACAGCTAACACTCAGCTCAAATAAATTTTCTGTGTTGCTAGTTAGTTTATGCAAAGATGTACTGTCTAATTTCAGTTACCTCGAAGTTGTTTGATGAACCACGCAGCTGCCTGTCAGAAGTCCAGGGACCTCTTATGGTGACATGTATGTCGACACGGGAATCCTCCTGGGAAGCTCATAGTGTTCCTCGCATCCGCTCTGCAAACCTAATTTCTCAATGTCTGGGTGAGAATGCAAATTTCCGCATCTGTCCGTCAAATAGCCTTTCAGTGATATATGGCAGGAAAGATAGGTCTACGTCTTGGAAACGGACCCTATCACTTGAAACCAGCACGAGTACATACGAGGGGCCGTACTCTGCAGTGATGGCGCCATTACTGTAACTTCGACAAGATTTCCCCGACAGGTGAAGCCACTTCATGACAGCCTCATTTCCACCAGACTGAATATTAAAAAATTTGCGTGCCTCGTTTCGTTCCTACTGCTCAAAGATTCCAAATCAAAGAGGACATCCTAAAGAAGGCGGCTCTGTTCCGATGGATCCTAAATAGTAGGAGTTACCTTCAACAGTAGTCATGAAAAAGCGAGTGCCAACGGAGCACCGACGTTTTTGGCCCGTGAACAACGCATTGCCATGAGACAAACAAAAGCTACACACCTGAAGGGCGAAATAATATACACAAGACCGTTGCCTATTTTTTAAAGCTTTCGCGGGAGGGAATGAGTGCTAAATGAGATTCACGAGCTATGGAGATGTTCTGCAATTGTGTATAATGGACGTTTCACCAATGTCACTATACGATAAATATACCAACGGTACGACTACGTGGAGTTTCTGAAGAAGCTTTATTGGTTGACTAGACTTCTTAGTCGTTTGATGCGATGCTCAACGACGAATCTTCTGCTGTGGCAACGTATTCATCTCGACATATCACCCAGCGTCATAAACATTTGTCGGATACATTCTAACCTCTGTATTCCCTTAATAGTTTTTATCGTGTACAATTAACACATGCGTCACGGGAGGTATTCCTTGATGTCTCAACATGCCTTAACATCCTCTTCGTTCTTTTTCTCAGTGTCTACAGATTTTTCCATCAACGCTGTTTCTACAAAGAACCTCTCTATTACCTATCAGGCCATCTCATTTTCAATATCCTTCTACAGTACTACATCTCATACGCTTCTGCGTCATCTTGTCCGGTTTTCTAAGACCCCATGATTCACTTTAGTTCAGTACAGTACACCAAACACATTCTCAGATATATCTTCCCGAAATTATTCTGCTGTATTATGTTAGGCCTTTTCTCCAGAAACGATCTTTTGTCTTACGTTTGTATGCTCATTACTTCCTCCTTGATTCGCCGTCATATATTATGCTGCTTCGGAGTTAGCAAAATTCTACATCTTGGTCATCAATTTCCATGTTTATCGTTTCATTTCTCCTACTCCTCGTTACCCACGTTTCAGTTTAGGCACAGTTCCCAGTGTGTGCTAACTAGATCATTCATTTTATTCAACCGGTCATGAAATTCATCCTATCACTTGTGATATTAACGTCAACAGCGTATGTTACGTTATTATCGATATGCATCCATACTGAATTTTGATCCCTTTCCTGAAACTTTGCATTTCCGTCATTGCTTCTTTGATGCGTTATACCCACTTGAAACCCAAGACCTCGTTCTTGGACTTCCAGTCTCATTTTAGCTTTGTTCATGTACATGTTGTATACCACCCATCTTTCCCTATACATTACCGTACCCAACAGCTTGCTCCGCCTCAGATCGTGTAACGGTTTTTCGGGTCGACAAATCGTAGGAATATGTGTTGAATTTTCATTAAGCCTTGCTTCCTTTGTCATGGACAACGTCAGAACTGCATATATCGTACTGTTACCGTTCCTAAAGCCAAATTGATCATCATATAAATGATAATCAGCTTTATTTTCCAAACCTGTTAGCAATTTGGATGCATTAACTATTAAGCTGCTTATACGATACTTGTCACATTTACCTTCTCAAGCTATATTCAGAGTTTTGTAGGCGTTATTTTTCCGAAAGACTGATGGTATGACTTCAGACGCACAGTTTATACAAATCGGCTTCAATAGCCGGTTCTTAACGATCTTAAAAATGTCAGAGGAATGACGTCTACGCCTTCCACCTCGTTTGATAACAAGTTTGCTAAAGTTTTGTTAAGCTTTAATGCACTGTTTTTTTGTGTTGTTTGGGGGAGAGACTAAACTGCGACGTCATCAGTCTAATCGGATTAGGGAAGGACGGGGAAGGAAGCCGGCCGTGCCCTTTCAAAGGAACCATCCCGGATTTGCCTGGAACGATTTAGGGAAATCACGGGAAACCTAAATTAGGCTGGCGGGACGCGGGATTTAACTGTAACGCACTGATTTACCACGTTGTTTAGAGGTCTGCAGTGCACACCTCCCACCTATTTACTCACTGCTCTGCACCTGAAAGTGGAATACTTCTTGCATTCTTAATGCTGATGCCAGTGCTTTACATCACACGTAAGGTTATTTTGACTTTTCTTTGTGCTGAATTAGCCATTCTGACAACCATTCCTTTAACAATTTTCTCGTGTTTTTGCGCAGCCACTTGTCATTCGCATCCCTGCACTTTATGTTTATTTCACTCCTAAGTGTCTTATATTGTTGCATTTCTGTACTTCCTGTGTTCCTGTACATTCTCCCTTCGACGCCCCTGTTTAAGTTGTTCTTATTTTATTCAAAGTTCCTTTCGTAGTTGCATTTCATGTAATTATTGTTTCGTCTGTCCAACTTGTGTCGTTATCCTTTTCAGAGACGTCCATCCATCGATGACTGACGTGACTACTGTAATTTAGAAACAGACGTGGAATGTAATTTGGAAACAGACGTGGAATCGTTATTAACAAATATCTGAAGTCGCAGAGTACCTTAGAGATCGCAAGAGAGGTGTTCAGTTTTCAAAGACAAGGAGTATCGCTTTTTCGGATGGGGATTATTGTTCAGCCTTTCCTTCCGCTTTTGAAAATTTAATGAGAATCTGTAATTATACGGATCGTCTGTCCTATAAAAAACCTTATTAATGAACATCCAGTAAATATTTTCAGGTAGTAAATGTCGTTCTTGTTTTAGTAATGTATCAGCGATTATTGAAGATATTTCATTATGGTTATAATGTTTTCTTTCCTGACAAGGCACCAGGTTCTTTACTTTCTTGGTAGGATGGCAGTAACTGACAATGGTTGGCTAAATACCAACAAAACATATCCATCATTCCCTTTGTTAGCTTTGGTAAGAAAGCATTCATGTTTGCGACGTATGTCGGATGTATGTATTGGCTTCATCATCATCAGAATCTTCACCATCAGGCATTTTACATATATTAATGCATAACGACCTTCTTCAGACTGGTCCAAGCATTACGGTCTTCAGTGCACGTAGCCACTTTGTTCTCCCATCTTCTCAAACATATCCCTAGTCATTTCCCAAAAGATAATAGCATTGGTCTTTTCCTATATCACGAAATCCACTTAAGTATTATGATGGCCAATTAATCCTGTACGGTCTCTGTAATTATGAACCATTTCCATTTTACTTTTATTACAATTACGTCCACCAGGTTTTTGCTTCATTGATGAATTCATGCTTCTGTTCCTCCTAGTATCTTCCAAAGTAAACCTCTTGTTGTAGAACTTTCAGAAATGGAAAAGTTGTAGCATTAAAATTCCAGTTTCACTGCAGGAAGCGGAAAATGGTGACACGGACTGGCTGTAAAATTTTCTTTCCATACTTTACGTATTTGAAAGTGTACACTTTGTTTCCTTTTTTCCCCATAAGATTAGCAACCTTGGTATGGTATTGCTCAGGAAATAATTTTTTATCTACTACAATAATACTAATTTCAAAATGAAATTTCCAGTTTTAGCATTCACTGGCTATTTCCAGATAATTGGATGATAAAACAGATGGCGTAGCTCAAACCCACCACTGCGGAAACCACAAAAAATGTGTTCAAATGTTTGTGAAATCTAATGGGACTTAACTGCTAAGGTCACAGTCCCTAAATTATCCTAAGGACAAACACACACACCCATGGCTGAGGGAGGACTGGGATCTCCTCCGGGACCAGCCGCACAGTCCATGACTGTCTTTTGTCACTATGATCTTTCACGTATTTGTAACTCTTGATTTTTGGGCGCGTAAGCGGTTATTAGATAGAGAGTCGGACCTTAAAAAAAGTCAAGTCTGGGACGTCATGTTGCAAAGATGCATATTGTAGTCAGCCTCTAAAATGTCAACTTCAACAGTGAGGAAGATGTTTTCAAGTACGTTTTGTATTGTGAAGTGATGTTTTGTGTGTTACGTGACATTGCAATAAAATCAATTAAAAGGAAGTGTAACTTAAATTCGGAGTGCTGATTACTTTTTTTACATGACCATTGTCCTGCGAAAGTGTAACCTTCAAGAATGGTTTGTGAAACACAGCTATAAAACATTTGAATATCGCATAATAAAACGTAGGCCTCTTTGCATCCGAGCTTGGAATTATCACCACCTAGATGTTCGACGATTGAGCCATGATTTTACAACGAGACCAGCGTGGGAAACGCGAAAATATAAGTGCCTGATTTATTCGTTGTTACATGAATTGACTTTATTAACTGTGCTCTAATGACACCTGCCACATAACTTTTTTGTTGCCCGATAATGCAGTATTTAGCAGCGTGAGCAACACCACAATCATTATTAAATTTTGACCTTGTTGTGGTAGGGTTGTTAGACGGTGAAACCACATTGTCAGCGAGTATACATGAGGATGGTCCTGTTCTCAAAGTGTACTCCTTGTGTGCTACTAACTGATTATCCATATTCTATTGAGAACATCAATAAAAATTTAAAAAAAGTATATAACTATCCTACGAAATCTGCAGTTATAACACAGGAATGATGCGTGTGTAACAAGCAGGCAAATTACTTGAAATGGTATGATAGTATATTAATAAATTTAATTAATGTACATTTTAAATTTAGAAAAAGTGTGACGTGTCTGGTAAACGAACATTACATTTTGGCTGTAGCGCACCAGGGGATAGGTTCTTTCTTGCATTTTCACCGACAGTGTGGCTTCTGCACAGGTGGGATTAGCCACGGCGTCTGTATCCTAGAATGGGTAGTGAAGGTTGACATCCGTAATTTCGTTTCGAAATTTATGTGACTACGCCAGACAGTAAATTAGTTCCAAAGCAATCACTTTTCATCTTCAGTTCGAGTGAAATGTCGTTCTTTTCATTGGTCCTGCCCTACCGCACGTTAGTTGCAGTTCATCTTTATTGGGAGTGACAGTCGTTGCATCATCTGCGCAGAATCAGGCCCACTTTCTCTTTTGTTGCTGATGTCATTTACTCCACCAGACATACAAAAAAAAAAATAGCAGCGCTAACTGGCAATATTGCTACAGCCATCTACCTTCAAAGATGAATTTATGTCTGGGGAGACAAATTATTCTTGTAGGCGCAGTTCGTTGTTAACAGTTTGCGGCTGTGTTAGGGGAATATCGCTGTCCTGGTGGATTTCCACTCTGGACGAGCCATTGGAACGTCCGATGGAGGGCGCTTCTGGCGTAATTGAAGGCGAGCCAGAGAGAGGGCCTGTCGCAGCCTGCACAATGGCACTCTACGGCGCTGAAAGAGGATCCTGTCCAACTTGGCTGCCCGCTTGTCCTTTCATTAAACCAGTGCGCATCGTCCGTCCAAACGGATTCAACTCTCAAACAGTCTTTGTCTCCGGACGGCGCGAAGCAGAAAATTTCTCAAGCGGCTCCGGTTACTCCGGTGAAACATGGGGCTCTTTGTGAGTAGACGATGAGAAATCCGTAACAGTCGTTCTCGCAGAATGAAATGTTCGCAGCAGCAGCACTTGAGGAGAAAATTACCTTTGTTATTAATAAAGCTGTCAATGTCTGAGAGAGTAGTTCAGTAAGCAGACACAGTAATATTTGATCAACTACCCGTCAGTTGATGTTGTGTGACCCGTAACAAATTTCGAATCTAACGAAAAATCATTTCTTCTGAACAGTTCCTTCTACCTAATAGACGACTATTCATTTCAATACTGATACCTTCTGTGGTAGTCAACAGCATTGCCACTGTGGTAACACCAGTTCCTACCCAAGTTGAACTCTGCCGGGTTTGACCTAGCATTTGGATGGGTGAACGTAAAGGTTTCTCAAGTGCTGTTGCAAGCGGGATGCACTCAGCCCTTGTGGGACCATTTGAGAAGCTCCTTAACTAACAACAGCTGGGACAGCAGTGTGCTGACCACTTGCTCCTCCATCTCCACATCTAGTGACTCCTGTCGTCTGAGGATGACATGATGGTCGGTCGGTACCGTTGGGCCGTCCGAGGCCCCAAAGAGTAAGGAGTACCTATTGTATTAGAGTATAAAATATATTTGCTGTTTTGTTAACTCCGATCCGTTTGCAACATGAAAAACAGAACAGGAAAGTGTCATTTTAGGATTATTTGCACATTCCCCTGCAATTGCCTGAAGAACATTATTTCCACCGAGACTTCGTATCTGTATAGAAAATTATTTAAATCAATATTGGTCAATTTCAGCTATACAGACATTTTTCTACTGTACATGCTCTTCATTGTGAGTCATATGACATCCAAACCTAAACCAGGACATCTTACTATGCGACATATCACACAGTCGGTCAGCATATACTAATGGGTCCGTAAAACACTTGCTTATACATTCGTCCCGCAAACGTTTACTTTGAATTGTGGTGAGAAACCTTTCCATTAACATTATTATCACGCAATGGAGCTACAAAAGTACACACTCACAACTACAGTGCCTTTCAGCCAGATTCTAAAAGAAAAGTTTCTAAGTCCATACAATACAGTACTAAAATAATTATAAGTTCAGTTCCAGATTGCCGGCCGCGGTGGCTGAACGATTCTAGGCGCTTCAGTCCGGAACCGTGCCACTGCTATGGTCGCAGGTTCGAATCCTGCCTCGGGCTTGGATGTGTGTTATGTCCTTAGGTTGGTTAGGTTGAAGTAGTTCTAAGTTCTAGATGTTAAGTCCCATAGTCTTCAGAGCCTTTTGAACCAACCAGTTGTAGATCGCAAACAATCTGTCACCTCCACGAAGAAACTGATTATGATTAGGAGAATGGTATGAAAATAAGGGGCGAGAATAATAAATTAATGAACTCTGCTGGTAATCATCGGTGGCTACTAACTCTGGGTTCGACGATTTGTTGGTGATGGACACTACAAACTTTTCCTCGTTTAAGGATCTGAAATAGCAAGCAATCGGTCTCGTGTGGCCAAATGAGAAACTGCTTCGCAACATAAGTAGCGGAACTGGTACACAAATCCTCGAAGTCACGTCAAAACGAAAGGCATGTACGAGGCAGGAAGGAACGTGAAAGCTAAAAAATAAATAAAATGTTGTGTCTTGTGGGGCCTGTTGCTGTTGGTGCACACACCCCATTCTTAAAAAGAGAGGTCTTGTAATTTCTATCTAAGACAGACTGTTATCTCAACCTACACTTTCTACAAAAATCCTCTTGTGCATTTGGCCACAATTCGTAAATCAGGTCTTGAATGGCATGGACGGGTATTTACTCATCCGCATGAGAGGATAACTGCTGTAAAAATCGCAATATTTAGTGTAAATAATCCTTGCAATTCAACGAATACATCTTACAATGATCGGTAACACTGGTCAACAAATCTTTTAAAACAGTTGCATTAGAATTTTTTATTTTCTTAACTCTTTTGCCCTAATGAAATTGTTTTTGCACTGGTTCTCATGAAATTCGGACTTTTCAGCTCCAGCCTTTTCAGGTTTGAGTAATTACTAACGTATTTATTTTATGGACAGGGTTGTGATAACATATATTTTTCCATTTATATCTGTGGTCATAGCGTCATAGGTACGGAGTGACGTCAATGTAACAATCATCCAGATTGTTTATATTACATTTGTGGATACTACACCCTTATTCGTTGAAGTCGCAATATAATATCATTTGTGGAGCAAGCTTATGAAATGTAGTTCTGTACATTCGACACTTTTGGTGACTAAGACAAAACATGAGCAGCACACAATATATATATCACAATTGTGAGGAGATTTCTATAATCGGACGAATGGAAAACATAAAAGTTTACCTTGCGGAATCCCCATGCCCTGGCGAGAACCACTGATTCACAAAAGTAACTGCTATTTTTGTAATGTTGATACAAAGGGGATTGGTACAAAAAATAGATGTAAAACATTGTATACTAATATCACATCAGCAATCAGACCTACTGTACATGGTGATGAGCGACACATCTAGATTTTACAGATTTACTCCATCCGCAGATGCGGATAGCACTTAAAACCCGGAAACACGTGAAGAAAGTTACTTTGGTGTGTGTTATTCCAATCTCTCATAGTCCTCAACTCCTCATCAGCTTGGACAGTCCGAGCTGAATGATCTTGTGAGTGATTTTGTCTCTCCAAAATTGCAGCTGAAGTATTTGCCTCTAGATTGCAAGGTAAATGTGTACTGAGTGATACCGTAAAAGTGTCAAATTACCGAAAGCGGTAAGAGGTGTTCCTTTCATATTTTACAGCGGAAAATAAGTTTATTTATTGGCACATTGTCTCAAGGTCTTCTCCATGAATTAGGGGCTATATTGGACAATTTTTATGACTGGCGTTTACTTGTAGGCAGTTCAAAACCCAGACTGAAGTATGTTCTACAACATGATCGAAATGTCTGTGCATCTGTTCCAGTTGGTCATTCTGAGTATTTAAGAGAAGAGAGTAATGACATGAAGACTCCGACTAACCTACTAAAATAACAAGAGCAAAATGGACAATATGCATGGACCTCAATATTGTTAATTTGCTGCTAGGCCAACAGAGAGAATGACGAAGTATCGCCGCTTTCTTAGCACGTGTGACGTTTTCTGCTAGGCCAATACAGAGGATTATCCAGCATATCCGCTTTCATAGCATGTGAGACAGCCCAGATCTAGATAGGCCCTGGAACCAGATGGAGTGGCCCATTCCTGACTCGGCAAGTCGGTATGCCAGATGTCAATGATCCAATAGTCAGACGAGGAAAAAGATTTTTCCTCCACTCCATATGAGTCTGGGTTTGATTAAACAGTTTACTGAAGCATTAGATAGAGATGGTGACTGCTTCCACCACGTAGTCAGGACTCTTCCTGCACTTGCCCTTGCGAAGATAAAAAATGGTTGAAATGGGTCTGAGAACTATGGGCCCTAACAGATGACGTCATCAGTCCCGTTGAAAGTGGAACTACTTAAACCTAACTAATCTAATGACTTCACACACATCCACGCCCGAGGCAGGATTCGAACCTGCGACCATAGCTGTCGTGCTGTTCCAGGCTGAAGCGCCTAGAACCGCTCGGTCACTTCGGCCAGCCGGGACGATAAAGGTTGGAGTGTTCAATAGACACCAGATTACGGTATTTGTACGTGATAAATAATTTATGTCAATGATGAATGGCAAGGCAAGGGCTTTGGGATGTAATTTATAATATTAAAGCAAAACATTCATGGTAATAAGAAATCTGCCAACTATGAAAGTTTCATAGCTGAAACGCTGACAGCATTTCATGTAAAGACTTTTTTGTTTATTTATAGATGTAATCACATGTTTATGGCACAGTCATGACCGGTTTTCGCCATACAATGATCATCTCCAGATTCTACAGGCGGCATACACTGAACACAGGCTCATGCGTTGTCAACGCATGAACCTGTATGCAGCCTGTGGAATCTGAAGATGGTCACTGTAAGGCCGAAACCGGTTATGACTGTGTCATAAATGTGTGATTGCGTGTATTAATAAAAAAAAAATTACAACATAATCAGTCACGCAATCTATAGATAAAATGTAGTTTTTTCCAAATCCATTTTATGTTCTGGGATGTAATATGATTTTCGGGCTCTGTTTGCTATGAAACTATCTTCGTAGATTCCCTGATAACTTAGGAAACGTCATTGACAATCAAGCTGAACGGTTCCATGAGCATCCCAAGACTATGGAAGAGAGCTATCAAGGCAGATGGGGCAAACATAAAACGGAAGTGTTCAACGAGATCTCCATAAAGAAGTCCACGAATGGATGTCCTTGAAATGAAAATCACTTTCTCAATAGAATACTGTAGTTGTAAGTCATTTTCATGGAACTGTAACTATCTTCGTGATGGTATGTGTTTCATAATGTGTCACTGAAAAGATTTAGACTGAGTTTGTATTTGATTTGTCTTTAATTTAATTTAATTTTTGTTATTCACTTAAATTCTAGAGACTTAAAACAAATATTTATCCACTTACGTTGTGATTTAATGACAGAAATATAAAATAATGCTGTCTGGCGATTGCAAAGAACAACTGCTGACTGCAAAGCAACCAAAATATTGTTGATCGGAGTAACAGCTCTTACAGAAGTCTGACGTAAAACGCGAGTTTCATGGATATGGAGTCACTGATCGACGCAGTGATTCACATGAAGCGCAGCGGCCTTCAGGACATGAGCTATACCTCTGTCTAAACAACACTGTGGCACCACGGCGGCAGACGAAACCCGAGAAAAAGCACTCAAATCTGGGAGACGGATGAGCCGGGCGGCATCGTGTTTCGCGCAAACAGAAGGCTGCTGAAGGAGAAAGCCAATCTGAACGACGCCAGGAAATGCGCAAACGCTTCGAAAAATTTGCTGCTTTTAAATCCACGTCCATACCGGTTAAGCATCTGTAAACAGTGTTTGCCAGTTTCACATGCCATTTTCTCCAACACTGCGCCACATTTATTTATTCTAAGAAATAACTTGCTATGTATCAACTAAGCCACCTTTGCCATTTAGTTACAAGTTACGTAGTTTCTTTAATATTATCATCTAATTGCTCGGCGTGTGAGTTTGGACTAGTAACACATTAGGGCTTCCAATGATAGACTAGATTAGTTAGTTAGTTACTTCCGTGTTCCATAGTAGTTTGCGAAATACAAAGTTAACATAACATATAACAACAGCAGTAATAATATCGGGAACTAAATTAACGACCCATAAGTGATGTGTAGGCATCACAGTTGCGATTTGGTTAGAATAATGTTTATTCAGAGAGTAAACTAATAGCGAAAGTGGCCTTATTTAGAATTACTCTTACACTCAAGCGCATATCCGTTTGACACAGCTCGATCATTCACAATCTCATTGCGAAAAACTAGTTATCTACGTGAAAAGTTAGAGTTCGAACCAGGCACACGGCTGATCACCGCTCAGAGACTTCAGTCCCGAGATGCCACACAACGAGAAAGTTTCTAAGTCGTTTCACTTCCTAGCTGCCTAAAGACCGACTGTCGGCTTTCGCGTCTGAATCCCATTTGTACCGTTTGCTGTCTCCAGCCGAACTGTCCGCTTCCGCGTCTGCACAGCACCGTCTCTCCCTGTCCCCTTCCGAGTTTCACGAGTGCCGAATATCCTCCCTCAACTGGCTAGGGCAGTTCCATTTCCTGAGGCCGTCCATCTGATTGGCTACAGCTTATTCTAAGTTATTTTACGTTTTTACATATTTAAATTATCAAAGCTTCACTACTTTCACGTCCTAAATAAAGTAACAATACTATCCATTGTTAAATTCTTTTACATAAAACAAATACAATTTGCCTCTTAACTTTGAATGTCACGGCCAGTAGCCTTGGACCAATGTGCTTTCTGATAAATAAATAAAGAACAAAAGCAACTACTAGGCACTAAACTTCACAACAAATATACTATTACCTAAAGATTCAATAAGGTGTCATGCTGTCATCGTTCCATGTCTTTTGTGTGGAGGAAATGATGATCTGATTCTAAATTGAAAATACTGATAATTTAAGTTTACTATATATTTTAAACAAATGAAGTTACAGAGTAGACATTTTACAACATTTGTAATTTTAATGATGCGATTCTATATGAAATGTCGATCGTTGAGATCGACTAAACAGCACAGATTTTAACATTCAGGTCTTTGTTACAAAACTTGTGAATTTCACTTTAACAGGAAATCCTAAACTATTATACATGTGATCAATATTAAAGTTTTGTTGGAATCACCATGAAAATTTATGGAGGATTGCAGATTAAAATTACTGTGTCTTGATTCCCTGCTGTTCTACCGAATTAAGTTGTTTTCATAAATGTTTCCCATTACGGCCGATCTTAGGTACGCCATATTTAACACTGCTACATCTCCGCGTCTACAAATGGCTTCTAATGGGTTTCCCTATGACGTAGGCTCTCGTCTGTCTCACTTACATACTACTGCGCTTAGAAATCAATACACAATAGAGACCTGTGTGGTGAATCTGCGCCATTCGTGGCACATGGCCCTCAACGACAGGGTTCGTTTCACAGTTCCTTTAGGCTGACTCTTCGGTCATACATTTAAATGAGAGCACTATCCTCATTAACTCACAACTACACATGCCATATGTTAACGGTTTTGAGTCCAGGCATCCACACTAACACCTGATCTGCTCCCTAATGGAAAATAAGCGTTAATGGCTTGCTCTTGTCACATCTACTTTGGAGATACTAACCAACCTAAAAACATATTGCACCCTGTAGTTGCAAGTATTATCCTGCAAATTAAGTAAATACTGATGTAATGATGTTCAGTACACTGTCCTTGGTCACCAATAAAAATATCAGTACGTGTACCCTGAACACTATTTCCGCCCTGTCCTAAGGGGCCAGATTCGATTCCCGACTGGGTCGGGGATTTTCGCCGCTCAGAGACTGGGTGTTGTGTTGTCTTAATCATCATTTCATCCCCATCCGACACGAAGACCGCCCAATGTGGCATCCAATGTAATAAAACCTGAACCAAGGCGTCTGAACCTGCCCCGTAAGAGGCCTCTCGGCCAATGACGCCAAACGCTCATTTTGACGCCAAACGCTCATTTCCATTTCCCTAAACGCTATGAATTTGGTCTGTGTAAGTGTGTGTGTACGTATGTGTGGCGGATGTCAAGAGCTGGTTTAATCTCAGCAGAATCTATCTGTATAGGCCATTACATGAAAAATGAACCTAAGTCCTCAGCAGATTTTAGTTAAACGTATATGAGTGACTTCTTCTTCCAGTCCACATAGTTGCCGACAAATACGTCATGAGTTGGATACTGAAATACATGAAGTGTTGGAACACGATCTCCCATCATAATATGAAGTGCGTGGAGTCGGGAACAATGGCTGGAAGACTCTTGTAAAAAGGCATAGTCGATTGTACATAGTTGCATCGTTCACATTAAGTGTGTAACTTGTTATTTGAACAATGACATGGTAAACGTTTTGAAGCTATGAACAAATCTGAAAATTTAGACGTGATTTAGGGCTTCAGATCGGATAGAAAGGAGTGTGCTTGTCATGATAGACGTGGCACAGTGATAATGAAGACAATGATCTGTCACGAGGGCAAGCAGGAATACGTTTCTGCCCGGTCACTCTTCATAATATTTGCCTTGTCTTATATGCCAGGTTTAAAAAAGAAATTGATTGGTTTTCTTGGTTATTTTTATTGAAAGATAATTAGGCTAGGCCTTAAACAAATGTTCGGCAATAGGATATAACACTGTGATCTTACCTGCTAGAATATTTTTGACTTACAGTACTACTCATAAAATCAGAGAGTACATGAACTGAAGGAACTGTATTTTGTAGGAATTATTAATACATAATATTGCTGAATCAACGGTACGTTTATCAGAAGGTGGCTCCTGTGAAGAAAAACATCTACAAAACAAATCCACGTGAGGTAATTGTTAGCAAAGAACGGAAAATACTCTTTTCTGATAATTCACCGGAGCACAGCGTCGTATAGATTGTAGCTAACTGTGGTTAAGGGCGGTAGAAGAACCATAGGTATTAACTAACTATACGTATGGCGTTTCTGGTAACGTATCTCTAAATTCCTCAGAAGTCTTCTCCCAGTTTATTTTTGATAATGACCCCAAACAACAGTACAGGAAGGAAACTTCCTGGCAGATCAAAACTGTATGCCGTACCGATACTCGAACTCGGAATCTTTGCCTTTCGCGGGCAAGTACTCTACCATCTGAGCTATCCAAGCACGACTAACGACCCGTCCTCACAGCTTCAATTCTGCCAGTACCTCGTCTCTTACCTTCCAAACTTGCAAGTGAAAGGCAAAGGTTCTGAGTTAGAGTCACGGCCCGGCATACAGTTTTAATCTGCCAGGAAGTTTCATATCAGCGCATACTCCGCTGCAGAGTGAAAATCTTTTTCTGGAAACAATACAGTAATGTGTGATGGATGCAAAAAGTTTGTAAACGATTTGATTAAACGTACCTAATAATTTACGTGTACACTAGGCCTTCCGCACAAATCATAACACTATTTCTGCCCATTTCAAAAAGCTTTGTTTTATTAGCTGTATGATATTTTGTCGGTGGACACACTATCAGAATCTTTCTTTTATTTATTGACACCACTTTCAAAGCTGGTTTTATTGAAACGTAGTGCTACTACTAGCAGTAAAGTGTAGTAGATGTCTTTCTTTATTTTGTTATCAACTCAGCAAGGACAGAAGTTTGCTGTAGTGTATTGCACATACATTTAAGTACGCTGATTGCAACGAGATTTGTGCTCTAGATTTCGGAATTAGCATACAAAGTGATTCAGCTAAGGTGTTCAATAGAGGATTTTCATTCGAATTATGTCCAGAACCGTTAAATATATCGTAAAAAAGTACTCATTGCATGACAAAGAGTGTTTTTTCAGAACTATATTAATTTCGTGTTTAAGGTAATCAGCTTCCGTTTTTCAAACACAGCTATAGTGATTTCCGCAGCTATTTCTAAAAGAAACGAATTCAAAAGAGCTTTACTCTTGAACGTCTGCTTTGTAGTTTCGAAGTGATTACAGTATTTAAAACTTACGATTTATCTGATTATAACATGAATTCCTCTTACGGAGAAGTTCGTATATTTATACGGAACCGTCACGTGAGGCTTATGGGTCCCCCCACTTTGACACAACGAAGATAGTGCAATTACAAAAGCGGAGTAGTGTAGAAAAGTTTAGACTAAAACGAATAGTAATAATAATTGGCAAAACGTGGTTGGACCAACAAACTAACTGGAAATCAAAGGATAAGGAAACAGGCACATGTCAAAAATTGTATGAATGTGTAAAATAGGAAATTGAGATGAAAAATTCTTAAATAACTTCGTGTCATGAGTTCGATGCCAAAATACACACTTACATTGCGCAACTACATAAGAAACAGCCTTAAACATTCCTTCAAACTCCATTTACGTCGTCAAGTGTACAAATAATCCCCGTCCTCTGCAATACACGTTTGGAGTTATTGCATCCCAGAACGAGAAAGAATTTCTGTAAAAAGTAGAAAATAAAGACCATGGTGGTGAAACGTCTCTAAATTTGGTGAGAGATTCTTATACCACAAAACATGCTCACCTCAGTTCAATGCCATTATCACAGTGAGATACTCACCATTCTGGCTGCTGCCTCGGATCTTGAAAGGAACCAACTGCTCTCAACCGATTTCCGACGCCGAATCTAATTTCAAGCGATCCTCCGGCACAGAAAGGTCTCTCTACTGACCTCCGGAATAGAAAATTCTACGTACTTCTGACTCTAGCGTCTCAACAAACCCATTAATGGAAAATTCATCAGCCAGCCATGCTCGTGCTTATTTGTTTGACCTATTGGAAGAGAGAAAATTTGCCACGTAAGTCTCACCGTCTGGGCATATGAACCTCAGAGAGATCTAAGACACATATTTGTTGCCAGTAACAACTCTAGTGTTGGCGTTAGAATATGAGACATGAACAAGCGCTCGTTTCTCCCCCAACCACTCAGAAATTTTTCGAAAGCGTCTTAACTCTTCCCACGGTTTTGGTAAACAGCTTTTGCATTGGGACGTCTGCCTGGACCATAAATGTCGGCTTAATCAGGAGGGTGTCAACTTTCTACTGGTGCCCGTATGTTTCCTGGGGTCATACACGGTCATCAGCTTCTAAGCTATCTTTTTGGGCTGAAGTCATGGCGTCTCAAAAATATATGCGTCCACCGTCAATCAGTGAAATCCTCCTCTATACATTCTGTTGAAAATGGACCATGACGATACTTGGCCGGGCATGTGAAGTGACCACCCTAGGCAGTCTCTCGACATAGTGCTTTCCGAAAAGGGTCAGCACTGTCTAAATTACACAAGGCCAGAATCAGCTCGCGACCTATGTGTGAAACTCAGCCAGCCTATCATTATCTCGTACGAACGAAAACTCATATTTAAGTAAGATCTGACTTGCTTGTTCATGGCCTGTCTATCTAGATTCAATTCAAATGAGCTAATTACTAAGGTGGCTACAATTGTTTCTCCACTGTTCACACTGAAACTGCTGGCGGAAACCAATATAAACTGAGTTCTAACTAATGCAGACGGATGTCTCTGTCAAAATGCAACCACTGACACACAAGCCAGCGTCCGCCTATGTCCCTTTTGTTAATCTACCTGTTTGTCGTTTGTTGGAAGACTGGATTTTCATCATAGTTGACTTAACAAGGAAATGAGGAGTACGGACCCAAATAATCATTTATCAAATACTCAAATCTAAAAAATAAAATAGTGTTCTGCTCCCCGAGAAGGTGGTTATTCTTGCAGACATTTATCAAGCGGCAAGAGCCAAGGAAAAATCTAGAAAAGCAGTAAGACATGAGAGTGGTCTGATAGATCTCTCTAAAAATTTCATCTCAGAATTTTTCCTAGAGGAAAAAGTCCCGTGGCGGGATATGAGACAAATGCACGTATAAACTAACGACGACCTGACGTTCCGTCCACCGATCCTAAAGAGAGTGGTTACCGCATTCCCAACCAACAAGCGAGTGGTGAGCCGGGCAACCATCCTTCTGGTGCCACATAATGTCCACGTAATTCAAGTGGTACATCCCTTAGGAGAGGGGATAGATCTTTAGTAGGAAAATTTACGTACCTTCTACACATTAACATTTATTGAATGAAGTAAGGACTAATCGTCTTGTCTCTTTTTTTTGTGCAAAACTTTCATACTTTTTTATTGGCCCAATAATGCACATTTCCACTAGGGAGCTTCATAAAGGTGGCTTCATTGGAAAACAGAAATGTTTGAACAAAGAACTCATTGCCAACACAGCCGAGCGACAGAGTTCCTTGCATCTTCTGGAAGCCCGCTGGTTAGTTGGCAGGTGAAATGACACATGATACAGAAAGAAGGCGGTTTGCGCGTAAAATGTGAAAAACGTTGGGCTGATTTATCCCAGAGACATTAACAGTGTTTCTGCAGATAAAATGAGTATTAGGAGAAACAGCAGCCAGAGCATCTATTTCGGTCGCTTCGGTCATGACAGTGTATCTCCTTGCCTTCTGCCTAGTATTCCAGAGCCATTCGAATAGCAATGTTTTTGCACGCCCATTGAACTGTTATTCTTGTTGCGCACCATCTTTCTGAATAAAACTCAACTGTAGTTTCCGTGTTGCTTCTTGATTCTCCACAAAGAAGTGCCATATCCTGATTCTCTTGGTTGGCGAAAGACTTTTTTTATTTTTTTTAACTGTCGAGTATTCACCGTATCTGAACCACACAGACAGAATGTACGGACTATTTCTTCTTCTGATGTTGAGGTGGTGTAACACTGTTCCTTTTTTTCCCGTCGTCACGTATTTCTTCATTTGGGCATGAAATCACGAACTTCAGTATAGGACAGCAATCAGTATCCTGTTCATAATAGATAAACTTAAGTTCTAAATAATGTATTTACTGCAAAAGTAGTGATGGAATTTTGAAGAGGGCATCGCCTTCGTACTCGCCTTCTTTAGAACTATAATATTAGAGGCAGAAACTGCAAAAATATTTTTGGAAAATTGAAGGTGATACTCTTGTTAATCTTCAGTTATTGTAGCTATGGAAAATGGTAACAGTTTTTTAATGGATACTTATTCACAATTAATTTGGGTGAAATTAGGTTCATTACTTCGGAAGTGTTTTAGGTGAACGGCTTAGCTGAATCACTCAGTGTAACGTAAATTCTGCGCTTGTTAAAATTTAGATCTCGTTGATTCTTACGTTTTCGAAATTAATAGGGCTGAAACCAAACAAAGAAAAAGTTATTTGCTGTCATTGTACGGCCCGTGGGACTAGCTATTCCAAGGAGTGAAAATACAGATTCTGTGACCACGACGGAGCGAGGTGGCGCAGTGGTTAGCACACTGGACTCGCATTCGGGAGGACGACGGTTCAATCCCGCGTCCCGCTATCCTGATTTAGGTTGTCCGTGATTTCCCTAAATCACTCCAGGCAAATGCCGGGATGGTTCCTCTGAAAAATCACGGCCGACTTCCTTCTCCATCCTTCCCTAATCCGATGAGACCGATGACCACGCTGTCTGGTCTCCTTCCCCAAACCAACCTGTGACCACGACATTAGTTCCATTACCAGATCCAATTGGATACTGAAACCATTTTCTTTGGGTAAAGTACAGTCGCATCCGAGAAAGTGACTGTCTGTGTCTAAATCTGTGAATTATAAATCAGCGAGCATTCATGAAACCGGAAGGAATTCCCATTGTTTCTGTTTTTATTACGTCCATGTGGCCATGAATTAATTGTAACATCCTTACCAGGTACTAGAGTTCCTGTAGTACAGCCTTCCATTTGGGCGCTAGTAACCAGAGATGTGGAAATACCGTAGAATTTCTGCATTTCATTCATCCAGGGGTGATGCTGTAAATCGTTTATGTGTATTAAGGAAACTGTACAGCAATGTACTTTCCTATATGTTGAAGGATTGCCTTCGATTGTTTGTCAATAGCACAGAGCTAGAAAATAAGTAATAGATTCTCTTAAATTAAGGGACTTGGCCAGTTAGCCAAAAGGTAAATCTTTTCAGACGTAGCACTAAGTACTGACAGCCGAACGACCTGTCTGGCCATCTTCGTGAATCAGTCCACCTATTAGAGAAAACCGTATCATAATCCCCAGAGTATTTCCAGAGATTATCCCTCACTGGAAGACAGAAAAACGTAGCAGAGATTTACTGGTATTTGTAGGTATGTATTGAATAAACGTAAATATGTATTATGGTCAAGCTTCACTGCTGTATGGAATTGTGGTACCTGTTCGTATCACTGCTGCACCCACACCCCACCTACCCACATTACCAGATATCGTCTCTTCTGTAGCTGATCAGATCGTGACCCCATGATTGCCACGAGGTGTCAATCCAATCACAAGTTAATACAGAGCAGATGACGACATAGTTATTACATACTCGAAATTACTATAATTACAAATTATACAAACAAACATTTTCCTCGTGAATCAGTTCATTAGTGAAAATTGTATCAGAATATCTACAGCAGTTTCTTACTGAGATTGGTTTTCTCACAGTTACTTGAATCAGTCAATGCCTATGTGACGTCACCTGTTTTGAAAATCTGTCACGAAAGGGTGTATCTACACTCCTGGAAATTGAAATAAGAACACCGTGAATTCATTGTCCCAGGAAGGGGAAACTTTATTGACACATTCCTGGGGTTAGATACATCACATGATCACACTGACAGAACCACAGGGACATAGACACAGGCAACAGAGCATGCACAATGTCGGCACTAGTACAGTGTATATCCACCTTTCGCAGCAATGCAGGCTGCTATTCTCCCATGGAGACGATCGTAGAGATGCTGGATGTAGTCCTGTGGAACGGCTTGCCATGCCATTTCCACCTGGCGCCTCAGTTGGACCAGCGTTCGTGCTGGACGTGCAGACCGCGTGAGACGACGCTTCATCCAGTCCCAAACATATTCAATGGGGGACAGATCCGGAGATCTTGCTGGCCAGGGTAGTTGACTTACACCTTCTAGAGCACGTTGGGTGGCACGGGATACATGCGGACGTGCATTATCCGGTTGGAACAGCAAGTTCCCTTGCCGGTATAGGAATGGTAGAACGATGGGTTCGATGACGGTTTGGATGCACCGTGCACTATTCAGTGTCCCCTCGACGATCACCAGAGGTGTACGGCCAGTGTAGGAGATCGCTCCCCACACCATGATGCCAGGTGTTGGCCCTGTGTGCCTCGGCCGTATGCAGTCCTGATTGTGGCGCTCACGTGCACGGCGCCAAACACGCATACGACCATCATTGGCACCAAGCCAGAAGCGACTCTCATCGCTGAAGACGACACGTCTCCATTCGTCCCTCCATTCACGCCTGTCGCGACACCACTGGAGGCGGGCTGCACGACGTTGGGGCGTGAGCGAAAGACGGCCTAACGGTGTGCGGGACCGTAGCCCAGCTTCATAGAGACGGTTGCGAATGGTCCTCGCCGATACCCCAGGAGCAACAGTGTCCGTAATTTGCTGGGAAGTGGCGGTGCGGTCCCCTACAACACTGCGTAGGATCCTACGGTGTTGGCATGCATCCGTGCGTCGCTGCGGTCCGGTCCCAGGTCGACGGGCACGTGCACCTTCCGCCGACCACTGGCGACAACATCGATGTACTGTGGAGACCTCACGCCCCACGTGTTGAGCAATTCGGCGGTACGTCGACCCGGCCTCCCGCATGCCCACTATACGCCCTCGCTCAAAGTCCGTCAACTGCACATACGGTTCGCGTCCACGCTGTCGCGGCATGCTACCATTGTTAAAGACTGCGATGGAGCTCCGTATGCCACGGCAAACTGGCTGACACTGACGGCGGCGGTGCACAAATGCTGCGTAGCTAGCGCCATTCGACGGCCAACACCGCGGTTCCTGGTGTGTCCGCTGTGCCGTGCGTGTGATCATTGCTTGTACACCCCATCGCAGTGTCCGGAGCAAGTATGGTGGGTCTGACACACCGGTGTCAATGTGTTCTTTTTTCCATTTCCAGAAGTGTATTTGTACTACATTTTTTTGTAAAAAAAATTGTGATATCCATGATTGGTTAAATTTTATCTCATTATTGCAGCCTCCTTTTGCGAGCTTTACTGTATACAGAATTTCATTTACTTGCGAATAAGTTAATGCCTGTTTAAATATTAATGTTGTTGTTTGAATAGGGTGCTTGCCTGTGCTTGTAAGGATTCTTTGCTAACTTACCTTATCACAAAAATTTGAAACATAAAATTTTATTTCCTAAAGAAAAATGTAATAAGTGTTTTATAAACTGTGAATGTTGCTTCGTCATTAGGTCACGAAAACTGACAACGGTCGGGAGAGTGGTGTGCTGACCACACGCACCTTCATACGGCATCCTATGACGCTGTTGACCGACATGGCGGTAGGTAGGTACCGAAGTCTGTGTGTGTATTTATGTGTGTGTTTGACAGAGAGAGGGAGAGAGAGAGAGAGAGAGAGAGAGAGAGAGAGAGAGAGAGAGAGAGAGAAATGAGAAGAGACTTGCACATGACCATAGCATTTTACTTCTGCAGAAACAAATTTTGCTATTAGTACACAGTTTCCCATCACAAAAGCTAGTTACTCAATATTTTGGTATGGAGCGCAACAGTATTTTGTTACTTTATCCCACTCAGCTATTATATACTTTATTTGCAATCGGTTTCGATGATCGTTAAGATTCATCTTGACAAACTTGATGTTATTATCAGTCGGATGCCATGTTCCTTGACTTCCGGAAAGCGTTTGACTCGGTGCCCCACTGCAGACTCCTAACTAGGGTACGAGCATATGGGATTGGTTCCCAAGTATGTGAGTGGCTCGAAGACTTCTTAAGTAATAGAATTGAGTACCTTGTTCTCGACGGTGAGTGTTTATCGGAGGTGAGAGTATCATCTGCAGTGCCCCAGGGAAGTGTGGTAGGTCCCTTGTTGTTTTCTATCTACACAAATTATCTTTTGGATAGGATGGATAACAATGTTTGGCTGTTTGCTGATGATGCTGTGGTGTAAGGGGAAAGTGTCGTCGTTGAGTGACTGTAGGAGGATACAAGATGACTTGGACAGGATTTGTGATTGTTGAGCTCTAAATATAGATAAATGTAAATTAAAGCAGATGAATAGGAAAAAGAATCATGTAATGTTTTAATACTCCATTAGTAGTGTAGTGCTTGACACAGTCACGTCGATTAATTATTTGGGCGTAACATTGCAGAGCGATATGAAGTGGGATAAGCATATAATGGCAGTTGTGGGGAAGGTGGAAAGTCGTCTTCTGTTAACTGGTAGAATTTTTGGAAGGTGTGGTTCATCTGTAAGGGAGACCTCTTATAAAAGAGTAATACGACCTTTAAAAGGGATCATTTCACCTAATTGTTATTAACAGGTATGAAGTTTACGCCATTCTAACATTTCACCTGATTGTATAAACGAGTACGAGTGTTTAGATGTGTTAACTTGTCAAAATTGGATTTATACACCACCTGAAGTACACACACATGTATTCGACACCTCAAAACAAACACCTCTAAACGCTTTACACAATTATTCCGTAATAATGTTGTTACGATGTATATTCTTTGCACTTTGCGATTATGTCTTCTCTTCTGCTTCACGAACCTTGCACCTAGCTAATTCCAGACGCCATATTTGTTTACAAATGTGGCAATATACATGTGATGTGCTAAGCAAAAGGTACCTGTGACCACTGGAGGTACTCTAGTCATTATCATCAACATTTAAGACTCATTATGCCTTTCAGCGTTCTGTCTGGAGCATAGCTCCCCTTATAAAATTCCACCATGATCCCCTATTCAGTGCTATCATTGGTGCCTCTCCTGATGTTAAACCTATTACTTCAAAATCATTCTTAACCGATTCCCGGTACCTTCTCCTTTGTCTGCCCTGACTCTTCCTACCCTCTACTGCTGTACCCATGAGTCTCTTGGGTAACCTTGCTTCTCCTATGCGTGTAACATGACCCCACCATCCAAGCCTGTTCGCCCTGCTGCTACATCTATAAAGTTCATTCCCAGTTTTTCTTTGATATCCTCATTGCGGATACCCTCCTTCCATTGTTCCTATCTACTAGTACCTGCAATCATCCTAGCTACTTTCATATCCGTAACCTCAACCTTGTTGATAAGGTAACCTGAATCCACCCAGCTCTCGCTGCCATACAACAAAGTTGATCGAAATATTGAACGGTGCACAGATAACTTAGTCTTGGTACTGACTTCCTTCTCGCAGAAGAGAGTAGATCTCTAGCTGAGAGCTCACTGCATTAGCTTTGCTACACCTCGCTTCCAGTTCTTTCACTACGTTGCCATCCTGTGAGAATATGCATCCTAAGTACTTGAAACCGTCCACCTGTTCTAAGTTTGTTCCTCCTATTTGGCATTCAATCCGTTTATATTTCTTTCCCACTGACATTACTTTCGTTTTCGAGATGCTAATCTTCATACCATAGTCCTTACATTTCTGATCTAGCACTGAAATATTACTTTGCAAACTTTCAATCGAATCTGCCATCACAACTAAGTCATTCGTATATGCAAGACTGCTTATTTTGTGTTAACATATCTTAATCTCACCCAGCCAGTCTATTGTTTTCAACATATGATCCATATATAACATGAACAACAGTGGAGACAGGTTGCAGCCTTGTCTTACTCCTGAAACTACTCTGAACAATGAACTCAATTTACCGTCAACTCTAACTACTGCCTGACTATCCATGTAAAGACCTTTAATTGCTTAAAAAAGCTAGTTTATTTATTTAATGTTTACAATTTGATATCAGTTTAATTTTTTTTTAAAGTAGTCCTAAATTATATTCCGAAATAGTGTCTTGTCTCTCCACTAGGCAGTGCCACAAGTTCCTCCAAAAATCGTAATACAACACACACACACACACATATGTAATACTAACTAATGTAAATGGAGGTTTCAACCTTCGAAACGCGTCGTGGAAGTAAATAAAACGGTAACTGGTAAGGGTGAACTAGTTCTTTCATTTAATAACTGATACGAACTATTGGTGAGTACTGCTCAAGCGTTTGGGATCCCTATCAGGTCGGATTGAGGGAGGACATGGAAGCAATTCATAGCCGGCCTGTTACATTTGTTACTTGTAGGTTTGATCATCACGGGAGTGTTACGAAAATGCTTCAGGGACTCAGGTGGGGGTCTCTAGACGAAAGGAGGCGTTCTTTTCGTGAATCGCTACTGAGGAAATTTAGAGAACCAGCATTTGAGGCTGACTGCAGTACAATTTTACTGCCGCCAACTTACATTTCGCGGAAGGACCACAAAGATAAGAGAGATTAGGGCTCTTACAGAGTCATATAGGCAGTCATTTTTCCCTCGTTCTGTCTGGGAGTGGAATAGGAAGATGCTAGTTGTGGCACGAGGTACCCTCCACCATTCCAGTGGACTGCGGAGTTGTATGTAGATGTAGATGTAGAAGATGGTAAAAACGCAAAGTATATTCCGCCAATGTAGTACAACTGTGTAATACACAGATGGTAATGTTGATTGTCAGAAAATTGTGACAGGACAGAGCGATCTTGCCGCGTATTATGAGAGACAATGGCGGCGGTGCTCGCCCCTCTGCTCGCCGGTCGGCCCAGGACGGCAGGTGTGACGACACAGCGCGGCGAGATACGCAGCGGCGTTAGCCGTAAACAGTGCGGGCGGGCTTTGGCGCGCGGCCGGCGGGGACGGCCGGCGGTGTGATTTCAGGCGCGCGGTGTTTCCCTTGGCAGCGCTGGGCGCCGCGGCGCGGCTCTGCTCTGTGGCGTGCGGTCACAGGCGCAGCAACGCTCTCCCGCGACACACGAGCCGCTCCGCCCGCTCACCGGACAACGTAGCACCAGCCGAAATACGGCACGTTACTTTCTAACTGCGTTTTATAGCCACTCCGAGAGGGAAGTTTCTCCTCTTAGTGCATTCTGCAGTGTAAAACAACTGTGGCACCCAGAAGGTGAGGAGGAAAGGAAATGAAACTTGACGGGTTGAGAGGGTATGTGACGTTGTTTCAGTAATTAGAAAATGCAGCCAAACTTACAAGGAGGGGTTCCCAGCGATACATCGACTTTGGAACCAAATATACACTTCTGGCCATTAAAATTGCTACACCACGAAGATGACGAGCTAGAGACGAGAAATTTAACCGACAGGAAGAAGATGCTATGAGATGCAAATGATTAGCTCTTCAGAGCATTCACACAAGGTTAGCGCCGGTTGCGACACCTAAAACGTGCTGACATGAGGAACGTTTGCAACCGATTTCTCATACACAAACAGCAGTTGACCGGCGTTGTAGTGATGCCTCGTGTAAGAAGGAGAAATGCGTACCATCACGTTTCCGACTTTGATAAAGATCGTATTGTAGCCTATCGCGATTGCGGTTTATCGTATCGCGACTTATCAGCATGCCTGTAACGGATCGTGCAGCCACGTCTCGATCCCTGAGTCAACAGATGGGGACGTTTGCAAGACAACAACCGTCTGCACGAATAGTTCGACGACGTTTGCAGCAGCATGGACTATCAGCTCGGAGACGATGGCTGCGGTTACCCTTGCATCACAGACAATAGCGCCTTTGACGGTGTACTCAACGACTGACCTGGGTTCACGAATGGCAAAACGTCATTTTTTCGGATGAATCCAGGATCTGTTTACAGCATCATGATGGTCGCATCCGTGTTTGGCAACATCGCGGTGAGCGCACATTGGAAGCCTGTTTTCGTCATCGCCATACTGGCATCACCCGGCATGATGGTATGGGGTCACCTCTTGGTCACGTCTTGGTCACCTCTTGTTCACACTGACGGCACTTTGAACAGTAGACTTTACATTTTAGATGTGTTACGACCCGTGGCTCAATCCTTCATTCGATCCTTGCGAAACCCTACATTTCAGCAGGATAATGCACGACCGCATGTTATGTTATTTAGGGAAGAGATCTGCAGATATTACTAGCCATGTTAATACCTCAACATAACGTAGATACCTCACAGGGACAAGTGTCACGTGTGGGCGAGACTCGTCCAGAAGAAAAATGCCCCCACGATGTCGTCGCATAACAGTTAACACACCTCAACCCACTAAGCGAAGAGATGCAGTAGTTAGCACACTTGACTCGTATTCGGGAGGAGGACGAGTCAAGCCCGCTCCTAGCCTTATTGGTTTAGGTATTTTTTTTATTTCCCTAAATCGATTCAGGCAAATGCCCGGACGGTTCCTTTGAAAGGGCATATCCGACTTCGTTCCTCATCTATCCCTAATCCGATGGGACCGATGACCCCGTTGTTTAGTCCCCTCCCCCAAATCAACCAATCAACCAACCAACTTCGATCCTAAATCCAGATCTATTACAAGATCAGGAACGACAAATATAGATAATTCGCAACAACAAAGACATTAATGACCTATCAGCAGAACTTCAGCTTTGCAGAAACTGAAGTATCTCCGACATTTCTCTCCGACATTTCTTATAAGTTGCATAAATAGAATAACATTATTGCAGGGAACCTAAACTTCTTTGAGTGGCACATATTGTCTCTCGGGTACACAAGTTTTCTGCTATCACATGTCAAAGAAAGCTAATCTCTGTATTTTGCTAACACTGGCAGATGCTGCTTGGCTTTCTGGATTAACTGCTTTTATAATTACCCATGTCACCTTGGTAGGGTTGAATTTTGATACTTTAAGGACACTATGTAACAGTAACGCTTTAAATTTACGTGAATATCTATCTATCCGATCCACCTTCAGAGAGCAAATTTTCCACTAGCTACGAACTATTCAGTCACTGACTTCAGGCTTTTGCCTACTGGGGCTGGTATTGACAGAATTGAGTGTAAAACATTTTAAATAAAATGAATTCGATCACTAGCTTTACCGCCTGCGTTGTGCAGGGTGGTCAGCAACAGTCTGGTAAGATTGAGAATTGTAGCAGGTTAGGTTGTTGTGTTCAGAAAAAAATTAGGTACATTGCGCCATTTCCTATTAAAATATCATTGAAGTTAGCCAGTCAGTAGGCCAGTGGTTGAAATATTTGTCTCATGATAGTCAGCACCTGTATGGATATTTAAGACAGTTCTCATTTATTGTTCACTCTCGGTTACAAACTTTTACTTAGTACGTGTTTATATGCCTCATCATCCAATTGAAGTAGCTGCGCCAGTAACACATCTGTTCCATTCACAATCAAATATTACAGTTCTCTGATATGTGGTTATAAGTAAACAAGACGGATTGTTCACGCACCTACATAGAACTGAAGATGATTCTGAATGATCGAAACATGTAATCCAATTAGAAATACTCGACAGAGATTGAATATTAAATGCAAATTATCTTAAATTAGCCAATCAGATTGTTGCGTGCTCAGATTCAAGCAGCCTCACGGAGACAGTGTCGCCAAATATGTTTTTCGTTTGGTTTCCTGAAACCGAACAAACGTTGAATTAGCTCACCTAGTATAAGTTCATCACTTTCGGAAAAGGCACAGTTTACTGGAAATAAGCAATACAACAAGTGGTAACTCACGAATCTATAGATGTCTGTGAATTACCGTATTTTAGGAGTGCAAGTGCTTGAATCTGAACCCGCAATTACTTGATTAGCCACCTTTAATGCTAAATAAGACGAAAACGGCACAAAGAGTAGAATTATTTTTCTCAATAATTATTCCACGGCATATCTTACACTGTAATACCATAATAAGATTTTGAGCCTGTTTCGCACCGCCATGGATAAAGGCATTTAGAATAATTTACAGCCTTTAGATTAGTCTGATTAATGGTGTAAACGAAGTTTACCATATTACTTTTAGGACTCATATGGATGAGCACACGTCTTCGTTCATTGCAGTCAGTTGCCACTTTTTGAACCATACAGTTATCTTGCTGAATCGTTTTGAAATTCGTTTTGATCATCTGATGACTTTATAAGAAGGTGAATGATGACATAATCTGCAAGCAATGTAAGAGAACTACTCAGATTGTGTCCTGAATCGTTAATGAAGATCAGTACCAACAGGGGGCTTATAACACTTCCTACGTGGACGCCACTTATTACTTATGGTTTACTTGATGACTTTCCATCACTTACTACCAGCTGTTACCTCTCTTTCAGGAAATTACGAATCCAGTTGCATACCTGAGACGGTATTCAATAAGCACGCAATTTCATTACAAGTCGCTCGTGAGGCAAGGTGTCAAAAGACTTCCGGAAATCTAGAAATACGGAATCAATTTGAAATCCTTTTTCAATAGCACTCAACAATTCGTGACAGGACAAAGAACTGGCTGTATTTCACAAGAACTATGTTTTCTAAATCCACGTGGATCATGGAAATGTACTCCTCGTGGTAATTCATAATGCTCGGAGACAATCTATGTTAGAAATTCTGTCTGCATACCGACGTTAATGATATGGGCCTGCAATTTAATGGATTACTCTTACCGCCATTCTTGAATATTGGTGTGACCTGTGCAACTTTCCAGTCTTTGGATATGGATGTACAGTCGTGCGAGCGGTTGTATACGATTGTTTAGTATTGAGCTATTGCATCAGCATACTCTGAAAGGAACCTAATTGGTATACGATCTGGACCGGAAGACTTCCTTTTATTAAGTGATTGAAGTTGATTACTATTCCGTCGATATCTTACTTAGGTTGACAGCTGTTCTTGATTCGAACTCAGGAATATTTACTTGGTCTTCTTTGGTGAAGGAATTTCGGAAGGCTATGTTTAGTAACTCTGCCATAGCAACACTGTCATCGATAGTATTTGCGTTGCTATCGAGCAGAGACTGCATTGATTATGTCCTGTAGCTAGCATACTTTACATACGACCAGAATCTCTTCCGTCTTTCTTCCATGTTTCGAGACAAAGTTTCGTTGTGGAAACTGTTATAAATATCTCCCATTGAACTCCCCGCTAAATTTAGAGCTCCTGTAGAAGGTCGCCTGTCTTGGGGCTTTTGCATTCGCTTGAATTTGGCATGCTTTTTTGTTGTTTCTGCAACAGTGTTCTGACCTGTGTGTACAGTGGGGGATCAGCTCCGTTGTCTGTTAACTCACTTGGTATAAATCTCTCAACTGCTGTCGATGCTATGTCTTTGAGTTCAGAAGGAGGGGACACTCTGTCTCAGGAAGGGCGTCAAGCGAATTTTTATCTGCTTTTTGAGTAGATATATTTTTCCATTTATTATTGGTGAATTAGGCAGTTACTGTATTGTCACGCTAGAGCAGCCCTGTGTTCACTGATCCGTGCATCTCTTTCGATGCTCGTTATTAGCTCAAGATTACTTGTTGCTAAGAGGTCAAGTGAGTTTTCGCAACCGTTTACTATTTGTTTGTGATCATGAACAAATTTTTTGAAGTAATTTTCAGAATTGGCGTTTGGATTAATTTCGGATGACGTTTTATGCGTATCCCTGGATTTAAACATTTATTTTCGCCAACTTATCGAGGTAAATTAAACTCACCGCAAACTATAATATAAAAGTCGTATACATTATTGAAATTAGACTCGACTGTATCGTCCGAGTTAGGAGGTTCGTCAAAGGGCCCAATTATTATATTATTCCGTTTGACAAGAATGACCTCTACCCGTACTAACTCACACAAATACACTCCTGGAAATGGAAAAAAGAACACATTGACACCGGTGTGTCAGGCCCACCATACTTGCTCCGGACACTGCGAGAGGGCTGTACAAGCAATGATCACACGCACGGCACAGCGGACACACCAGGAACCGCGGTGTTGGCCGTCGAATGGCGCTAGCTGCGCAGAATTTGTGCACCGCCGCCGTCAGTGTCAGCCAGTTTGCCGTGGCATACCGAGCTCCATCGCAGTCTTTAACAATGGTAGCATGCCGCGACAGCGTGGACGTGAACCGTATGTGCAGTTGACGGACTTTGAGCGAGGGCATATAGTGGGCATGAGGGAGGCCGGGTGGACGTACCGCCGAATTGCTCAACACGTGGGGCATGAGGTCTCCACAGTACATCGATGTTGTCGCCAGTGGTCGGCGGAAGGTGCACGTGCCCGTCGACCTGGGACAGGACCGCAGCGACGCACGGATGCACGCCAAGACCGTAGGATCCTACGCAGTGCCGTAGGGGACCGCACCGCCATTTCCCAGCAAATTAGGAACACTGTTGCTCCTGGGGTATCGGCGAGGACCATTCGCAACCGTCTCCATAAAGCTGGCTACGGTCCCGCACACCGTTAGGCCGTCTTCCGCTCACGCCCCAACGTCGTGCAGCCCGCCTCCAGTGGTGTAGCGACAGGCGTGAATGGAGGGACGAATGGAGACGTGTCGTCTTCAACGATGAGAGTCGCTTCTGCCTTGGTGCCAATGATGGTCGTATGCGTGTTTGGCGCCGTGCAGGTGAGCGCCACAATCAGGACTGCATACGACCGAGGCACACAGGGCCAACACCTGGCATCATGGTGTGGGGAGCGATCTCCTACACTGGCCGTACACCTCTGGTGATCGTCGAGGGGACACTGAATACTGCACGGTGCATCCAAACCGTCATCGAACCCATCGTTCTACCATTCCTAGACCGGCTAGGGAACTTGCTGTTCCAACAGGACAATGCACGTCCGCATGTATCCCGTGCCACCCAACGTGCTCTAGAAGGTGTAAGTCAACTACCCTGGCCAGCAAGATCTCCGGATCTGTCCCACATTGAGCATGTTTGGGACTGGATGAAGCGTCGTCTCACGCGGTCTGCACGTCCAGCACGAACGCTGGTCCAACTGAGGCTCCAGGTGGAAATGGCATGGCAAGCCGTTCCACAGGACTACATCCAGCATCTCTACGATCGTCTCCATGGGAGAATAGCAGCCTGCATTGCTGCGAAAGGTGGATATACACTGTACTAGTGCCAACATTGTGCATGCTCTGTTGCCTGTGTCTATGTGCCTCTGGTTCTGTCAGTGTGATCATGTGATGTATCTGACCCCAGGAATGTGTCAATAAAGTTTCCCCTTCCTGGGACAATGAATTCACGGTGTTCTTATTTCTATTTCCAGAAGTGTATGTACTTGAAATTCGCTACAAGATAAACTACATCTATCAGCAACAAACACGCCAATGTCAACTGTATTAGCTTGTTCTTTCTGAACATCCTTCGGTCCTTCGCAAAAGTTGCGGCTGACCTTATCTCCAGTTTTGCCAGTGTTCAGTGCCTATAACGGTCTAAGAAGCAGTGCTTTCTATTAACGCTTGAATCTCTGTTATGTTCCCTAAAAAGCTGCAACAGTTTACAATTGTTATACCGATGGTTTATAGATCTAGGGTCTTCTTATGTTTGTCCTGTACCATTTGAGAGTGAAGACCTTCCTGTGTTTCCCTGAGGCTCTCTAAATTACGAAACTGGCCAGACCAAGCCACACAGCACTCACTACCCATGTAGCTGCCTCCTTCTTCTAATGGACTGCTGGCCTATTTAGCAGAACCTGAAACCCCCCACCCTATGGGGCTTCCGGTTCAGTTAAATAGGTCAGCAGTCCATTAAAGTCGGCTGTGTACCAGAGTTCGTTTCGACTATGCTGCGAATAGTGATCTCTCCATTCATCTCTCAAACAAGACTGTGTGACCGCTCAATGTCATTCAATACAATCACGACGACACCCCTCGATCGATGTTAGCACTCGTGATGTCACTCGCCTTCAAACATGGCAATGGACGTTTGAAAATTCGTGACGCTAGCTCAGTGGTAGTCAATTGATTTAAATGTTATTCCCGGCTGACTCTTAATTCAATTACTGCCACGGGGGTGAGGAGAAAGCATACATCCTGGTGATACCAGCATTATGAGTATTTAGATATTCGATTAATCTGAATGGTTTGCAATGTTCCAGCGATTCTATTCCAACTCTATGGTGATGTACCGACAAGGACAATTATCGCAGATAAACATGCAAGTACGTGATGGATGTGCAGTTCCTCAATATAGTTCGTCGTCCTCACACATTATACATCCGGTGTAAGAACAATTTCATGCGTTTACATTTTTGGTGTCCCACAATATTGGTTGGCTAAATATTATGACGATACGTTGTACACAACTTCCACAGATATTGTTTATCATGTAGTCAGGACTACGTAATGAAGCCAAAATCGTGGATAATATCGAAATGTAGTTTGTGTATTAACTCTTTTCTTTTCACTAACTAAATATGAAATATGAATTGGGACTGGAGGTGATGATCCCATCCTTCTTTTCTGTATTATAATGGTCGATATCGTGTTCTGCATAACACGTGTCATGTAATGTCCAAATATCGACACGACCCAGGCTCTCATTCGGCGCTTAAATGTCTATCCTTCGCTCTCTAAATGTTCGATGTCATTATCTTTCACACGCAGGGCTCACTTTAACGGTGTATGCACTGCTTTTAGTATTGTAGGTCCCCGTTAATTAATACTGGTAGTTAATAAGCGAACTATTTTGATGCTGGCGCGTTGTTAGTATCAGTTACCCCCGCAACCGTACAAGGATAAGATTCTCTTAATGTCCCGCGCACATGCGTTTCACAGTTGGTGGTGGTTAGTGTTTAACGTCCCGTCGACAACGAGGTCGTTAGCGACGGAGCGCAAGCTCGGGTTAGGGAAGGATTGGGAAGGAAATCGGCCGTGCCCTTTCAAAGGAACCATACCGGCATTTATCTGAAACGATTTAGGGAAATCACGGAAAACCTAAATCAGGATGGCTGGAGACGGAATTGAACCGTCGTCCTCCAGAATGCGAGTCCAGTGTGCTAACCACTGCGCCACCTCGCTCGGTCGTTTCACAATTTTATGAAAAGCAGAATTACGTAAACTATAGCTTTCCGTTGCGCAAAACTTTCGTGGGTTCCACAACCATAATACTTTCCCAAGAGTATTTTTCCCAGCTGACACAAAGTTCGAATTATTATGTCGGTATCATTTTCATTTCACCCGACAATAAACGTCTCCGATCACTTTGTCACACGTAATGTGTTTTTAAACGTGCTTGAAGAGTTTTTAAATAATCTCCATAACGAATTTCACAGTCGCGTACTACTTTTTAATCGACTAGCCCGATCGTGATAACTGAAGGTAGAGAGCTCAATAATGTGTTACAAGTTCTTTTATATGTATTAAAAAACAAACGCGCCCCTATATCTTTCTGCCCCGCTTCGTCTTTGATAATTTGCTTTTATTACTTTTCATTATATTGCTTCTTGGTAGTACTGTGCAATTATTAAAGTTTCGTATCAATTTCCCCTTTTTAATTCTTCCAAAATAAAGTATATTTATCCCCGATGATACTAATTGAAACGCCTGCCCGCAAGGTACCGTTATAACTGGCAGCCATTGCCACATCTGATGGCCACTCTAAACACGAGAAAACCTTTCCTGATCCAAAGCGGTACCTATCGGAGTCACTAACTACAGCTGTCTGCATCTGTGCTCTTCATGGCACCAAGACAAACACTTTCCCCGTCTGCAGTAGTTCCACCCGGTATGCACACGGAGTGCACGTTCGCTTTATTCCCCTCCTTCTCAAGCATGGATCTCAGGGGCCCTATAAGACATCAAAGATTGGAGCTTCCAGCTAATAATAACCCACCTTCTTTGGCCGCCCGGATCTTGTAGGCTGAGAGGTTTCCTCTGAAACAGAGCAAGTAACTGCATCTGGCTGAGGAATTTTGTCAGCCGCACACAGCATCTGGAACCTGTTTGTCAGACTGACTGGTGAAGCCTTACGTTCGACACCTGGGAAGCGTTTCACAGCCTTCCATTCCCTGAGGCAACGTCCCACTTGACCACAGGTGAGCGGTCAACTTCAGTGCGAGTAGAAACGGTCTGGCCACCGGTGCGGACCGATAGCCGCACTTGTAGGTCGTGCTGGACGTCCGTTAGATCCCACGGGCGAGCCATGACAGTGACGCCCATCCACTGCAGTCTGTGTAACCGCAGTCAACACAGCCTGCCGCTGAGATGGAAGTGTCACCAACTCAGTTCGCATCTGTACACAACAAGCACAGCCCCTAACCCTACTAAAAAGGGTGGAAAACTGTACTGCCCAATAAATGGCTATCGACACGCGCTGCGGAACTCTACCGTAGACACTTCGTAAATACAAAAACTGTGTCTAATAAAATAGATTAACACGCTGGTATTCAAACACTAAACTACCAAAGCACACAAGTGAGACTAAAGAACTCGCCCCTGCTTAGGAACTTGTAAAAGTAACGAAATCGGTTACTTTGCGACACGAAAACGGGATCACTCTGTGTATAAACTATTAAATTTACGTCCGCCTGCTTAGCTGAGTGGTTACGTGCTTGCCTCCCATGCAGCGGGTCCGGGTTCGATTCCCGGCCGGGTTGGACACTCTCTCCGCTCGAGGAACGGGTGTTGTGTTGCCCTCATCATTATTTCATCATCATCACCGGCACGCAAGTCGCCCAACGTGGCGTCAACTGAAATAAGACTTGCACTCGGCGGTCGAACTTTCCCGGATGGGGCCTCCAGGCCTACAACGCCACACGCTCATTTCAATTCATTATAATAACACGCATAAATTCAAAAACTAAACTACCGATGCGCACAGATGAAACTATATCAATCGCTGATGATCAGGAACTCTTAAAATGTAACAAAATCATTTTCTTCCCTGTTGGTTCTCTGTCTTGGCCGGTGGCTGCTACCTGACTCAGATTCAGTAAATACATTCGACGTTCTCGTCTACTGTCGCTTGCAGAAACATTTTGCAGCACTCCGCTTTTTATGTAAGCCCCTGTTGTGTTGCCTCGACTTCTGTCTTGAGTTCCTGGATCATTTTGTGCTTTGGTCGTTTTAGATGTCCAGAACAAATTATAGAGTGATATATTTTCCTCTTGTATAATATCAGTCTTGCCCAAACTTTCAGATCGTCAGTTTCCTTCTGTGCATTGTGGCTTTGGTTTCATCTACATTATTACTGTTGGTTATAGGTTTTGTATTATGGTGCAGTTCGGAGACACAATTGAAATAAAATTCTACTGTATTTTGCTCCCACTTACTTTTTGTATAATCACATTGTCTAAGGAACCTCTTTAGTTTGGATTTCACCAATAACAGTTTTGTGGTATGTTTTTTTTAATGAGAGCAGTCCTTCCATGTTTCCAACACCCATATTATTAATTGTTCATCTTTAAGTAAGGTATTATATAATATCCAACATTGTTTTCCAAGGAAAGTCAATTGTTTCTGTATATTGATCCTGGTGATATAGGCGCAATGATCGGAAAAGTTTACAAACTAGTTTCCTGATGAAGTGGGATTACGCACTAAGTCTTGTGGGTTGTAACCCCAGTCTATTCGGCTCACTGTATAACTAGTGAAGTAGGTGTATGTAAATGAGTCTACATCTGTTGCCTCTAACCTGTCTGTTAAAAATTGGCGTTTCACCTTCTTTGTGAGCACCGGAACTGACATCACCAAATACGACTTTGGACCATGTAGCTGATAAGTAAGACATAAGTTCCAAATTTAAAGAACTCGACCCTCGCTACCTCTCTACGGCTGCTTCCAGGTATAGTTAACACATTTGTAAAGACTGAATTTTTATTTTTTTCTGTTTATATAATTTTATATTTTATATTTAGAAAAGGTCAGAATGTAAGCTAAATTCCGTCATTTTATTACACTAGGAACAGCAGGAAAAATGAAACTATCAGCAGAATTTTGGAAATACGCAAAATTATAATATCTTTGTATCTGAGATATTTAGACCAATGTGTATTTTTCAGTCTATATGTGAATTTACCTTTATCCATTATGTTACTTGTGTCTTAAAATCAACTTACGGTCTTCACGAATAATGTAGGTGGTGTTAAGAAAAATAACTGCTACAATGAAGGAGAAGAATTTTAATTTAACATTCATATTCTTCCTTATCGAGCTATAAGAACCTCTTCAACTTGTAAGGGTGATCAAGTAATTGGATATACACAAAACTAGCATCCTGCTCTAGCTTCACATTGGTAGCACTAATTATCTGTGGATGTATGACTTGCCTGAGCTTTCAATAATAATATATTACTGCATGGAGCTACGAAAAAAATTCAGAGAACAAGGTAAGGTAACAGAAAGTTGTCACTTTTATACAACTGAAAAGTTTCAAGCAGTGCACGCCAGGGAAGTTCTCAGGAGGCTTGAATGTTGTCTGGTAGATATTTAATTAATGTTTGGAGCGGCATCTCTAGGCAGTGATGTGAGATGAGAGCTATCATGCCATCGTGCCACCTGAATGCAACACCAGTTAAAAGCGAGCCATAGGCCATTGCCTGCTGCCCGACTGCGATGCTAGTCCAATCCATGCTACATTTTCTGTATAAAGCACCCTCGGCTACACAACGGAGTCACAAAGCATCCTCTGCTCTGCACAGGTGGTATGGTGCACTTTCCACCTTCAGCTACAAAACACTGGTATGGGTCACCCTCCACAACATAACATTGCGAAACACCCTCCATCACAAAACATTGGCCTGAATAACTCTCTGACATGCAATATTAGCACGAAATACGCTCGACCGCACAACATTGATACCGAACACCCTCTGCCAAACAGCACCAATAAGATGCACTCTCCACCATGTAACATTGGTGCAAAGCGCCCTCTACCATGTAACAGTGGTAAACAAAACACCTCCCACCACGTAACATTGTTATGAAGAACATTCTGTCACGTAATATTCGTAGAGAGCAACGCGAAAGCAAGTCGTCTCCATGCAATTCCTGCTGCTTAGAAATATGGTAAGGGTGCAATCGATGTTACTGTAGTGTTCTCAACACCGACGTTTTTGAAATTCCCGATTCTCGCGCAATTTGTCTGCTACTGATGTGCGGATTAGCCGCGACAGCTACTAAATCACCTACTTGTGCATCATTATTTGTTGCAAATCGTGGTATACGTTTCACATGTGGCTGAACATTTCCTATTTCCTTTAATCTCGCAACCATTCGGCGAACGGTCCGGACACTTGGATGATGTCGTCTAGGATACCGAGCAGCATACATAGCAAACGCCCGTTGGGTATTTGATCACAATAACCATACATCAACACGATGTCAACCTTTTCCGCGATTGGTAAAAGGTCCATTTTAACGCGGATAATGTATCACGAAGCCAGTACCGTCCGCATTGTCGGAATGTTACGTGATACCACGTACTTATACGTTTGTGGCTATTACAGCGCCATCTATCACAAAGCGAAAAAAGTGTTGCAACTAAAACAGTCATATTTCTTTACGTACTACACGAATATGTAATAAAAATGGGGGTTCCTATTTTTTTTAAAAATCTGTTGATATCCGTTTGACCTATACATTCAACGGGCCAACCATAGTGCCATCTTGTTGCCCCCTTCAAGCTAGAAGAGTTTCGTTCCTTGTAGTTTTTTCGTTTGATGATTATTTCGTGGGATATTTGGCCCTGTCACGATAAATGGACCACCCTGTATACACAACCCCAACTCGTGAATATCACATCAAAATCCCTACAATAATACCAGAGATTAGCCCGGACATCCTTTATATATATATATATATATATATATATATATATATATATATATATATATTGACAGATGGAAGGATATATTGACAGATGGAAGGTGTCCGAATTTTTTGCATTTATAAAGAAGCAAGGAAAGCGTTTCTGAAGAAGAGAAATTTATTAACATCAAGTATAGATTTAAGTGTCAGGAAGTCGTTTCTGAATGTATTTGTATGGAGTGTAGCCATGTACGGAATTGAAACCGGGACGATAAATAGTTTGGACAAGAAGAGGATAGAAACTTTCGAAATGTGGTGCTACAGAAGAATGCTGATGATTAGATGGATAGATCACATAACTAATGAGGAGGTACTGAATAAAATTGGGGAGAAGAGGAGTTTGTGGCACAACTTGACAAGAAGTAGGGATCGGTTGATAGGACACGTTCTGAGGCATCAAGGGATCACCAATTTAGTATTGGAGGAGAGAGTGGAGGGTAAAAATCGTAGAGGGAGACCAAGAGATGAATGCACTAAGCAGATTCAGAAGGATGTAGGTTGCAGTACATACTGGGAGATGAAGAAACTTGCTCAGGATAGAGTAGCATGGAGAGATGCATCGAACCAGTCTCAGGACTGAAGACCACAACAACAACAACAAAGAAGCAACATTTTCATTTTCACAGCAAAGAGAGCTAGGAAAAACTTCAGAAGGAAAAACATATAGCATCATAAGCAGGGCTACCATATTATTGCGTTTTTGCGATTCCACGAAACGAAAAATTTTCCTCGTCATTTCATTTACAATTCTGAAGAACCTAAATTTAAGTAATAAATAATAATAAGTTGCTGCATCAATAGAAACAGTAAATTAGTTTCTTTTACTTTTCGGGACAGTTATTATGTTTTATTGAAGAAGGAGGAAAGAACAGAAGCCAGGCAACTACACATGAGCGAATGGAATGACTAGAAGCAGAGTTACGGAGCTCATAACAAATATAAAAACAAACAATTAAAGAATGGAAAAAAAATCAGAAAAGTAGAAGTTGGTAGTGTCTTCGACTAGAGATCAAAACGTCCAGGATCCCTGGTTCGATCACTGTCACTGCGTAAATTTTGAATAAAAATCATTTAATGGAGGCCGAAGACTTCCTACATGAGCTAGTCTCATCCTTCCAACGACCGTTCCAAAGAGGGAGGATGAGCCAACAGAAGTTCAGGGCGTTCTCCTGCCCTTGTGGTGGTGGACAATAACGTAACTATGAAAGAATCAGCAACGATCAACGGTATGAACATGCAGAAGGAAATGGACACTACTGAATTAAGAACACGTAACGTTTATCCACGGGACATGTAGCCAGTATCGGAAAAAGTCTCATGATGATCTATCCGTTGGTAAAAGATTTCGGATTAGTCCCCTACATCTCCGGGAGAAGACTGCCAAGACGGAGACGACCAGGACGAAAGGATTAAATGACCACCGGCTGCTTAGTATTCTACTAGTCGGAGCCTGGAAAGTCAGAATGAATGCGATATGGAAGCCAGAAAATCAGGAATTGAAATGAAAAGGCTCCGTCTAGATGGAGTAGGTGTGAGTGAAGTCGAACGATGACAAGGATTCCTATGCAGAGGAGTAGAGGATAAGGTCAACAGAAGCGGAAAAACGTTGCAGCGGGGATTTCTTCTTGAATGGGAAGGTAGGTAGAGAGGGAGTTCATATGAACAGTGCAGTAATAGGACTACTCTCATGAGAATCGGTAGCAAACTATCTCCAACAGCAATAGTTCAGATATATGCGGGCGAGTCACAACCAGTAGACGAAGAGGCCGAGAAAGTGTAAGAAAACATGAACTAGTAGTTTAGTAGTGAAGAAATATGAAAAACTAATGATAACTGGTGGTCGGAACATTGTTGTGAGGGAAGGAATGGAGGAAAGAATGCGGTAGAATAAAGGCTCACTAGGAAATATCAGAGGCCGGAATCATACCAGAGCTGTTCGTGTCGAAGTAAAAATCGCTTATCCTTCATTTTATGTGAGTATAATGGACAATCGCCTTCCAAGTAAGTGAATTTTGTAAAGTTTACAGACATGCCGTACTGAGTTTGTGAAACAAACATGGGTAAGATAACATATAACGTAACTAAATTCTTATGGATAACAAGAAGGTTATGGAATAAAATTATTGTGTGTAAGACGCTCTGTCATGTTGTAAGATGAAATAGAATACACGAAACGACACGTGACGTTTCCTCTCAATGTAGCCTTCCTCGGGGCGTCGAAGCATCTCAAGCAGTATGATGTGGCACTATAGCAAAAAGGATTGCATTCATAACCCCTCGCGCGGAAGCCATTTATACGAAGATGTTTGAGTTGACACTCGCTGAAAATCGAGGAGCTTCCAGGAACGTCAATACGTCACGAATATGGGGACAAGATATCAACCTGGCATCATGCGTCATATGTCGGCAGCGGGTGGAGTAAAGGAAATAAATTTCCGAAGCGAGGCTGTTGCACGCATGTATGACACACAGAGGGCTTGGACGATATCTAAGGGGAAAGGCAGGAGAGCTATCGGGAGGCTGCCCTATGAAAGACGAGCGGATGGCGAAGGGATGGAGGGGGCGGAACTCAATTTCAAGTCCCCTGGCCTGATTCCGCCAGAACTGCTCGGGTCTTCCTTATTGGCAGCATATCCCGGGGTCGACGGGGAGGCAGCTAATCCTGTACAGGAACGAGCAATTTTCCTGAAGGGGCGGTCGGCCTGCAAATTTTCTCGCCCGCGCCATTCCCCCGCCGCAGCTACCGACACACCGTGCGATGAAAGCAGACGCTTCGCGATACACCAGAAACAAATTGTTCAACTGTCTGTATCGTTTGCGTCAATTGATTGGGTATATCCTCCATGACATACCTCATCTATGGGAGCGACACAGATAGTAGGAAAACAGAGTCCACAAAGTTGATGAACGAACTTTGTGTCAGGATCCACGTGAGACGTTTCACCTTATAATAATTATGAATAATATATTCAGTTACACAACAGTAATAACGTAAGCATTTCCATAATTATATTCCAGATGCACTGGACTTTGTATCATAGCAGCAACAAGGGGCTGAATTTTCAAAGAGTAAATTGTTAATTTCTGAAGATTGTTCATATCAGTATATATCCCGAATATATCATGCAACTTTTCCAAATATGCCATCGTTCTCGAGCACTGGGAGATTGTTATTAGAAGCATATTCAGTTATTGGCTTGGAAGCGTTTTTCGGGGAATAAATGAAGTAAATACCAATACAATTTTTATACTACAAGGGCCATAACTATAACAACCTAAAATAGTAATCGGCGTCATTTTAACGTACTATTCAAAAGAATGACGATTTGAACTAAACCATGCCAGTACATTTATAAGTCAATTAACCACATCAAAAAAATCCTTGATAATTACTGTAGTAAAACTTTTTTTTAATAACGGTACCTGTTAACCAACACTTTCTATATAGCGAAGGATAAGATAACACAGATTAGAGATTTCGTAAGAAAACGTAACACAAGTAAATAATAAAACGTTTTCTCATGTTACACATCATATTACACCTTAATATCATTTGTGTATTCTGTACAACCTTACTCCCAATGCTTACATCGGCCGGCCGTTGTCGCAGGTTCGAATCCTCCCTCGAGCATGAATGTGTGTGATATCCTTCGGTTAGTTATGCTTGACTATTTCTAAGTTCTAGGGGACTGATGACCTCAGATGTCAAGTTAAATACTGCTCAGACCCATTTGAACCATTTTGGTTACTTCGTTTCCTGGTCCTCTTCCTTAGCTCAACCACTTATTGACTATGGATTCAGTTCTTCAGGCAAGCAAATGAAACCAATTACTTTATCCACTGTCATTGTGTGAAACATTACTCTGTGAAAGAATCTGTGTTTCAAGTGTCCAATAAATGCTGGTAGAAATGAATGAACACTGTAGCAATAGACTTCGCAGAATTAAATATTTTTTTCGCGGAACAATATTATGCAGTACGGATACACTGTGCTGTTGTAAACCGAATGGCCTTGTGTTCGGGGAACGGATGCTCTAATCTACACACACCCAACCCGATCCGGGTTTTAGATGGTTTCCCTAAATTGCTTCAGGCAAATGACAGTATAGTTTCTTCGTGTCAGTCTAGACATGTAAGTATGTGATACCTGTATACATGAATTAAATGTATTTGATTTGTTCTTAAACTGTAACTGCATTTAACTTTAACAACTGATCCATCTCTCAATAAACATACTGCAAAGACATACATCTACAATTTCGGCAAATGCAACTAAGATGAAATCAAACAAAAACAACACTATTCATTTACTAATTAACTAATTTCAAGTTTCATACACAGCAATGTAATGGCATTTGACAGAAATAAAGAAGAGTGGCGAGAAATGCACACTTGAACATAAAGACGGGCACTAGCCAAGCCTGGAGTTTGTGCTGTTGTGTTTCACCAGGAACAGCACCTGTACAAAGATCTGAATAAGTTGCCAATCATTCGTGGTCAGAACAGGGCACTGAATAGTTTTGGGTGCATTGTGTCGGAGCTAAGTCAATTCGAACGTGTTCGTATGGTGTGTGCTTACACACCCCAGTAACAGAAGTGTTTGGTGCTTCAAGACGCTACGTATCGAAAATTTATGCCACGTACAGGTAAAACGGCCATAACATAGGAATTGCAGGGTGACCTGGAATTCCAAAACCACTTATCAGGAAAACGCAAATGGCTGTAAGAGGAAAATGTGGCACCGAGTCCATAAATCCAGGACTACGGAGTAATGGAAACAAGTAATTTAATCGGATGGGTCTTGTTCCACAGCATCTTGAGGCGGTCATTATGAAGTTTTCCAAATAATTACGAGCTGTGTGCGCCATCTTCATTAAATGCTGTATAGCATGATTTGAAAAGTAAGAACAGAAACACATTATCAATTTCACACTGTAACGGAAATTTCGAAGATTTCTGATCGCACTGGCCCTACAAGACACACACATCATCAGCACAATCTGTTGCTCGAGAAACAACGAAACGGTAGTCAGTTTCATTCCATACATGCATCTCCATGCACTTGCTTATTAAATCGACAGCTTCAACAGTTCAGTTTCTCGTCTGTTGAAAAGCAGCTACCACAGTTGGGACAATCGCTCTGTCCTTTACATACTTCCACGGTTGTTTCAGAAGACGTCACACCAATGTCTAACCAATTAGGGGTTCCTGGCCCGGCCCCGCTCTGGAGGTCTCGTGTGAATGCATCTCAGATAGAAGCTACATTTTCATCACACGTGCGTGATTGCCCACTGCTCTTCCCTTTGCATATGCAACCAATTTCCAAGAATGTTTTATGCTTGTCATAAATGTACTTGTGCACAGAAGGCTCCTTGCTGAATCGACTGCGGGATACACGTTGCACTCGAAGAATTGATTCACTTCACGCAAATTCCAATATACAGAATGGTTTCTCTGGTGTTTTCGTAGCCATGTGGCTACAAAAAATACCAGCGTAGCTGCGTCAAAACTTTGAACCTTCATATATCAAGTGACGCAATGTGTTACTATCTTTTACATTTTGTCAGTAATAACAATTCTTTGTCTTTGAATCTCACTGTATAAAAGTATTTCCAATTAGCAACTCCAGCCAATATTACAATCTTTTCATATGACGGCGACCATTGAGTAGGATTTCTCTGACAAAAAGTCGTGTAGTAGTCTCTTTCACTTGATCTAACCATGCCACGGTACTTTTCTTTCAGATGACCTCCCAAATAATAGATCTGCTTCCTGTTTGCTTAAAAAATAAAGAATAAAAATTTCTTCACTATTTGCTAAAATACAATTTAGTAAACAACTGAATTGAAATTATTTCTCTGAACGCATAGCACTCATTTGATTTCATTGTACCGTGTATGGGACATTACATAGATGTTCTCCTTGTGTTCCATCGATGTATGAAATGAGTTTGAACTTCATGTCAGTAATTTAAAAGCCAACTTCGTTCACCCCACACCTCAGAAAAGCCGGATTAACTTGGGTACGTAAGCCAGTGGGTTCTTTTGCCCTTTGTTACTGCAGCTGTAATTTTTGTATTGTCAGGGCATGTTTCGACCATTCTGTTGGGATCCCATCTGGGTCTCCCTGTGCATGATTTTTCCGCAGTGATTGGTGGGCCATCATCAATAGATATGTAGCAAGAAAAAGCAGAGAATTGAGGGGGGCGGGATGTGTAATAATATATTATTGCCGTGCAACTAGCTTGCTAGGAGATTTTATATTCTTTGCCCATCGGAGCTGAGTTATTGTTTCTTGTTGGCAAGAAGCAACGAAACTAGAAGTACCTAACTGTTATTTCTATTGAAAGTGAATAAAAATTTCTCGGGTTTCCAGCCGCATCAAGCGATTAAGACAACACAGGCTTTCGCCTAGTACGATTTGGCCACTGTCAGGTGGTACAATAGCTGGTGGGCTGCTGCTGCGCCCTTATAGATACTATCTGCCGGCTGTGACGTCACTGGTGCTCGTAATGTCCCGTATATGGGGATGCGTTGACTCAGTGTTGAATGAGCCCCTTTCAGTCTCACGATCTGCACTCTTACATTTCTGAAATTGCTTTCATTCCTAGAACTCCCAACCTCTACTCGGACTTTCCTTTTATGAAAGTTGAATTGTTTGCGTAACACTCGTACGTTTCCAGTTTGTATCTTTACCGCAGCTGTCGTGATGTTTCGATAGTGATACGTTTTATTTTAACAGCGTGTGGTGTTTGGCGTCTCCAAAACGTTCATCTACTGTTCTTCCACTCTCCCCATTTAGATTTTACCACTGTTACATGTCACTTCACAGATCGCCGCATTGTGGAGGTGAATAGGTACGCCCGTTTTTCGCCGGAAAAAGTGTTTTACTTCGCACTGAAAAATGTAGGTTTTTACATTATTTTGTGAAATGCGGTCAGTGACTGTAGAAACCAACGGTAACGGCACAATGGGAGAATGCTGTTCCACGTTTTTCTTATTAGCATAAGCAATACTCCACCGTAGGAAATCCCTATCTGTGGACAAAACAACAGAGATGTCTACTCTCAAGGTGTCCTCCAGTAAATTCTAATCCATTTCGAAACTGTTATTGTCCCTGATACAGCAGGTAGGTGAAAACAGGAAGTTGAGAACTGACAGCCTCTGGAAAGAGAGACACTACCAAGTGGCATTTAAATACATTTGTATTTGCAGTTTTTCTGTACTCTCTGTGACCTAGAGTACAGTCTGTACTCTCTACAGAATGGGAAACCGTTCTTAGTCTGTGTCCGCACGATGAAAAACCTAGAACAAAGGTTATTTAAGAAACTGTAGAACCTACGAAGCTCTTAATTACTGTGCGATCACATAATAATTTTGTCATCCGCATAGCAAAGCAAACAAGATGGGTTTAATGGTGTACTGTGTAATGTCTGTTTTTCAAAACGCCCCATAAAAATCTCGCAAGCAAAAGAATAAAAAGGAAGAGGAACATGGCGAGATCTAACAATGTAGAAGATTGTACCTTTAACCTGGGAAGCTTGCTGTGTGCGTTTTATTAGGGAATGAACAGCGATAAGCGTACTGGGTGTGACATGAAACGTTCCCTCGTTGGATACTGCAAACGCAGCAGTGCACGCCGAGAGGAACCAGAGGCAATTTCCCTGCGGTAACTGGGGGTAGTGAGGGGCTGCGAAGAGCGTTTAAGCTGGCCACGAGCGGCTGGCCAGCGCGACTGAGTGGGCTGCGAGAGGCTCTCGCAACGGCTTCCGTCGCCTAATGGTCGCTGGCGCGGCCACAGCACCGCTCACTCGGAGGCAGCTGGCGGCGGTCAGCTTCCACGGTCCACGGCCCGCCCGCTCTGCGCCACAGCACAAGGACGGCTCTCCTCCTCAGAAACACAGGACGTCGGACGTTCCTCCAAGAGCGAACTGCGTCAGCGAGAGGGAGCAGCAGAGGATGGCTTTGGCGCCGAATCAAGTAAGTTCCGGCGGAGTTTCACTCCACCTCGTGAAACACTTGAATGCTTGACTACCTAACTATGACTGCCAGTCCGCATAGTTGCTAACAGTACAGCAAGGAGGTATTTTACGACCATCATTGTTCTCAGTACAATATAATTGACGTAGTGGATAACGTCGGAAGTTCCACAGGGCTGTTCGTTGATGACTACTATATTGCTCGCCCCACAAAACAAACAACCACAGGGCTGTTCCTCAACGATTTCTGTACAGAACAGTCGCAACGTTACTGATTCGTACCAAAATCTGGGACGATCTGAAGAACACTGACCCTTAGAGCAAAGATTGGTAGCCGCAAGAAAAAACCAGAAATAAAATAAAAAATATATACATCGTATATTTTATATTTCCTGTCTGTTATATATGTATATTACATACATTTGAACAATTTCAAACTTACATACTTACGTTACTTGCATCATACTGAAAAACAGTAATCATATACCATGTTATATTCCACACATATGTTTGCAGCGAACAGTCTCTGATAGCAGTTACTATCATCTTTCAAATCGTTCAAATGGCTCTGAGCACTATGGGACTTAACATCTGAGGTCATCAGTCCCCTAGAACTTACAACTACTTAAACCTAGCTAACCTGAGGACATCACACACATCCATGCCCGAGGCAGGATTCGAACCTGCGACCGTAAAAGTCGCGTGGTTCCGGACTGTAGCGGCTAGAAATGCTCGGCCACAACGGCCGGCTACTATCATCGTTCTTTCGGAAAAAACCTGTATATACATCGCTGTTGGTATAATTAACGCTAAATTTTCATGTGATACTACCGTTAAATACACACACATACACACAGCACCAAAAAGAAATATTACACCAAAAACACACACACACACACACACACACACACACACACACACACATAAACACACACACACACACACAACCACCCACACACACACACATACACACACACACAAACGCATACACGAACAGACCACAGATACTTCAATAGTTATACTCATAAGTTTGGCAATAACATTCGATCTTTGGCAAAAACACTTGACAGTCGGCAACAGAAACCAAAACATTGCATTACAACAAGCGTTCAGTGCATAGTGCTGTGGAATGTGGAAAAAACCGCAAATTGGGGTTCATAAGAAGAAGAATAACAGCAAAAATGCAACAGGAGCGTAATATGTAAGAAATTGTCCACGCAACCTGTAAGTACAGTTCAAAAAATTACAACCTAATAAGAAATACCAACCACCAGAACTGTTTATAACCTATAAGCACAATGACAAAAATGTAAATAAAATAATTAACATATGTACATATTCCAGGCCACTGACGATGCCTTGCAGAAAATAAAGGCGAAACGCCTATGGCACTAAAATTGTGTTTTATTCAGTGGCTGTCAGACGGTCCATAAGTAAAAATTATCAATATACCGTAATACATATCTTTGTGTTTGTATGTGCGTCTCTATACTAGCTTTTTTTTTTGGCGCTAATGTATATGAGTCGTGGTGTCTTTAATTTTGGCGGACCTGCCACTACACTATCACCATTAACTACTTGGACAGCGGATATCGATTCTGGTCATGTGCCAGGGCTAGGGCCTTGATCGATCAGTGTGTTGTGGGGTTTGTCGGGCCGTGACTGGCAGTTACCGAGTGACCACGTGGCTGGAGAGCTTGTTTTTGAGACACTCCGGTTGTCCGGGCATAGAGCTTATGAAGCCGCTAGTTGCTAAGGTGGTCGCAGCCAAAGTCTGTCGGCAGGATTAACTATTCTAGGCGGCTAGATACTGAAAGACAGCTGACGCCATGTGCAGCCTGATCACCAAGCACCGAGCCAACTCTGAAGGCTTAAATATATCGGCACTTGTGGATCGCCTGCACGGATTGGAGGCAATATCACCCTTGGTTAGAATCCTGGAAGTCATGGGTCCTTCACGCCTCAGTGGAGTTAAATGTTGATCTTTTATTCATACTTGTTATCAAAAGTTCAGGTCTGTTTTAATGTTATATTAGCATTGTCATGTTCATTACACCTCCGAGTGATTGTGTGGATGTTCACCGGTCAGCGTAACTGGTTTTAATCTGTCGCATCAGATCATATTCATTGCAAGTGTATGAATACTCTCTGTTTTAAGCTGAGTCGACGTAGTTGGAAGTGCAATAATGTCGAAGGCAGTACATTGTTAAAGGAGAGTACGTTCTTTTATTTGGATTTGCAGGTGGCTGTAGTTAAAAAAATAAATAAATAAATAAACAAATGGCTCTGAGCACTATGGGACTTAACATCTGAGGTCATCAGTCCTCAAGAACTTAGAACCAACGAAACCCAGCTAACCTAAGAACATCACACACATCAATGCCCGAGGCATGATTCGAACCTGCGACCGAGCGGTCGCGCAGTTCCAGACTGAAGCGCCTAGAACCGCTCGACCACTCTGGCCGGCGTTGGTAGTTCACGTCGTTATTTTTCGTTATATTAAGGAGCGTAAAGCTCGTGATGTGTATATGTGGCCACTTCCACAATTAGTTAATATTTCCCACATCTTAGACATTGTCGTTTGCAGCCCTAATTGGGCAGATTACTGTTTCCTTCGTGATGCATGCTGGCAGGGTAATTCCGGAAGCGGACGTTGCGTTCCTGTTTCCAGGGCCCAGAGCAGAGACGTGTTTTCTTCCTGCTGGGTCGACACTTCCATGGTCGCACGACGTCTAGGTTTCCCCGCAGCCAGGCGCCTATATAGCTTCCTCGTCTTATCTCAAGTTAAGCACATGCACGGTGGTGTGAAGCCCAATTAATTTCGGAACCCTTGACCTGCACAAATTTTGAGAGTTAAGCAAGCAAACATGCCTTACGGTACTACTGCAAGCCATAAGTTCCTTGTGACTATGTTTGACGTGTATAACTTATTTATATCATGCAGACCCTATTTACTAATTCTGGAGCGTGTTCACTATTAAATACCTTTACTGATGAGTATGAACTATTAATTCATCCTCAGTTATTAGCTAACTCCATTCATTCAAAATCTGCGTCGTTGCTGTCAGTATGCTGTGATAACTGGTTGGTGTAACTTGTCACCTAAGTTGTATTTTGAGGCATTGTGAATTTAGTAATGGTCATTATAAAGGTTTGTGATGGTGCATACAAGTTGGGAGTCACACTTAAAATGCCTTTCTTGTTTTCCTTGTATTTCTTTTTTTTTGGGGGGGGGGGGGGGGGAGGAAATCTACCAGCTGGAAGTCACGTTTGAATGCCTTCCCATCTTTTCTTGTGTGTTGGGGGAATGTGTATTTTATTGCTTATTGGGTTTTATTAAGGTTTAGAAATTGTTAAGGACTTTCCAACAGCCACAACCAGTGGCGTGACTCATCCTTTAAGTATTTTGGGTGGGCATTGTCTGTCTGTTTACAGTTTTATCCACGCTTGGGAATTGTTAGAACTGGTTGTGGTAGTCATTTGTAATTAGTAAATCTTAGTTTTTGTACCAGCTAGTAGTCACACCTAACTGGTGTGCCTTCTTATTTGTATTTGGGGACTTACGAATATTCTTATATCTAAGTGCTGCTCTGAACGGTATAAATTGTTCAAGATTTTTATTAATGAATTATTGCTGTTCGAATTCTTTAAATTATTGTGAGCACAGTTATTAATATTTTGACAAGGTGTTTAATTTTTGATCATAATAAGTGTTGTTAAGATATGAAGTGTGTTCCATGAAATGACAAACGGCGAAATGTGTGGGTCCCTCTTCCATGTGTTTTTCCTTCAAATTATCGCTACCCTTGTTCTGAGGTATCGATAAATATGGTGTCACATAAGACGTTATATCACTTTTATTTCGTGAACGGTTACACATATCGAAATGTGGTTTTCGGCTAGTGTTAGATAGTGAATGGACTCGTCTGTTTTTGTTGGTTGAGTTTTAACGCTAGTATCAATGAATATATTGAAGCAAATGCGTTTTTTTAACGGAATCGTATAATTTTTATAACACAATTCCATAGCTCTCGAGAGTATAATTACAGTGATATGGCGTTTGTTAATGTTGACGTTGAAACTTGTCGTAAAAAGTCTTGATCTCTTTCTTTGGGAAGCACTCAAATACGCAATCTATGACGAAGACATAACTGCACCAGACCTTATGCGTCGTCATACAGTGCATGCTCTACCATATCATCCATTGGAATTATATATGTTCATCGTTCTTTCGAACGGCGATTGCAAATTTGCCGCTCAGCCCTTAGTGACCAGTTTGAATACATACTTAAACAAATGGTATAGTTATTTTTCTGGAAGGCAAAATTTAAGTTGTGAGATTTCGGTGGTAATGCAATCATTGTTAGTAAATAGTTTTTTTTTTCATTTAGGTGTGTACGAAATCGCACCCCAATGTCAAATAAGTCGACAGTGATTATTGCACTTAGCTGGTAACACTGCTATTACGCGCCGACGTTCAGCATGAACGTTAAGAAGCATGAACGTTAAGAGGCATATTTATGTTGCGGTGTACAAATGTATTTTCAGGAAAACGTTTGGTTTAACGGATGCATCCCACACGATATAATTAAGAGAAGTGTAGGTAGACAGCTTCCCCACAGCACGCATTTTACCTCTAAGAAGCCCACAGCCATCTACGGGAAAATATAGGTCAAATCTTTCTTATAATATTTAGATATTTAATACAGTAGATGCTTTTTCCAGTGTACAAGACCTCGCTATTTTTTGGAAGATGAAGAGCTGATTTCTCTGTTTCAGCTTAAGTAAATCTGGGAGTATTCACAATTGGGAATACCTTTACTAAGCACTTTGTGATACTCCGCTGTGACTCTCTAGATTCCAGCTTAAGTTGTATTTCCATGTGCAGCATTCGAAGGTAACCTGCATCTGGGTCGTAAGGTGGTTCAAGGGGAAATAAAGCTTTATTATCGTTGCCCAGGTCTACCTTATGGTAAGCAACTACGCAGCCTGGTGCGAGACGCCTGCTTGGCAGTGTTTGTACCGCAAATTCCGATTCCAGCCATTGTGCTCTAACATTCTAGGACATTTCTCGAACTCTTTTACTAGAGGTTACAACGTCAACATTAACAAATGCTATACCAATTTAGCTGTACTCTCAAGAGCTATCGAATTCACTAATAAAAAGTCTAAATATTTTCAGGATGGAACGTACCAACAGATTTTATAGCTTCACGTATTCCATACCGTCTCCTGTAGAATGTGTGTGTGTGTGTGTGTGTGTGTGTGTGTGTGTGTGTGTGTCTGTTTGTCGTTCTGCATACAGTTGTATGGATCATGAGATGCTACAATATACGATTACAATTTCTCGCAAAGAGACAAATAACAGTGGTGTCTACATTTTAAAAATTCTGTATGCATATATTTTATATTTCATTTCTCGCCATTCCTTTTGCTGCTCCAACTTTCGATATTGTTGCTATAAGTCAACTTTATCGTCTTGAGAGATTCAGCAACTTTATTGTTTAACGAAATCATCATTTATCGTTCGGTCTACGACTCAATTGCCCATTTTTTTAATTAGATTACATGTTTCGATCACTCTGGATCATCTTCAGACTATTGTGATAAGTGGTTCACACACACACACACACACACACACTCACACACACACACACACACACAAATCCACACACACACACACACACACACACACACATATATATATATATATATATATATATATATATATATATATATATATATATATATATATATAATTCCCTTATACTGTTGGCTTTCCTGTGGGCTTTCTTCAGTATTTAACATGTTAATTGGAATTAAATTTTAAGAGGTCCCAATTTGCAAGAAAACAATGCAGCATCCGTATGAAAATCTCACACTGACTGTGGATATACACTCCTGGAAATTGAAATAAGAACACCGTGAATTCATTGTCCCAGGAAGGGGAAACTTTATTGACACATTCCCGGGGTCAGATACATCTCATGATCACACTGACAGAACCACAGGCACATAGACACAGGCAACAGAGCATGCACAGTGTCGGCACTAGTACAGTGTACATCCACCTTTCGCAGCAATGCAGGCTGCTATTCTCCCATGGAGACGATCGTAGAGATGCTGGATGTAGTCCTGTGGAAAGGCTTGGCATGCCATTTCCACCTGGCGCCTCAGTTGGACCAGCGTTCGTGCTGGACGTGCAGACTGCATGAGACGACGCTTCATCCAGTCCCAAACATGCTCAATGGGGGGACAGATCCGGAGATCTTGCTGGCCAGGGTAGTTGACTTACACCTTCTAGAGCACGTTGGGTGGCACGGGATACATGCGGACGTAGATTGTCCTGTTGGAACAGAAAGTTCCCTTGTCGGTCTAGGAATGGTAGAACGATTGGTTGGATGACGGTTTGGATGTACCGTGCACTATTCAGTGTCCCCTCGACGATCACCAAAGGTGTACGGCCAGTGTAGGAAATCGCTCCCCACACCATGATGCCGGGTGTTGGTCCTGTGTGCCTCGATCGTATGCAGTCCTGATTGTGGCGCTCACCTGCACAGCGCCAAACACGCATACGACCATCATTGGCACCAAGGCACAAGCGACTCTCATCGCTGAAGACGAAACGTCGCCATTCGTCCCTCCATTCACGCCTGTCGCGACACCACTGGAGGCGGGCTGCACGATGTTGGGGCGTGAGCGGAAGACGGCCTAACGGTGTGCGGGACCGTAGCCCAGCTTCATGGAGACGGTTACGAATGGTCCTCGCCGATACCCCAGGAGCCACAGTGTCCCTAATTTGCTGGGAAGTGGCGGTGCGGTCCCCTACGGCACTGCGTAGGATCCTACGGTCTTGGCGTGTATCCGTGCGTCGCTGCGGTCCGGTCCCAGGTCGACGGGCACGTGCACCTTCCGCCGACCACTGGCGACAACATCGATGTACTGTGGAGACCTCACGCCCCACGTGTTGAGCAATTCGGCGGTACGTCGACCCGGCCTCCCGCATGCCCACTATACGCCCTCGCTCAAAGTCCGTTAACTGCACATACGGTTCACGTCCACGCTGTCGCGGGATGCTACCAGTGTTAAAGACTGCGATGGAGCTCCGTATGCCACGGCAAACTGGCTGACACTGACGGCGGCGGTGCACAAATGCTGCGCAGCTAGCGCCATTCGACGGCCAACACCGTGGTTCCGGTGTGTCCGCTGTGCCGTGCGTGTGATCATTGCTTGTACAGCCCTCTCGCAGTGTCCGGAGCAAGTATGGTGGGTCTGACACACCGGTGTCAATGTGTTCTTTTTTCCATTTCCTGGAGTGTATTACACGCAGCCTCTCGTTGAACAGGCAGAAGGGCTGCGTCAGTCATTTGTCCCATTATCAATGGTGGAGTGTTCATTATACGACAGTCTTTCTAGTGACGTAGTTGCTTCTTTGGTCTTCAAATAGCAAACTTGTACACCCTCCCTCCCCAAATACTTCCACAATTTTAAACTTTACTTGTCTCCGATATAATTAACATGAGTTTGAAAGATTGTTGGAAGAACCTTTAGAATAAACATATGCAGTAATGCCTTTGTACGAGTGTGTATTCTTGTTTCTATAAGTTTTCTGATATCATAGATTACACAGTCGTGCTGCTAAATTCGTTAATTTTCCCACCTTTTGATTAGAAGACGTTGACAGCATCACGTATAATTTTGTTTTAAATGTTCCTCAAACGTTCTTCATCGTACAGTACGCTGACACAAAGAGAAAACACGCCCAAGACTCACATTTTTCTTTTCCTGCAAACGGACTTTAGCCTGAGGCACGACGGTGTAACGTCGTTTGACGGTAAAAGCGTATGATGTCCAATGTCTTATATTTTTAACTTGAATTATGCCAAATAACGACGTGTATAAAGATTTTGGCTGTAATTATCTCGGCTGTAAGAAAAAGATATCAAAAACATATTCAGTTATTGCTTCCTACATGCAAATGTGTGGAGTGTGAGATGCCATAATGTATGATAATAATTTTTCACGGTGATGCAGACAGAGGCATCAATATATTAAATATTCTGTACATGTATATTTTTGATTTTATTTCTCGTCCGTTATTATGGTGCTTTAACTTTTGATATTGTCACCATAGTCCATATAATTGTCCTGAGAGATATTTAGATATTTAACATAATTCTCTTTTATTTTTCATCTAAGTTGCAAATTTTTAATTGGACTTCATGTTTACATCACTCTACACCATCTTCAGAGTATTGTGATACGTGCTTCTCAGTAGACAAGACCGTAAAGGACGGATATGATTTTAAAAGAGTTCGTTTTTTGTGATATATTCCTTACTTCCCAAATTTCTCTTTGTTTATAGAAAGGTACTATTAGGGGGACACCTGATGTGTCGCAAAGAACAAAAGAATCGAGCAGATGGCTTTAGAGTAGTTCAAGGAAAGCGATTATCCGTAGAGTTCAGATGATTATTCTGTTTTTGAAGATCACTTATCATATTCAGACCATGACAGTGATTATGAGATAGATGAGAATGATGTTCTCGACTCGTCTGAGAATGGACGATATACTGCTAACTCTGTTCAGAGTAGGCCAAATAATGACACCGAAACTGACATAACTTCCCATGGAAAGAGGAACTATTTCGCTTGAAGTTCCAGAGCGCCCATTGACGGCACTGAGACAACGCACAGAAATAGTAAATATTGGATTGTCATCATAGTTAGACCGTGCCATCAGGTAGGTGACGATTTAGATCCAGAAGAAAATTGCATTTCTCTTTAAACACAAAGATTTTGGATGAGTCTGTAGTATATACCAACTTATAAGGAAGAAATTAAAGAATCCTGCATCCTCGAGCTTTAAAGGTAGAGACAAACCTGAAACTGAGGCGTTCATTGGTTTTATGGTTCTGCGTTCCATTTTCAAATCTGTACGTGAAACATTTGCATCCCTTTTTGCAAAAGCCTGTACCGGACGACTCCTTTGTTGTGCAACCATGTCTCTAAAACGATGGGAAGTTTTACTGGTGGCTATCAGATCTGATGATGCATCTACTCGCGAACAAAGGAAAAGAGTCGCTCCTGCAGCAGCTGTGTCCAACGTTTTCATCATTTTTATTTCTCACTGTCAGAAGATGTAAACCATTGGAACTCATGCTTGTGTTGATGAGTCTAAACCCATTTAGAGGCAGATGCCGATTCAGAATATATATGACTAAGAAAGCTGCTAAATATGGCGAAAAGGTAATTCGTCTCACAGGTGCATACTCATCATATGTAAGGCTTATATTTATGTGGGGAAAGATAGCGATGGAGCAAAACTATAATATGAAGAAAAAAGCTTCCAAAAGCTGACTCAACTTGTGATTCGGCTTTTCAAGCATGGATATTGAACAAATAGGAATACCAAAATAGACAATTGCTTTACTTTCACTGAATTGGGTAAGGAGATGCTGAAAAACAAGTTCACATGTGTTTTAACTCCAAAATCCAACAAAAGAGAAGTTCCAAAGGAAGGAAGAAGTGGGCTCCAGTATTTATGGTTTCAGTACTGATACTACACTATCATCTTGTGTTCTAAAAACATCTAATTCAGTTATAATGGTTTCTTCAATGCACCACTTTACATATACCGATGAAAAAACAAGCCATAGATACTGAATTTCTATAATATTACGAAATCTGGTGTAAACGTTCTAGACATGAAGCGCCGTACTGGAGCTAACTGGGCTCTGTTTCTAGTACCACTGAGCTTCCCAAATGCCTATGTTATGCATTTACACATGTGTACAATGAAAGATTTTAGCTGATGAAGCGGATAGAAATGAGTTCAGTCAGGAGATATATACAGAGAAGGCTCCAGATTCAAAACCAAAAGAATGAACTTAGGAAAAGTATTTCAGATATTTTGGGTGAATAGCAGCGAGATGACCATAAATAAGAGAAAGAAGCGCTAACATAGAAAAGCCAAAAAATTGTCCTTACTGCCCCTGCACACTGAAAGGAATGACGGCTACAAGTGCGTAAAATGTAATACAACCTGCTTTCTTCAGTGTTCCATATAAATATGTAAAATATGTGCTGAAAGTTTTTAATTTTTTATTTACTTTCATGTATATTAATATATCTGAGGAAATACGTCAACTTTAGAAACTATTTAATTGGAACCACTAATACTATTATTTTAATTTTTCAAAAGAAAAATCAAGTTTATAAACAATTTCATGAAGAAGATATATAATTTTTGCGTATTTCAACGTAAATTATGATTTAAACACAATAAAAGTATTAGTCTTAAGATTTTATCAAGCTTTTAAGATATTTTCTATGTTTGATATTAAGTAAAGTGGACATAAATTGCCAAATTTGGTAATGTTAAGGGGTCCAGATAGATGTTAGCATTAGAGCACATTGTTACATGTTAACAACTAAGGATAAAATTTTGATACTGTTTTCACTACGATGTAGTCTGGAAATAAGCAAGGGGGTGAAATAAACTAACAGCTAAATTTGTGAATAAAGTGATTATTACGGAAAATAATTACAGCTCACGCAGGAAACGAATTACCTCAAGAAATACATAACGACTGTAGATCCATGTATACAAAAGGCTGTCAGAATTCTCTTACTGACTACGAAACACGATTCTGTACTCAAACGTCAAGTGAAATGCACAATGAAAAGCATTCTTAAAGGATTAGTTTACGAGAAAATAGAGATGTCATGTAATTAATTAAATGAGACAAAACACATCCGCAAAGAATGCCTTTTTCTAGATGCGCTGTCACGTTGATTAACATGAGCCCGTGTCCCCGCCAAGACTTCGGAGAAAAGCCATCCCATCCTGTTGTCCTGTGAGAGAGACGACAGGCACCTTTGTTCTCGTCGCGGCCGTGGTTTACGTTGCAGGTGCCTAATGGAGAGCTCTCCAGGGACAGCCTCATTAATCGCGCCACCCCTACTCCCTCCCCTCTCAGCCCGCCCTCTTTCCTCCTCGACAGAGCCCTGCCCTACCACTACACTGCATCATCGCTGGCCCTGTCCACTCCAGATGGCCTTTAGTGTTCCTTCGAGTTTCATCCATGCTTTCACGCCACAATGTATGACATAAACTGTCACTATGTCATATAACAGAACCATAGAAACTTCTCCCTGATGAAAGGACTGGATTCTTAATAGGTTTCCTTTAATTTACGTCTATGGTCACTATCTTTTCTGTTTAAAAGATTACCGGTTTCGGTCTTTAATGACTATCATCAGATCTGTCTCGTAAAAACTATGGCTGCAGTTTATTAGGACTTCGTTTTTATAAGACAGATCTGATGACGTTCATTAAAGACCGAAACCGGTAATCTGTTAAACAGAAAAGATTGTGACCAGAGACGTAACTTCAAGGAAACTTATTACATATGCGGGTCACTGTGTTTTTTCGCGACGATGTCGCAGCTTGTGAGATTCTTTTCTTTGACATTTACGAGCTGCTATCACAGCCCTTAGCCCTGCAATGAAATTAAAAATCTTGCTGTCGAGTTGTCGTCTGTTTATCACGAAATTCGAAATGATGTGGTTTCTGAGTGCATTAAATGCGGGGGAGGGGGGGCAACAATATTACGGGACACATACTGATCAGGATTGAATACAAAAATACGTCATAAAATTTTATCGATTATTTTACGAAATTTTTGACAAACTAGAATTTCATAACTGCCGAGGAATTGGAGCTGCTGTGGAAAATATGAGCTAGCAAAATACGTGCTGGAGGAGAAGAAGTATTACAGACGAAACTGGAAAGATCTAGGAAAGAAATGACTTCAAGCTAAGGAAAGAAAAAGTGTGACACGAAGTGCTGCGTCTGTAAATAGATTTATATAATAGTATTTAGCAGAAATGTTTTGTATTAATAATAAGCAGCGACTATACTGGTTTCGAACAAACAAGACTCATCGCTGGTCCGGTGTTCGCGTTCAATTTTGGACTGTTGTTTGATATTAAGCCTTTGTTCCCGTTCAAACGTGAACTGCTATTTACCGCTAAGCACGTCGATTTGAAACTGGTACTGGCTCTCTTATTAATACGTTGCATTACTTACAGGGACTGGTTGCATTCTCTCCTCATTGTGACAGCCTGTCCAAGGAAAATAGTTTTGGGAGAGATGTACTAAGAATATCTGTTCCGATCCTTTGTACGGCGCCAGATGATTATAAAAAGAAAGATAATGAGGCGTTCATTCGGCCTGTACTCTCTGCCCTCTAGTTATTTATTTATCCGACGTACAACATAATAAATGTTAGACTTCTTGGTAATACTATAACTTTGCCTTAAGAATTTAGACTAGTGATGTAGCTAACGTTACAATAAACGCAAACAAAATGGAATCTATGATTGTCTCTAAATTGGTCAGGCAAATGAAAGTAGTCATTAGGAAACAACTGTCGATGGCTTTAACTGCACCAGTGTCTGGGCGTAAATTTATAGAAAGAATAAAATACATTGTACTCTATAGGAGTTTTGGCGATGATTCTGAAAAAAGCAGATGGGGAAACAGAAAGGAGGAAAATAGTTGTGGATGTGTAGAGAGATCACCAACAGTAGCTTTTCAAACTGATAAAATTCAGTGAATAAATTCCAAAAGAATTTGATGACAATATATCTTTCTCTGACACAACAAGAAGAAACTGGTCATCTAATTTATTATAACAACTGGATGAAAAACATTTTTGACGGAACGTTTAGGGAAGATAGGAGAGACACAAGAACCGACTATCTCTACTGCAAACGTGTAACGGAAGGAACTGCATCAGCTGTTGCCATATCTTAAAGACATAAAGGGATGGAGGCGTGGCTGTCCTAACGCGGGATTGCCTTTGTAAGGTAATTGTGCCGTTTCACTTACGATTAAGACTAAGCCTTTCATGTACTTATAAATACAAGGTATAAGGAAACAGGTGCATTTCATTCTCCTATCATTATCCGTGGAGCCTCATTTATATCCGGTATTGAGTATCGCTATCTGAGATTGGGAGCCGTTCATTGAGTAGGCTGAAAGTCACTTGATTCAGATTTTCTGTGTTCCAGAATGTTTCTTGGAATGATGAGCCAATGAGAACATAGTGCAGTAGCGATTCGGAACGCGGTACAGCACCTTTTCTGTTTGGCACGGGTACGGTAAACACTTAGTAAATTGCTGGAGGTGTATGGCATCAATAATCCCCATTATCTCCATCTCGGTGATTTGTGAAGCGAAGATGGCGTGCTATTAGCATTCCAGATGTGGTTCTTTGGGTTCAGGCCCGGCGAATTTTGGTAGAAAGTCGTAGACATGCTTTCGCCGTAACACTCGTAAGACCGCTAAGGATGATTTTGGCTGTGAGTATTGGGCAGTTTCCCTGCTGGAAAGCCCAGGAGGAGTTCCCCATACCATTATAGTGACCCCACCAGTACGAGGTAATGGTGGAATGCAAGTTTCGAGAAGCTGTTGGCCTATTGACAGCGTGTATGCACTTGATTCATCCGATCAATTTATCCCTGGTCCAGCATCGATAATCCTGTGCTCACTGCAATCGTTGAGCCAACCGTGAAACTTCTAGGGGATCGCCTACTGCAGTGCCTCGTGTTTAAGAATGTTCACGAAACGGTGACCTCCAAAGCACATGCATTGTAATTTGTCTTCAGATCTGTCACAGATCACCGTCTATCGTGCCTTACAGTGCGACCAAACCTCCGACCTCCAAATTCTACGCAGAGACGTAGGGATTCAACACCTCCTCACATACCCGTGGCATCCTCTTTCAAAACTTTCCATGGATCATTGCGATCTTAACACGTGAAATACCGAAAAACTTCTCCGTTTTCACTATGCATATTCCCAGGTACCAATCGCTCTGAGCACTATGGGACTTAACTGCTGAGGTCATCAGTCCTCTAGAATTGAGAACTACTTATACCTAACTAACCTAAAGACATCACACACATCTATACCCGAGGCACGATTCGAACCTGCGACCGTAGCGGTCCCCATATTCCCAGCGCCATAACAACAATACGTTTGCCAGTGCCACATCAGGGGACATAACAATTTGTGGCCGCTGTCATCGGTAGAATGCAGCTTCCACTCATTTCACCTTCGCTTGTATACACTGGTACGCGAAACTTAAGGAAGAAAGTAACTTTCGCATAGTACGTGACTGTCAAGTAACCTAGACCATACAGACAAATAACATCTACAGTATAATGCAGAGAGAACCTGAAAGAAGTAAGCAAGGAGAAAAATATATATGACGCTTTCAAAGACACCAATTACATTTTTTGTTACCGCAATTCTTGATGATCCCCTGGACATTTCAGAATTCAGGACACAGTTCTTACTAGCGTGTGTGATCACCATGGATGACAATAGATGCTCTGCATCGTTCTCCTGTTCTGGTCACATGATTGGTAACGAACTCTTGTGCTGTGGCAATCCGTTCCACGACCAGTGCAGTTGAAAGCTGCGGATGGACGTTGGTGCATTTCGACGCGCTGCAGTACGTCTCCTCAACGCATCCCATACGTCCTTGTTGGCAGTCATATCGGAGTAACGGGATGGCCAGTCTATTTGCCGAGTGCCCTCTGATTTCAAGAGCTCCTCCACTGCTCTGCAATACCATCGCACTTCGTTATGCATAAATATGAAGCCAGGGCGTACGCACCCACCGTCATGAGTGGGGGGGGGGGGGGGGGGATACGTCAGGAAACGTTACGCCTCCCACTGTAGCACTAACACTAACGATGCTGGACGTACCTCGATATGGTGAGAGGTGAGAATACATACTGCACCCAGGAACGTTGTCGAATATGATTCCCGCGCGGTTGGAGGCGCCATCTCACGGATTGCGCGGCCCCTCCCGCCGGAGGTTCGAGTCCTCCCTCCGGCATGGGTGCCTGTGTTGTTCTTGGCTTAAGCTAGTTTAAGTAGTGTGTAAGTCTAGGGACCGATGACCTCAGCAGTTTGATCCCTTAGGAATTCACACACATCTGAACTTTTTCGAACATGATCGCTTTGGGGGAGCAGGTGTCGTGGTGTGCGGAAACATAATGTTTCAAGGACAAACCGATCACCAAATCTACGAACACAGCACAGTTATCGAGACACGATATTCCTTCCCCATCTGGGTCTCCTCCAGGGTGCAGGGCGTGTACATGCACGAACGACCATCGATCAGTTGTGAATCGTGTAGCTGGTGGAATAGAACATCCTAGCACAAGAGCTCCTTACCATCATTGGGTGCAATATGAGAAGGTGCAGTGCATGTTACGAATTATGTCCCGCATTTGCATTACCCAGACGGCCGTGGTGGCCGAGCGGTTCTAGGCGCTACAGTATGGAACCGCGCGACCGCTACGGTCGCAGATTCGAATCCTGCCTCGGGCATGGATGTGTCTGATGTCTTTAGGTTAGTTAGGTTTAAGTAGTTCTAAGTTCTAGGGGGACTGATGGCCTTGGAAGTTAAGTCCCATTGTGCTTACAGCCATTTGAACCATTTGCAGTACCCAGCGGATCATGTTAAACTGCGGCGATTTCAATGTGATTATTATCTTTGAATAAAATTGTCGTTTCTGTTCACCCCATTGCACATTTCTTTATTTCCTTTCTGTATATAGCCAAAATTTCATCAAGACATGTTACTTGGCATTACCACATCATGCAGTACTGCTGTCATAAAGCTTCGCACACTGGTGTAGTTTCCGTACAGTGTGACGAGCCTGCAACACATCAGGTAGTATTTAAAATCGCGTTGGAAGGTGATCGTTATGCTTTGCTCCAAAAGTATACTTTCACAAATAAGTTGCCCATTGTTGGAAAATCTCTGACTGAGTCCTTTTCTTATGCGGTTGCAATCTGTCTCGTGGAATTTACCTTCTGCGTTATAATTGATTCTACTTCAGCCATTACTTTATACTGTTGATCTATTAACGAATAGATCATTTTAAGAAGGGAATTTGTTGCTCCACCCTTAATAGTCTTAAACTCCGTCAGTGTTAGTGCTACTAATTCTACAGTGCTGCTATGGTGTTGTATGTTAAAGAGCATGGAAGACAGTAAACACCGAATGAATCCAGAGACGCGTTGCAAGAACCGTGACAAGTGAATATACATGCCATATAGAAGAGTGGCGAAGCTTTCTGTGACCCAGTCGAAGTTTTGTCTCACGAAATGATATCATTTCCGTTTCCAACGCCTTTATTTTACAACAACTGTGCTTCTGTCGTATATCAAGCGCAGGGATTACGAAAATAAGATTATAGAAATCGGGCACTCATGGATGCATATGGGGTAATTAGGATGCTTCAAAACGAATATATGGATTTTAAAGCTTTGTAGGATGAACAACATTTAATTTAGAATTATGAATAATACATCAAATGAAAAGGCAACTCAGCAACTCAGACAATTTCGTTTGTATACCTTATGTGCAAAAAGATTATGGAATGACCAAGAGTGACTGAAGAAAGTGTGGAGCAAGTAAAACTCTTTCACGCGTAGTCCCAAGAAATCAGTTCGAAAGGTTAATCCAGAGGTAGCAATTCCAGTGACCTCTATGTCGAGACGTTCATGAAGACCCTTACAACTGCCACCTTATCGTTTGCAGTTGTTACAAGGTCTAAAGCCTATACGCTACGTTTTAGGTGCCAACCTTGCAGGACGATGAAGGTTTTCTAGATCGTATCGCCTTCGGTGATAAATCGACATTTTACCTAAGTGAAAATGTGAACAGAAATAATCTATGGGCAGCGAATCCTCACGAAGCGATACAACAGCAACGAGGCTCCTCTAAATTTAATGTTTTTTGTGCCATGCCACTGCGGAAGGTTTATGGAACTTCCTTTTTTGGTGAGGAAACTGTAACAAGTGTTTCTTATATTGATGCTCTAGATCTATACCTCTTTCCCAACTGGATGAAGCTGAACCACAGTACTTTAACTGGCTACAAGTTGGTGCGCCGGCTCGCTGGCGTAGCTCAGTAAGCGGTTGTTTAAACGAAGTTGCACCAGTGTAGGGAACCGGGTGACAGGGCTTGTTTTGGATGACCTCCATGTGCATGCACGACCCGAGGCCATGCGAATTCACCTTTGAGGGTCCAAAAGGATCATGTGTATGAGCCTCCACTACCAGCTGACCTTCCCAAGTTTATAAATAGCATTGTTGTAACATTTACTACACAAAAACTTGTGATAAAAATTGAGTTGCTCTTTAATTGATGAATTACTTATAACTGTAAGCTGAAATTAATAAGTCGTACAAAGCCTTAAAACCTGTATATTCATTTTGGAACATGCTGTTTATATCTTGCTCCCTACGGAAGTGAAGACGATAAAATTAGTTACTGTTGGTATGATGAACCCTGCACCACACACCATACTGTCTCGTGCAGTGTATATCTAGTTGCAGAAGTGCGCTAATGGGCATTGGTTTTCAAGTAACACTGATCTTCTCCTAAGACTGAAAATGTTAATAATTATTTGTAAACCGTGTCATATGCTGCAAGGTCTAAAACGTGATTCCATTAACAGCAAAATTCTGTCACAAGTACCTTCTAGGTGACCTTCAGCAGTATTTGAGTTATCAGCATTCTAATGTCCTTGTAAAATATTTCAAGACAGTGGATATTATTTGTTGGTGTTCTTAACATTTCTGTTGCAGTTCTGTTCTCTATCAGACGCATAGAACTTCATCAGAACAGTGTAAGGTAAATATCAAAACCATTTTCACTTTTTAAATTTGCAGTCCCTAATAGCTAGTACTAATTTTGTATAAATAAAGCCATAGCGCAGACGATTTGCTGTTTGTCGACTGGCCAAAATTGCAATTCTACGCTTAAAGTGCGTACTTTGTAGTAATTGTTGATGGTGATATACGAATTATTGTTTGCAGTCTATTTAATACGTTAATCAACATTACCAGAATATCAGATCGTTGTTCAGATCTTTTATTCGACCTGTATGATGCTGTCATTTGAAATATTGTGTGAAGCTAGTGGCCTAGAGTAAATGCAGAAAATGAGGTGTTTGCAACTAAAACATTTATTTTACTTTGAAAATAACTTGTATTTTGTTGTAAACTATACACTTGTATAGTGTGCCTTCTCCAAAACATGAAAAGAAAAGCTACCGTTTTGATTATACGCAAGAAACAATTTCTCAATCGAGAAACGTCGTAAGATAAGTAGTTTCGACAAGGAGAGAAAAGATGTTCTGAAGTGTGTTGCTACAGCAGAGAGCTGATAATTGGATGGGTAGATCACGTAACTAATGAGGAAGTACTGAATGGAAGTAGGAAGAAAAGATATTAATGACACAATATGACGACAGTAAAGGCCGCGTCTGATAAGACACCTTCTGAGGTATCAACGAATTATCGGTATGACATTCGAGGGAAGTGTGGCGTACTAAAAAGTGAAGATAAAGTTGAAGGAATGAGTAAAGCAAGCAAATCCTTACAGACGTAGGCTGCAGCAGTTTGTCAAAGATGAAGTGGAATGAATGGACTAGACTAACGTGGACAACAACAAGAGTGTTGTTGACTGTTGTAGCTTTTAAGTGAAAATGGCGGGAGATACAGGGTGATGACATTCCATAATTTTCCAGAATCACTTCTAGATTAAGGCCCTCTCTACAGGTACATCGTCCACACTGTAGTGTGTCGTACGACAATTATCTGTATAGACCTCTCTTTTACGCGTGATATCGCTTCATTTCTCAAATTGTAAATATGAAGAATAAATATAGCGACAAAAATTCGCTCATCTTGAAATACGAAGGGGATGAATATATTCTTAAACGCGTTAATTTTTGATTAGATTTGTCAACAGAATGTCTATTGAAGGAAGCTATTTGACAAAGCAGAATCTTGGAATTACAGCGTCCTCACTTTCTGCAAGTGTGAAGGGCATAAAGGAAGTGGTGAGATGGAAGAAGCAAAACGCTTCTGCAGAAGGCATGCAGGTATCTCGCGGTTTTAGGGGACCAGGTAAAGAGATACGTACTCTGATAACATCGTTAGCGAACTAGCAGCGCTTATTCATGTGCAGTAGAATGTTGGCTAACGTTGTGGGAGAAAGGTCACATGCAGCACACATTAAAGTCGGGCTCTAAATGAAACAAGTATTGTAACGTGCCAGGATCATTGCACAATGATAACACAGGGCAAAATGGGAACACCATCGTTGACCCAACGTCAACAGCACGATAATGTTAAGAAAGCATAGATTAGAGTGCAGTTGCTGATTTCAAAGGAACAGAGAGAGGAGTGTATTATCGAAGGTTAATTCAGACTCATGCCTGAATACACAGAGATACGTAAGTTCACAGCCAAAATCAGCGTAATGTCTTGCGAAGTTTTTCACTGAAATACAGGAGCTGTGGAACGACGCTCAACATTGAGATGGAAGCACAGTACACAATGATTCATACATTTAGCGAATTTGTCTAGGTTTAATTTAGTTTATGAATGTAGTAGAACTTTTCTCACCTCAGAGTAGCACTTGCATACTGCGACGTCATTTACTTGTTCAGTACATTCCAATCCCTACCTTTCCCTGTAATTTTTAACATGTATAGCTCGCTCTAGAACCACGCAAGTCACTCCCTAATGTCTTAACTCATGCTCTGTTATCCTGTTCCTCCTTCATGTCAGTGGTCTCCATATGTTCTTTTCTTCTCCAATTTTGCGAAGAACCTCTTCGTTTCTTATCAGTACATATAATTTTCAACGTCCTTCTGCATGAACAAATCTCAAATACATCTCACTTCTTCTGGTTTTCTCACCGTCCATGATTCACTACCACACAAAACTGGGCTCCAAATGGTCGATCTCACAAACATCTCCCTCGAATTAAGGCCTTTGCGGAATTACATCAGCGAATCTTATCCCTGTTATGTTTTCACCCTGAGTTTTAATCCCAGTCTCGAATATCTCTTTTATTTGGATGTACAGATCGAACGGTAGGTGCTAAGAAACGCATCTCAGTCTTCACCCATTTTCATCCGAGTACTCCGTTCATTATCTTCCACTTTTATTGTCCCATCTTGCTATAAACGTTCCCAGCATTTACCTGTAGCTTACTCCTACTGTTGTCAGAATTTCGAACATCTTGGGGCACTTGAAATTACGGGACGTTTCATTTACCGGGTGGTTAGAATTAAGGCGCAACTACTCACCGTGGCCCAGTGTGGACTGTAATTATCGTATGGCAGTGAAATTTAGTAGATATTGCAGTGCGTTAATGCGAAGGAGATTTGCGCTATAAAACAATTAGTTCTATTTTTGTCCAACAGGCTCAAATCTGGCTCTGTGAATGCAGGAAAGACGTATAGAAATAGATTAGGAACGGGACGCAGGCACAGAAGGTGGAACAAGTTGGAATGAAAACAGTGGGCTACACTCAGTCACACTCTCCCAAAACAGGAATCAAATAATGTGCAAGGAGCTCTCGATAATGTGCAGGCGTCACTGTACATCTGACAGGCCATCTGGGTGTATAATCTTCAAAGAAGATCGAACCGAGAATAAAGATGCTTGTGAATGCACACCACACAGTCACGTACGGCAAGTGCAATGGCTCTTAATGCACAAGATGCCGTTAAACGGCACCCAAAATTCAGCAGTTATATGTATTCCCGTCAGTTAGTAAGCGATAAAGATCTTTACTTTTATTATTTTGTGAAGGTTCCAGCTAGAAAATGTTTGACAGTCTTTGAAATTGTGTATAATGCTTGTTGGAATTCGCTAAGGGCTGTAATCCTCAAATACTGGATGAATGAAGTCTGGGTAATTCAAGCCCCGTGAATTACGCTCCTCGAGAATTTTATGCACTTTCTGTTTTTAGTATCTGACATATTTTGTTACACCTGTAACATAAAATTACACATTTTAATGAGTAGGTTATGAGACCACTTTCACTTTTTATATTTGGTCAATAATTACATGAAAACTTTAAAACACTAATTTTTTTGGCCTTGTAAGTCGCTGTAAATGCAAGTTAAACAGGGACTGTGAGCGTGCGTCGTGTTTAGCGATACAGTGTCTTTTTGGACAGGTAACACCCGCGAGAGGAGATAACATTGCGAGTCTCAGTTGACAATAGCAACTATGCACGAATGCTGCTCCGTATTAAAGAAGCAAATGTTAAGACTTCTTAATGAACTGGTTTTGCTTGAATGTGACGATATTAATACATGCTGTTCGATGATATTAATATAGATGCTGTATCACCGGCCTTAATCACTTCTGTGTGGCAGGTTTTTTTCCTGTGGCATGTTAGGAAAACAGTCACCACGACCGCCAGATCCGCTGACCTTGGCACGGTTTATTTCTCCGCACACGCATCCAGCTTTAACATCCTCTAAGTCTGTGGCAGACATTCGCTGCGAAAACAAACAGACTGCTCACAGAGGCAGAAAGTTTCTCAGCAATAAACCGAGAGAAGCGACCTTTTCTCTTCCGACGTGCGTACTAGTAGTAGAGCCAGTCGCAAAAGCGATTTTATTTTTCTCGTTCTTTTTTATGTTTGGAAGTGATCGTTCCTTGATTAGCACTGGGGCTTACGGAGAGAAGCGGTACTCATACTCACTGCTTTGTTATGGTAATTTTTATTATTTTTGTCTTACCGGTAAAGATTCAATCGTGAACAAACATTTTTCATCAGATCACCTGACAATCAAAGACATTAAAGTTGTCATTTAATGGTACTGCTGTGGTTACGCCCTGCGGTATACCGAACTAAATTTGCAGCTAACGACTGACATAAATAATTACTCTACTAGATAGCGAGGTACGTTCAACGAACTAGTATTTTCTCTTTTATTATTTAAAATAAAAATGTTATTGACGATGCAGCGGTACTGTACAATGAGAGTGCAATTATAATACCATCAGTGGTATGTTAATTCCCTGAAAACTTTTTAGAAGTAAGCCATTAGCAATTTTCAAATAACTTTCTTTTGGTTTGTCTGTTCTCACATCTGAAAATTGTTGTTAACCTATCGAAATTGGTCATAGCTTTGTATAAGAAAATTAATGTTAATGTGATTGAGGCAATAAACAGAAAATTTTAAAAATTTTAAAAAAGCTTATGAAAAGATTATAAAATTTTTATTATTCTGCGTTTGATTGTTTCCTTAAGGTCGCTTTCTCTCATTCTTACAGTGTCAGATATATTCATATAAGCTACTGACAGCAAGGATAGATTGGTGTATTGCGATGAGTGAACGCTTTTGAATAACCATCTGCGTGCAATCACTCGAGGCATGTTGTCAACAATGCCTTATTCTTTACAGTCAATTCATTAAATATTGCATGACGCATATATCAGGCCACACATCACAGGAAAGTTTGGATTTGGCCACACGGATAGAAAAAATTTGTTCAAAAATGGCTCTGTCCACTAAGGGACTTGACTGATGTGGTCATCAGTCCCCTAGAACTTAGAACTACTTAAACCTAACTAACCTAAGGACATCAAACACATCCATGCCCGAGGCAGGATTCGAACCTACGGCCACCGTACGGCCACTCCGGCCGGCAAATATTTGGTAGTACATCTTCTAATAACACTCTCTTCAACTTTGTGACAGGCATTGACTACAATATGAGGAAATACAACAAGTAATAATGACCAACTTGAAACTACTGGGTATTTGGTAACGGTATCTAGATATTACAATAATTATTCAATCAAAGTTATGTTTACGAAAGGAAAATAAAGTTTCTGATTCGCTGAAATCACAATCGGGAATTGATCGTTAGCAGTATTATTTATAGTTGCCAAAACTGTCCATTCAGATAGCGAGTCCAGTTTGATGTAGTTGTGAACAATGTTTGGACATATTTGCTCTATGAATTCGTTTTCAGCAGTGTCTAGAATTCGCTGTTGAAATTAATGAGGCTGGTCATCTGGTCAGTACGATATGTGCCTTTGCATGTATGTACAAGTTGTTAAGCAACATGCGTTGTTGTTTCGTTTTTCGACAGCTCATCTCTCATATTTTTTATTAGTTGCAGAATTTGTATTGTAGCTAGACAAGTGATTGTTTTAAACATGCACTGATCTCGTCTGCTGGTGATGACTTGGGGATAAGAGAAAATGTTTTTCGAAAATCTCCTGGGAGTATGGCTAGAGCTCCTCCCGTCACTTTAGAGTTTCCTCGCAAGTCCTGTAATGTTATGTCCATGGCTTCAAGTAATTTTTTATGTATCACTGTGCATTCGTCCCAGAAGATAATTTTAGTTCGCTTTAGAAGTGCACCCTGTCCAGATTCTCTTGAGAATTTAGCCAGCAGGAATTTTTCTTCGGCTATATTCAGTGGCTGTTTTAGGGCGGAATGGGCAGTTCGTCCTCCTTCCACAAGTGTGGTTGCAATTCCGAAAGATGCCAATGTAAGTATGATGTATTGTTTAGCAGTATTCTCGCAAGCAATAGATTCATTACAAACGTTTTCCCTGTGGTTCCTGGTGCCTCCGAGTAAATAATTCCACCAATGTTGTTGTCAGTCCGGTCCATGATAACGTTGCGTATTTCTTTATGGCTGTCTTTGAGGAGTGTTTTGTTGTGAACAGTGTAGTGAAGTAGTTCGTTGATGTAGTAGCTTTTTGCCTTTATAATTCATTTTGCTGCTTGTGTCCCAAGTTGTACGAAGATCTGGTTGTGCATTGCTAAACATATATCTTCATTGAAGATGTCGTCGTTGAATTCGATGGTCAGTTCAGGATGAACTTGTAGGATCTGTTATATTACGTAACCCGTCATACTCTATTTGAAGAAGTCCAATAGCTGTTTTGGATTAGATGGTTTACTCCCTGTTAAAATTATGCCGAATGAGTCTCTAATTTGTTCAGCAGAGGTTGTGAGTGAGACTTATTGTAGTGCTGATTCCCAGTGGCTGCCGTTTTACAGCAGTCCAGTACATCCGGCATAAGTAACCGTCAACAGTCTTGATATATATGACATTTATTGTTTCCCGCGTTTCGTGTAGCAATGACCGGAGATAGAAATATTCGGCATTGTTCGAATGTACAGTGTATACTCGGCCTGGTGCTCCATTTTTCGTGATTCCTGAATGATCCTCCATGAGAATTCATTGTTTTCGGCGTTGAAAGATTTTTCTTCTTTTATTCCAGGTATAATAGATAGGAACGTCGACGTGTAGTAATGTCTTTGGGAAGTCATCCGTTTGGCACACCTGGTAAAAAGCTCTTAATGTTGTGTTCTGAGGTGGTTGTATTGGAATTTTGCTGATGGTGTCTTTCGTCAAGTAAAGTATCTGTCCATATCCACATCTACTGCTAGATGTTGCACAGCTGGTTCACAATCGAGAATGGGAAACCCGAAAATCTGCCATGTTGTTTCGTTACTGTTGATGTATCTTCCGATTTGATACATGAGGATCTTGTCGTTTCTGTTTTGTTGTTCACTGTCTTTGGTTATTTGAAGTGCTGCCATGTCACTGCCTTCACTCACATAGATATAAACATATGTAATGTTTTCTCTGAACTGCAGTGCTCTACGACTTTTTGTGCTTGGAACATTTTAGAAAGTATTTCGTTATATGGCTTACCTACTGATTATCTATTTCCAGTCAGTCGCTGACTCGTACTCGTATTTTGCTATGAAGTCTCTGTTTTTGGGTGATCGTCTCCTGTATTTGGGATACCTATCATCTCTGCGTGTCGTCCAAGTAAGGTTTTGAAGACTTTTTTGTTCTTATTCCATCACTCATACATGGCGAAATGGGGTTTAATGCCCCCTATGGTCCGTGAAGTTTGATTTCACTAATATATCGTACATTTCTAGATATTTTTGTGGATTGAGAGACTTAGCTTAAATTTTTTCGATATCCGTGGGATAAATTATGTCATGAAGCCATATGAGATTGTGTGAGTTAGGCAATCGATGTTTTTGCTATTCGATTGTGTGAATCCAGCACCTAAAGGTTCCAAGGATGTGGTGTATTGTTACGACTTCAATAAATGTCATTTGTTTTTGTCGGAAAACTCGAGCGATTATGACATGTCGATGCATGGGTGCTTGCCCGTACCTTAGTTGTTCTTTGATTCCTGGCCACGAGGAGATGCATGTGAAATATGTCAAATCGTCCATATTTTCTTTTGTAGGTCATGGCACCTTGAATATATTCGTGCACATGTCTCGGACTTTCTATATAAGATGAAGATGAGATTATCATTGTTCCAATGTCATCAATGTTTCCGTCAGTTATGACTGCATCTCGAAGGTGGATGTATTCTTCCGTGTGTAGTTTCTTCTCATTCAGTTTTCTATTTTTGCTCACGTATCTGCCAGGAATTGGAATAAACGACCAGTGTTGTAAAGCGTACGTCAGCTTCTATTTAGCTTACCTATCTACCAGGAATTGGCATAAACGACGAGTGTTGAGAATGTTATTGTATATTTCATTGTCTCTGATCATAAAGTGGTAGCCACAGAACTCCTTGGAAGTGACTTTTATGTTTGTTTCTACGCCTGTTTCAGGTTGGATTTGTTTTCGGCCCGAATTATAACTTTAAAATCATCAGAAATCATTCCGTTAGTGCTATTTTGAATATATGTGGCTCTGCTGTTAGCTTTCGTGTAAGATCCTCTGAACATTTCGAACTATTTCTCGTCTCAATCCACTGATATTTTTGCATTGTTGGTCAATTTCTGTTTCTTCACTTCGGCCGAAATATACCTGCAGAAATTTGTGTCCTTGGTTGGTTAGTGGTAGTAATGATCCCATGCTGTGATACATCGTCATTGGATGGACGAAGCGTAATCGATTTTGTCTCTATCAGTACTGATCGAAGCGACACCGAAAGAAGATATTTGGAAGCAGGTGTTCCATGATTTTATATTTTGAGGAAAGTGTTTTGATTCTGGAGTTTCACAGGTCACGTAACGTAAAAATTCCTGCGAATGTGCTTCCAGTGCCAGAAATAGAGTATATCCATTCACGCAACAAAAATATGGTGTCTCTCTACTGCATTTTTTCACCATGCAAAATTGGCAGATGTTATCCATTTTTCAGATTATGATGTGTTTGCGTTTTCTATCCTCTTTCGCCGCGTCGTAGTGGAATGCTCTATTTGTTAGTCTGTAACGTTAATTTGTCCTCGTCCGCCCCTCTCATAGGATGTTATTTTTGTGGCTGACTTGATTTCTCAGTCTTTCATTATAAGATTGGGTTGCGATTCTTGGCTTTCAGCCCATTCATTTCGTTGTTCTCGGATTTCTCTGCTTTGCATTGTGCTTATTCTCGTTTGTTGGGAACTTAAACGTGCTTCGCGCTCGTCGTCTGTGTCGTTTTTTGCTGTTCTTTCTCTTTTCGCTGTTTGCTTCAGAACTGGGTGGCACTCCTCCTGTATTATGTCTGGGTGTTTTCTAAGATATAAATCAAATCAACTTTTCGTTAACAAATAACCTAAGTACACCTTACATACTTTTCACATTTTGTCTTCGATTTACATTCAGTCACTGTATCACTAGTGATACTGACACATCACTGTTTGCTTTTATTCACTCGCTGCACTACTTTTTTGGTTCCTCCCATCCTCACTGCTAAGAAACTGACGTTCGAACCCAAGACGGGACCTGCTATATATACCACTACCAAATATTAGAACTACAGGAACGTACCAAAAACGATTTCGAATTGTCCACATTGTTCCAGAACATTCCATAAAATTCGTTTGTTCTCGAATGTTCCATAATAATCTGGAATGTTCAGGATGTTCCCTAACACTCTGTAATCTTCCCGAATGTTCCAGTCTATTCCAGAACAATTCAGAACATCGAGAGTCATTTTGGAACGTTCCGAAGCAATCTGGAATGTTGTGAGATGCTCTAGAATACTCTCGAACGTTCTGTAATGTTTCCGGATACTCTCGAATGTTCCGAAATGTTCTATAAATCTCTAGAGGGCGAAAATTTCCGTCCTTCAGGTAAAAACGCGGACCCCAAGGATGGGGGATAGAGGGCTATCACATCATGTAAGTCCCTTGATCATTCCTGGAGTTCTGACTTTTAGCGGCAAGCACATCGTAAACTTACTTTTGTAATATTTATTGAATTCTAAGCACTAGCACATTCAGATCTCTAGAAACATGGCTTTACTGGCACGATTTTCTGATGTAAAATTACGGAAGAATAAAATATGAGTGTTAAAATTTTTTCATGTTTAGTGCTTCCTGTCATAACTCACGTGATAAGAACGTATCAGGTGGTTATAATTGAAGAGCAACTATTAACGGCTGTCCAGCGTGCGCTGTTTTGATCGTATGGCAGCGAAACTTAGCAGATATGCTTATTCGTTAAAATGGAATCGATTTACACTCGACAAAATTAATTCCAATAGTGCCCACCAGGTGGAAACCTGGTGCTGTGACTTTAGGAAACACGTATAGGGATGTTTTCAGGTGTAATGGATTAGGAATCGGACAAACAAGTGAGATGGAAGTACTGTCGCTTTTACTGTCGACTGCCGCTTACACAGTTTGCTCACGTTAGGTATATGTACACGGTAGGAAATGTGCATTTTAGCTGAGCTAACGTAGGAATTTTACGCGTGTCCATTTCCGTAAATAATCTATGTGGTTTGCGAGCCAGATAAAGCCGACAGCTACCGTTGGTGAGTGCTACATTCGCAAATCACGTTAACCAGAATGACCCTTGTGACGCTGGCGCCGTCTCTCGTGAGACTGTATTTCCTGTCTCCGTCAACGTTAGCTGCCTCGTTCCGTGTGAGAACGGCTTAAGGTGTCGTGTGTCGCCGGCCTGTCCCTAGTGAGTACCGAGAACGAACACGTCGACGTAGAGAAAAGCAATGCCTTCGGCAACGACCGACCACAACGTTGTCCGCACATTTGCAAGCTAGGACTATGAGGTCCTTCCTTAGTATGTAGGGATTTCTTATTTTTATTTTACCTCCACTTTATCTGTCACTACAGTCTGCCTGCTTAGCTGACTGGTAACGTGCTTGCCTCCCACACAGCGGGCCCGGGTTCTTTTCGCCGCCAGGCTGGAGATGTTCTCCGGTCGTGGACTGGATGTCCTCATCATCATTCCATCCTCATCACCGGCATGTGAGTCCCCCGACGTGGTGTCGACTGATATGAGACACGCACTCGGTAGGGGAACTCCCGCAGATTGGTCCTTCCTGCCAGCACTGACATACGACCATTTCATTTAATTTCTATCTATATATTTACTAAGATGGTATCTATTCTTTCGGACATGTCCGAAAGAACAGATACCATCTTAGTAAATATATAGTTAAGGCTCATTGACCATCTCCTTCTGTGCGAATGCACAGACAGTGCCAGAACTCTTACGGGAATTGGCAACGCGCCGCGAGTAATGAGTATAATGGGCGGGGCACTACGAATGTAGTGCGGGACAATACGTTGAGAATGTGGGTTTCGCGGGAGGCGTGCCAGAGATAAATCCCTGCAGTAGCGCTATGTGTGCTCGGTGGCTCAGATGGATAGAACGTCTGCGCTGTAAGCAGGAGACCCCGGGTTCGAGCCCCGGTCGGGGCACACATTTTCATCTGTCCCCGTTGACGTATGTCAACGTCTGTAAGCAGCTATGGGTGTCCATTACATTGTAATTTCTATCGGTATAGTGCCGCAACGAAAGATACATTCAGGCGCTGTGGCGGAACATGTGATTGCCTTCAAAAGAGTCCAACATTTGCTCAAAAACCTGACACATGTGACACAGTCATAAGACTGGTTTACGAAAGATCGTCGGTTCAATGTCGGTCCAAACATCCTAATTAACGTCCTCCATGATTTAGCTGTTCCCATTATGGCTAATATCGGAGTTCCAAAGTAGTACAATTGCTTCACTTCTCTATTACAAGGTTGACAAGAGTGACGTTAAATACGTCGATAACCTCTTCTCTCCTCAGTACTTTCGTCTCTCTTTACTTTCCAAATCAGTATTCTGTTACCACAGAATCATTCAACAGATCAAGTGTTTTTTCTTCGCCTTAACGGCAGCGTCTTCAGCGAAGTTTCTAGTCGATATAAATTTCAAACCAACTGTTGCAATTTGCTGTTATTCATATTCATAATGTTGCTACTGTACATTACTTATTTCATTGCTTCTCGATATACATGTTGAACAGTAGAGTTTAAAATATTCATGCGTGTCTTATGCACTTCGTCTTCCATTAATTTTGGTCTCTCTAGGTTCATGAATATATTTTTCACTATTCGTCTTTCCATTTACCACATAATTTTTTTTCTCAGTATTTCTAACAAATTACCCCACTATACTTCGTCGAAGCTTTTTTACGTCAGTAAATCTTACGAAGGTACCTTGGTTTTATTATTATTTATATCAGTTTATTTATATTAGTTTTTGCTTCCATTATCAAGCACAAGTGAGCTGATTGTCGTCTAGCAAATTTTCAATTTTCTTCTGCGCTCTTCTGCTGAAATTATCCTCGGAAGCAATTTCGATACTTTATCCTTGAAACTGCAAATGCGATAGCCCTGGTGTCTTCTCTTGCAGCCATCGGTATATTGTGTATGATACCCTTCAGGATGTTCTGTGGAATTTGTCCAGTCTCAGATTCTAGACAGTAATCAGAATATCATTTGGTTGTCACCTACCAAAATTTTTTACACATAGCTGAAGAGTTCAAGATGGTTCAAATGGCTCTGAGGTCTATGGGACTTAACGTCTGAGGTCATCAGTCCCCTAGAACTGAGAACTACTTAATCCTAACTAACCTAAGGACATCACACACTTCCATGCCCGAGGTAGCATTCGAACCTGCGACTGTAGTGCCTAGAACCGCTCGGCTACTCCGGCCGGCAAGCTGAAGAGTCTTACCTCGTCTTACCTTGTTTGACCTTATTGAGAAATCCTGTTAGCACACATTCACTCCCATCCCTCGGAAAATTCGTCTCCCCACCTATGTGCAGTTCTAGCTTATTCAGCGTTGTTAAATAAAATCACGCAGTACTCAAATTATAGTTGTGAAAATAGAACTGTAAAGGATAAAGGACCCTCAAACAAAGCTAAGCCATTTGACAGCAGCAAAAATTTGACCGATGTACGTGAAATAAGAGGCTCAGTAAAAAACGAATGCTTCCGATGTTTTTTTATTTATGAAGAACTTCAAATGAGACTGCATAGGTTGAACACATGTATGCTTCACATAGTCTCCGGGTAATCTTTGGTTACGAATTTATATAATCACAAAGAGTACTACAACATGCAGTTCAGTTGAGGAGATGTGGACGTCCCTAAAAATTGCAATTACAGTAGTTTGACAGACAAATATATGTACAAGTAAAAGAATCGCTAACAAATATTGGGAGATTGCAGAAAGATGTAAGTATAGAAGTGTTCAGGAAAAGAAACTAATGCAACAAAATAAATCACTTAAAAATCAAAGGAATTAGTTCAGGGAAGCCACGGCGAAATGCCTGCAGGAAAAATAGGATTAAAGTTAAAATAAATGGTGAAAGGTTGATTCACCATACAGTAAACTGAAAAAACCGTGGATTACAGTAGAGGCGCCATCGTTAAGACAGCAAGAGGAAGGCCACCGTGAAACGCAGATGAAAGAGCGGATAGGTGTAAAAGATAAGTACACTGTAGGCCTCTACGAGGGGAGGAACTATTTGAGGGAGTGACGGAAGAAGAAACGGGAGTCGATCTGGAAGACGTAGTGGATACAATATTGAACAAATGTTTGGAAGAACTGCGATCAAGTAGTGGGAGACAGAGACAGAACTACTTAAACTTATTTATTCTAAATTGTTTGTAAAATCTCTGAGTGGAGAGATGTACCACCAGAATTTAGGAGAAACATCATCCAGAGACTCCCTAAGATCAAAGGATGATAAGTGCGGTCAGTATCGCGTAGTCAGTTAAAGGCCACATGTATCCTAGCTGCTGACACGAATAACATACAATGATTGGAAAAGAGCATTCAGTATGTCTTAGATGACTATTAGTTTGCATTTATTAAATACAGATGCACCAGAAAAGCTATTCTGACGTATGGCTTGAGAATGGAAGCACGATTCAAGAAAAACAAATGCATATTGATTAGTTCTATCGACCTTGAAAAAGCGTTCGAGAACATAAAACGTACATGATGTTATCAGTTGTCTGGTAAAATGACTGTAAGCTACAATGAAAGATTGGTAATATACAATATGCAACGTAACGAAGGAGAAAATTGGCACGGAAGATTCCATTTACACACGGAAGAATCTATGAGGGAAATAAAAGGAAGATTCAGGACTGGAATTAAAACGCAAGAAAAGGACATCAATGGTGAGATTTTCTGCAACTTTGCTGCCTTCAGTGGAAGCCAGAAGAACTGAAGAATGGAATGAACAGTCTAACACTGTGAGCTGAGAGTAAACTAAAGAAAGACAAAAGAAAGAGGAGTAGGAGAAATGTGCTCAGCGATAAACCCAAAATTGAAAACAATAAAGTAGACGAAGTAAACAATCGTGCTACCTTGGAAGCAAAATAGCACATGGCGAAAAAGCCTGGAGGGGAATAAACAGCTGACTAGCAAAGTCAAAGAGGGTACTCTAACACTATCAGACATCGGCCTTTATTTGAGACACGAGTTTCTGAAAATGTTTGGCGCACAACGTTGAATGTAAGTGAATCATGGCCTGTGGGAAAAACGAAAAAGGAGAAAATCGAAGCCTTAGAGAAGTGGCTGCTGAAAATTAGACGGAAACGATGACGTTCACTGTAGGGGAAGACCGAGAATGGAGTACATGCAACAAATAACTCAGGTTCATTGAGTGCAGGTCTAGCTCTGAGGTGACGAGATTGGCACTCGATGGGAATTCATAGCAAACCTCATCTATCTTAACTCACTAGGCTACTTTTCCGTGACGTGCACAAAGAGGAGAAATCTCTAAGGCCCCTGTGTGTTTCAACCAAGGCGCTAATCATTGAAATTTTTGATATAAATTATATAACATTTGTTTTCAGAATTAGTTAAGTGTCGTATGAATATTCCTTGATGAATTTATTGTACTAAATATAGCCAGCAGTATTTCACTTTTATCGCACGAAATCACACACTTCTGTCCTGTTTCTTAAGTAGTCAACATAAGCGAACTGTTGGAGAACGGAATTTTACGCTCTGAAAAATTGTACTCACATAAAGCAAATTTCCAGTGATTAAACTTGCATACAAAAATTTCCCTACAAAATTTACATTCATTTCTGGGATGTACATTTCTATCACCACACAGAGAACATCGTTTTATTTTAACTAAAACTTTAAGTAATTTATTTGAGAAACAGAAAAGTCCACATCGATAGTGTCCTGAAGCCCTTCCTCTAATTTATACTTCGCTATCAGAATTGTAATCAGTGGGTTTCTTCAAAATCATCGCCTTTTGCGCCTATTTCTTGATCCACATCACTGACTTCATGAAGCATCCAAATCCAACAACTTCTTTAAAGATAGGATCGTTAAAAAGTCACACATCTCTGCGACTACAGTTTGCACTACAGTAATTTACGAGACTCTGTCTAGTACCCCCAACAAGTGCCAATACCATTTGCCTTCAACAAACACAGAAGATGATAATCCCAGAAGGGTAGAGGGGATATAGGACCATTCCGCCAGAACTGGCGCTGGAGAGCGAGTACTAAGTGACAGCACCTATTGAGGTAAGGCTCAAAGAAGCCAGGGAACAGACACCCCCTTCCCATCGAAGAAAAGGAATGGTCAGAGCGACTGCATAACGTGAAGCACCATAGCACATGACCCCATTATAACAAACACTACGTTACGTCCCTAAAAATTTTACAAGTTTAATGAACATTTTACATTCAGCTGCAAGTTTAGGTATCAGGCTTCTTTCGTTTTTACACTAGATTTCTTTCCTACTTCTTTTTTCGTATGAATAATGCGGGCAATAACTGATACGAAATAATGCATGTCAGAAAACTGCGTTCATGTCCTTCTCTTTCACCAGTTCCTATCACTCCTTTTACCCCGATTCTTTTATGTGGTTCACTTTCTGTCTCCCTCTTCTGTCTGTGTCTTTTCCCTACAGACACGCACACACACACACACACACACACACACACACACACACACAGAGAGAGAGAGAGAGAGAGAGAGAGAGAGACAGAGAGAGAGTGAGGGAGAGAGGTTGTCACGTAGCAAGCAATTCGTGTAGGGATCGCAGACGGCCGCACGATCAGGACGTTGGCCGGTTGCTCGCACCGTCTCATCGCGCATGAGTGCTCCGCTCGCGGCTAGCGGCCTGATGGACGTCGGAGCGCTGGAGCGTGCACTGCTGCCTGATTGGTTGCGACAGGAGGACGTCACACCCAGCCGCCAGAAGCTGTGCGCGAAGAGGGAGTCTGACGGTGAGCACAGCGTACGAAACCTCTGCTTATCCGGTATTGCAGTGCCTGTGTTGTTCTGATCACGATTCCAAAGGATCAGGCACTGTGGTGACTACAGTCTTTATAAATACACTAAATTTATTCGCAATTGCGAATAAGGACAACAATGAGCTGTAAAATTGAATGACGGCAATGAACATTTGTCCCGCACCGGGACAAATTTTCACTGTCGCCGGCCGCTGGTGACGAGCAGTTCTAGGCCTCGGGCATCGATGTGTGTGATGTCTTTTTTTTTTTTTTTTGGGGGGGGTCAAGTGCTCTGCCCTCTTTTTTTTTCCCATAACAAACATAAACTGCTTCTAGCATTTTTTTTAATATAGAAGACGATGACTTCATAACATAAATTTTTTCTGGGAAACGTAAATAAGTGGACTGTCCACCTTTTTTTTTACATAAGTGTGAAAAAAAAAATAAAAAAATAAAAAATGAAAAAAATACTGCTTCCGTCAGGACAAAAGAACAACGGTCTACGTTCCTCTTTCAGGCGCGTACCTCGCTAATCCCGTCATACCTCGCGTTGGTGTCGGGTACGTCTTCACGTGTGTTTGTGGATCCTCTCCACTGTCCTGGTCCTTTCTTGTTCTAATACTTATAGGTAATAATTACATTCTCCTACCCGGGACACCCCAACTGGGTGGGGGATCAAGCAAGGCACTCCCTAAAAAATTTGCGTAATATGTTGTATATCTCGGATGTCTCATAAGCTGTGAGTGATGTTCCTGTAATAAGGCCCAGAAGTCAAGCACATTATTACTGCCGTCTCGGAAAAGATAACGTACAGTCAAACCTCGAATCCAAGTCACGGCGTTTGTCTTTGTTCGGGGATAATATGTCCTATCTGGGAGAAGTAATGTGCGTGGTTCTACTGTTTGCGGCCCCACCCGAAGGAGGAAGGCGATCATTTTTTTGACCAAACACCATACGTCCGCCGAAGGACCGCATATCAGGCGATGCTCCTCTGTGTCTATAACATTGCACTGCGGACACAGTGGCTCGTCCGCCATATGAATTGTATGCAACCTGGAACAAGTCACGTATTTCCCATTTACCACCTGATACCGCAGTGCGCGCGTTCCTGTATCAAGGTGTGGATGGTGCACTGTACGCCATACCACTGACCACGTAACTGTTGGTTGGCGGCGCTCTACGGCATTGTTCGGCCGTCGTGGAGTTAAGATGTGATATATATCACGTGCCGTTGCCGTCCTGGTAGTCGGTAGTTCCATATGTACATAACTGTGTTCCACAAAAAAGGTTCGCATATGGGTAAGCGATGGTGAGATGTGGGCCACCGCTACCGGAGCCGAACGAGAAGGTGGAGCGAGTACGTCTATCAAGGTGCCCGTCAGACTTGTCTGGTGTCGTGTCCACATCTTTATCATTGTGGTTACATAAATAGCCACTGCTCGGTCGCGTACGTGGACTAGTCCAAGACCTCCACGACTACGAGGAAGGGTGAGGGTTTCGTATCCTACCTTAAAAAGCAGACCCGTGCTCACAAAATATCCTAGTGCCGCCAGGATTCGGCGGGCCAGCACCACCGGCATAGGAAGAACTTGTGCCGGGTGGGGGATGCGAGAGGCTAGATAAGTGTTGGCAAAGGTGACCCGTTGTATCATATCCAGTGCCCTTAACCTGTGACTTCGGACACTCGCACGAATTGTTTGCAGAAGATGTCTGTAACTTAGTGCCGCCGTGCGTCGAACGTCTGTAGTGAAGATAATTCCTAGGCATTTCATCTTGTTGATCGGCTGTAATGGTGCTACACTTCCTGTCGGGAGTCCTCTCCCGATGTTCATCGCTCCCGACTTTGCCATGTTCAGGCGACTTCCCGTAGCCATACAATACAAATTAATCCAATGCAAGGAGGCTCTTGCCTCGTCTCCTGACCGTGCTAAAAACACTAGATCATCTGCGTATGTTCGGCATATAAACTTGTTGTGCCTTATCGTCATTCCTTGGAGTCGATTCCGGAGCCCGCAGAGCAGGGGCTCGACAGCGATGGCATACAATATCGTTGACAGCGGGCACCCTTGTCTGACCGATCGTGAGATGGTGATGGGCCCCACCAAGCGTCCGTTGATGAGCACTTTGGATGCGGCTCCGTGGAGTAGTCTCATAACGACGGTGACAAAACTTTCCGGAAACTTCATTTTTGTCATAACGTCCGTGAGATAAGCATGACTCAGCCTGTCAAATGCGCGATCGAAGTCTATCGATACCAATACACCCCGGAGACGACATGTTGATGCCAGTGCGATAACATCGCGGTAGTCACTGAGTGCCGTTTGTATATTACTGTCTCCTCCTAGCTGGGTTTGGTCGAGTGAAATCACTTGACGTATTACGCGTTTAAAACGTGCTGCAAGTATCCTGGCGTAGATCTTGTAGTCGCAATTAAGAAGGGTCAGTGGCTGGTTGGCCTGTATCCCTGTGCCGCCAGATGGTTTGTGGATGGGGATGATCATTCCTTCCACGAAGGCGGGTGGAAGAGGCACGTTGGGAGACATCAATTCGCAGTACATGGCAGTCCATCGTGGAATCATGAGATCTTTAAATGTACGATAGAACTCTAACGGAAACCCGTCGGGCCCCGGCGACTTGTGCGACGCTCCCTTATCAATCGCTCCCATTACGTCGTCAACTGTGATTTCACCTGTTAACTCCAGGTTGGCCGGCTCGTCGAGACACGCGGAGAGCGTTCGACGGACCTCCTGAAAGGCTGGCTGATCGTGTTCCGCTTCTTCATAGAGATGACCGTAGTGTTCCACGAAAGCGTTGGCAATATCTTTTTGCGTTGTCATGCGGCGACCATCTGGCAGTACGACCGTCTGTATTAAGGTTCTCCGGCTACGTTGTTTTTCTCTGATAACGTGATACATCGACGGTGATTCTCCATGGACTCGTTCAAAGGCCCTTGCACGGATTGCGACTCCCTCCAGACGGCGGCGCGTTATGGAAATTATTTGGGCCTGTGCTCGTTTTATACCGGCTCGACGCTCTTGTGAAGGTGCTTGTACAGAAAGTTCGCGGAGCATCGTGAAATAAAATTCCGTCGTGTGTCGCCTCCACATCATCTGCTCTCTTCCGTATGCAATTAACGCTCGGCGCAATGCAGGCTTAACGCATTCCAGCCACCACTGCAACGTCGTCGGATATGTCGGGAGGCGTCGTTCACACACGTGCCAAGCATCTTCGACTATGCGTCTGCACTCAGGTTCCCTGAGGTGTGCTGCATTCAGTTTCCAAACACTGCGACTCCTCCAAACTTGTTGGCGACTCAGGGAGACCGTGCAAATATATGCTATGTGATCTGAAAAGGCGACAGGCCACAATTCCGCATCGAGGATCGCAGGTTCGAGACGACGTGTTACGTAAATGCGATCGAGCCGACTTGCAGAGTGACTCGTGACGTAGGTGTATCCACGTCTGTCGCCATGTATCTTCTCCCATGTATCAATGAGATTCATGTCCTGTATGAGTTGTCGCAGCTCCGGGCATGAAGTATAACGTGGGTGTTGATCCTTTGGTGCGAGCACGCAGTTGAAGTCGCCTCCAAATAAGACATTTTCATACCGACCTAAGAATAGTGTTGAAATCTCCTCTGCGTAAAATCGGGATCGGTCGCGCCGTCTGTCGGACCCCGACGGTGCGTAAATGTTAACGACCCGTACTCCCAGCACTGTGAGAGCCAGTCCCCGCGCTGACGGCAGGTACACCACGTCCTCGGCTACTATGCCACTACGTAGAAGTATCGCTGTTCCGCTGCCGCCGTCGGTAGTAGGTGTAATGTACGTATCGTACTCATAGAGGTCGGGGAAGCTCTCAACACATACTTCCTGCAGCAGAACGATGTCGACGTCTGACGCATGCAACATGTCTCGTAATAACTGCAATTTTACAGGCGTTCTGATCGTATTAATATTAATAGAGGCTGTTCGATATGCCTTCCGCTGTTCCTCAGTGCGTAAAGCGCACATGAACGCTTATGTTAATTTGTGTGCTGCTGCCCGGTGACCTGCTGTCTGTGCGTCACTCTGCATCTTCTGCGCGGTTAACATCCGGTGGACGCAGCACTCGCCATTGCGGGTGCGTCGTCAGTGTGTGGGTCAGCATCGGATTCGTCGGCCCAGTTACTGTGCTGGAGGTCCAGCTCCCGTCGCGTCTCTCCGGCCGGGCTGACCGAAGGCGGTGGCGTTGCAGCGGTGGGTGGAGGGTCTCCTTCCGTCGGCTTTCCGTCCGGTGTGTCTGTATTCAACTCCTGTCTAGCGTGATTGGCGTCGTACTGCTGTGTGGGGGGTAGAACCTCCCGTTGCGCCTCCGGATGCACTGTATCGACGTTACACCCAAGATCGTCTGACATGGACTGCAGTAAGCAGGTATCCGACGGCGCTAGCCGTCGTTTCTTGTGGCGCTTCGGCGACCGTTGTTTGCGCGTGTGCGCCTCCGTATCCGAGTGCGGAAGTGACTACCGGTGCTCAGGGACGAAAGCAGCTGTCGGCACAACCGCAGGATCAATTTCCATATCTCCTACCGATCCTTTCCGCTCGGTTAAGGGCGTCGGCGGCGGCGGAGCGGCAGAAGTGTGCGTCGTTTCGTCACTGGAGGCGGTCTCTGCTGCAGTCGGTTGCCGTAAACTGTCAGGATTCTGTACCTGGTCATTCTTCGGGATGGGATCTGTTCGGAATGCGTCCGCATACGTTAGTGGCAGCGGCGTCAACTTGGACGTAGGTACAGGTTCGCCATTTGGAACTTGCACTATCCTCCGCTGCATACATTCGGAACGCACGTGGCCCTCTTTCCCGCATCCTGAGCATGTTTTGGGTTGTCCATCGTAGATGACTATAGCTCTGCATCCGCCGATGAACAAGTACGAGGGTACATGTTGTGTCAGTTCTATTCTGATTTGACGCACCCCATTGAGAACGGGGTAAGTCGTGAAGTTGGACCATTTTTCCTGAACGTGGCTGAGCACTCTTCCATACGGGCGTAAGGCGTCAATGACCAAGTCAGACGGAACCTCGAAGGGAAGTTCGAAAATGCGTATGTTTCGTAAGCCCAGTCGTGCATGATCAATAGTTACTTCTCCAACATGTCCATCAGAGTGACGAAATTTGAGTCCATGTTTAGTATCTCGGATGATTCTGTCACATACTGCATCGTTAATCAGCTTGACGTAAACGACACTGCTCACTATGGAGAGGTGGATTCCGATAAGTTCGTTGTAGTCAAGTTTAACTTCGTCTCGTAGGAACCTTTCTATTTCGTAGGCTTTCGGTCTCGCATATACGTTCGAAAAACTAATCTTGAGAGTCGACTTTCGGTGGGCATGTGCCATTCTGTATCGAGTCGTCTAAACGCGCGAGTACTCCGAAGAGGTAAACAACTGCGCGAGCGCGAACTACTCCGGCAGGGACGTAAACAGACGTCCGTGCCGTAGCACTGCCGAAGGCAGACTGTGGAGCGCTGGAGCGTGCACTGCTGCCTGATTGGTTGCGACAGGAGGACGTCACACCCAGCCGCCAGAAGCTGTGCGCGAAGAGGGAGTCTGACGGTGAGCACAGCGTACGAAACCTCTGCTTATCCGGTATTGCAGTGCCTGTGTTGTTCTGATCACGATTCCAAAGGATCAGGCACTGTGGTGACTACAGTCTTTATAAATACACTAAATTTATTCGCAATTGCGAATAAGGACAACAATGAGCTGTAAAATTGAATGATGGCAATGAACATTTGTCCCGCACCGGGACAAATTTTCACTGTCGCCGGCCGCTGGTGACGAGCAGTTCTAGGCCTCGGGCATCGATGTGTGTGATGTCCTTAGGTTAGTTAGGTTTAAGTAGTTCTGTGTTCTAGGGGACTGATGACCTGAGATGTTAAGTCCCATAGTGCTCAGAGCCATTTTTCTTTTCTTTTTTTCACGGTCCTCTTTCCATTCTACAGCTAATGATTGACTTTTACGCAACTGTGAATACGTGTAATGTACATCTGCTTATTGCTGACACCAAACGAGCCCAGTACGACGAAGACAATAGATAACAAATGTTTGGACGAACTGGTTGAATCGTTATCAATTTAACACATCTCGATTAACACTGAGGTGGCAAAAGTTATGTGATATGGATAAGCATACAAACAGGCGGCTGTAGCATCGCATATACAAGGTATAAAAGAGCAGTGTATTGCCGGAGCAGTTATCTTTACATAGGTGATTAGTGTGAAAAGGTTATTATGGCCGCACGGCATGAATTAAGACTTTGAACGCGGAGTAGTAGCAGGAATTAGAAACATAGGACATTCTATTTCGCAAATCGTTAGAGAGTTCAGTATTCCGAGATCCAATGTCAAGAGTTTGCCCAGAAAAACAAATTTCACGCATTACTTCTCACCAATGACAACGCCATGGCCGACGACCTTCACGTATCCATCGAGAACAAAGGCTTTTGAATAGTATTATCAATGCTGATAAACAAGCTACATAGTGTGGGATGTACAGTGAACGTAACCTTAGGAGAGTGCGGGTAAATTTGGCGTTTATGAGCTCTGAAAGCAGACGACTGACTCTGGTGCCTTTGCTAACTGCATGTCATCGCCTGCAGGCCTTTCTTCGGGCCGTGATAATATCTTTCGGATCCTTAACGACTTGAGAAACGTGGCTCGGTCAGATGAGTCCCCAGTTTAGCTGCTGATGGTACAGTTGGGGTGTGGCGCAGTCTACACATGCCATAGACCCAGATTGTCAACAACGCACTGTGCAATATCATGGTGGCTCCGTATTGGTGTGGGCTGTGTTTACTTAGAATGGACTGGGTCCTCTGGTAAAACTCAACATAACATTAACTAGAAAGGGTTATGTTTGGCTACTTCGAGACCATATGCTATAATTCACGAATTTCATGTTGCTTAACGAAGGTCATTTTTTTTTCTAACGACAGTGCATGATATCAGTGAACCATAATTTTTCGCATTGGTTTGAAGAACTTTCTGGAAAATTCTAGCTAATGATTGGGCCAAGCAGATCGTCCCGTATGAATCCCATCGAACATTTGTGGGACATAATTGAGGGGTCAGGTCTTTCACAAAATCATGTACCGGCAACACTTTCACTATTAGGGGCTTCTCTACAGGCAACATAACTCCATACTTCCTTTGGGGACTTCCATGGTTTGTTGAGTCCATGCCACGTGAAGTTGCTGCAGTATGCCTGGCACGAGGATATCAGACACGTAATTAGGATACTCTCCAATCTCTGTCTTCTTCTAAGTTTTTAACGTCTACAGCTCCCACCAGTACTACAGAATTATTTCCCTGACGTCTTAACGGATGTCTTGTCACTCTTCTCATTGTTTTCCACTATTCCTTTCATCTTCTAATCTGCACAGGACTTCCCCATGCCTTACCTTATCACCCCACATGATTTCTAACATTCTCTGTAGCACCATATCTAAAATGTTTTGATCATTTTCGGTTCCGTGTTTCCCTCAGTCCATGTTTCACTACCATGCAATGCTGTGGTCCAAGTTCATAGTCAGAAATTTCTTCCTCTAATTATTGCGTATGTTTGATATTTTCATATTCCCTAGTGCTAGTCTGCTTTTGACGTTCTACTTACTCCGTCCGTCGTTGGATATTTTGCAGCCTATGTAGCAGAATTCTTGAACTTCATCCACTTCGGAAAATCAATACTGATGTTAAGTTTCTCATTGTTCTCACTTCTGCTTCTTGTCATTACCTTCGTCTTTCTTCGATTTACTCCTAGTCCATATTCTGTACTCATAACATTATGCGTTCCATTCAGCAAATCATGTAATTCCTCTTCACGTTCAGTGGGAGTAGCAAAGGCATCACCGAATCGTATCATTGGTAACCTTTCCCCATGAATTTTAATCCCACTCATGAACTATTCTTTTGTTTCCATCGTTGCTTCTTCTATATATGGATTGAATAGTAGGGGAAAAATACTGCATACCCTTACTATTTTTAACCCTTGCACTTTGTTCTTGATATTCCCTTCCTATTATCCCCTCTTGACTCTAGCACACGTTGTATATTACCCAACTCTCCCTATGTCTTACCCTTATTTTCCTCAAAATTTCATATATCTTGCAGCATTTGACGTACTTGAGCGCTTTTTCTAAATCGACAAATCCTATGAACGTGTCTTGATTTTTCTTTAGTTTGCTTCATCATCAACTGCAACGTCAGAATTGCTTCTGTGGTACCTTTACCTTTCCTAAATCCAAACTGATCGTCATCTAACACATCCTCAGTTTTCTTACCATTCCTCTATGTAGTATTCTGGTTCGTTACTTGCATGCATGAGCCGTTAAGTTGATTGAAGTATAGGTCTCACACTTGTCAGCTCTTACGGTCTTCAGAATTGTGTATGATATGAGAAAGTCAGATAGTATATCGCCAGACTCATAAATTCCACACACCGACATGAAGAGTCGTTTTGTGATTGAATATTGTCTATTACTTTTGCCTTCTGATCTTTGCCGAAGATCTTAAATTCTGATTCTATTACCGGGTCCCCTGTCTCTTCTCAATCGACTTTTGTTTCTTTTATGATCACATCACGAAAATCTCCCCCTCACACCGCCCCCTCATATGCTCTTCCTACATATCTGCTCTCTTCTCTGCATTTAGTAGCGGAAGTTACATTACTCACTTAATTTTGACTTCCTTTCTTTCAGTTTCACTTGGAAGAATCCTAAGGAAATGCAGTCCAAAAACAAAGGAAGCAGGTTGCAGTACAGTTGTTCGCCCACTGCTTAAATACTGCTCACCATTGTGGGACCCGTACCAGAAAGGGTTGATAGAAGATATAGAGAAGATTCAACGGAGAGCAGCGCGCTTCGTTACAGGATCATTAGTAACCGCGAAAGCGTTACGGAGATGATAGATACACTCCAGTGGAAGACTCGGGAAGAATAGCTCGGTACGGGCTTTCGATGAAGTTTCGAGAACATACCTTCACCGAGGAGTCAAGCAGTATTTTGATCCCTCCTACGTACATCTCGCGAAGAGACCATGAGGATACAATCAGAGAGATTAGAGCCCACACAGAGGCATACCGACAATCTTTGTTTCCACGAGCAATACGAGACAGGAATAGAAGGAGAACCGATATAGGTACTCAAAGTTCCCTCCGCCACACACCGTCAGGTGCCTTGCGGAGTATGGATGTAGATGTAGATGTAGAAGTTTGTTGTGTATTGCCTATAGCATGAGTCAGTGCTTCCAAACATCAGTTCTTTTTCGTTTTCTGCCCATTTTTCATACATATTCCATTTCTTTGAACGTTATCCCTCTGGTGACATTGCAATCTTTTCTCAAAGTTAACTCCCCCTTGTAATACCCTCCCGGAGAGCCGAGTGGGGGACTATTCCGGAATATTTGGCCAATGAGAAATCATAACGACATTTCTTTTTTTTAAAAATACAGGCCATGTTTCCTGCCGATGCACATTATGTGTCTTTAATGCAGTTGTTTCCATTGCCTTCTGCATCCTGATACCGTCGACCACTGCTGATTCGTCTGTCATTTGTGGTAGCGTCAAACCCCAAGAGTAAGAGAATGCGATGAACCTCTGCCCGCTCCTCCACTCACTTTGACAAGGTCGTTGGCGGAATGAGGATGACTTCTTATGCTGGAAGTCTTCGGCCGCCATTACCTCAGTGGATATCAATACTGAAATTATATCGCATAATCTTTCAGCTGTACAATCTAGGTATCAGTATCTCTTCTTTGGATATTTCGCCTGATTACCGAACAGCAATCTTCAAGGTTATCAAAGGAAATATCGGAGAATAAATATTGGTATCAACATAGTACGCCAGAAAGATGATGGGATATTATGTCCGAATACTGAAAGAATTTTAAAGTTATGAGAGTGTTTTACGTGCGTGACAACGAAAGTCACTGTCACAGGCAAATAGATTTTTATTATCTTCTGCAGAGATAGTTACATAATAATGGACTAAGTCATCGTCTAATAAGTCTGCTGCATTTATATCTACGTCTTTATTTCACGAACCACCCTCAGGCAGAGGGTACATTTAACCACTGCGACATATGACTTGTTCCGAAGAAATTACGAATGCTATGCGATGGGAACCACTGAGTGAGTTCGAATGAATCCGATGTTTACGTCACGATCATTTCACGGAATTACATGGCAGTCACATGATGACTGTCTCTTCTTGTGATGTAGGCTTTCAGAAAACCGACCGCAAAATCCTCCGCAGCCCGCTACGCCTCTCTTTCTGCGCCTCTTCTATGAGATTCTCCGCGATGTTACCACACATTCGGCCTGCCGCGGTGGTCTCGCGATTCTAGGCGCGCAGTCCGGAACCGTGCGACTGCTACGGTCGCAGCTTAGAATCCTGCCTCGGGCATGGATGTGTGTGATGTCCTTAGGTTAGTTAGGTTTAAGTAGTTCTACGTTCTAGGGGACTAAAGACCACAGCAGTTGAGTCCCATAGTGCTCAGAGCCAGCCCACACATTCAGCGACGAAAGGTGCCTTTCTTCGACGGTTGTTGAACATCTCTTGTATTATCTCACTCGGTAAGAGTCCCTCAGTCACAAGCAATACCGAAAAATCAATCGAATTAGTAACACCCTATAGTTCTAGCAACATGGACGCCGACACATTTCGCAGTTGCAACAGTAGAGATGGCAGCAAACATGTCACATGTTGGGAAACGTAGGTCTCCTATATGAATTTAATATCCGGCCCGGCGACTGCTTCGGCAGTTCGCGGCGTTACCTCTGCAAGACCCACAGAACACAGCCACCACATATCAGCAATACCATCAGCGAACCAGACGCAAAACATTTCACTGCAGTGGAACATTCCTGAGACCTTACCCACATTGCTCTGGTCAACGAGCTCTTGGCGGCTCATTCAAGGCAGAATAAATCAAATTCCAGCCCAAGAAAGAGGGCAGAACTGGTGACCAATTAGATGCTGTCACAACTGCAGTACATCGCTATAGTGAATATTTCAGACGGATTAAACACAGTTCTACCAACAAGGTAAGCACGCAGAGGTAGTGGCTTCTTTTCAAACGTGAGAAGGAACCACAATCATTCAAGGACTACCGCCCACGGTTTCCTTGCCAATTATTTGAGAGGCTGTACCTAAGAGAATGCAGTGACACATCCAGAATGATCAGTTACTCCTCAAAGAACAGCTCGAAATCCGTCGCTTAGTCGACAAGCTTCAACGGAAGCGACTTTCTGAAAACACCGTCCCAAGCGAATGCTGCCATTCCTAGAACACAAACGGCTGCATTTGGAGTAGTACTGCTGTCAGGAAGCTTCCACTAATGATTAGTGGTGTCACTTCTAGGATAATCATTGTATGCGAATCTGGTGGCAACCTGGGGATCGGTCTCCTGTTATGAAGATACCCAGCAGGGCACAGTGAGATATGGTCTGGAGTGCCACCGGGTATGACTTCATGTGACAGCTAGCAATCACTGAAGGATTTTTCTTACCTTGAGAGTGCTTAAGAGCTCTCTGTTTTATTTATAAAAATCCGTTCAACAATCAATATCGCATAAAATTTTTCTTTATTTAGGAGAACTGGTTTCAACATTCTTGGTGTGTCATCTTCCGTCTTAGAATCTTTTTCTGTAAGACATCTTCATTCTACGCTAACCTCACACACAAAATGTTAAGTGGGTAAAACTCACCACATTATAAAAGATTTGTTATCGCTAAAGTATTTAATTTCTTTTCATAAACATAAAATACCTTGTGCCAAAGGTCATGTGGATAAACATATTGCTCGCACACGCTTCTTACCTCATACAAACACGGTACACAATAGCACATCTGTTTACATACGCTGAAGGAATTGTGACACTGAAACGGTACGTCAATGGCATCCTACAATCTCACGTCTTACTTTCCAAGTGACAGTTTCGTAGTGCCATTTTGCTACAGGGCAATGCTTGTCCACATACGAGTACGTCACACATCTGTCTGAAATTTCTGCATGATGATGAGGTGCGCCCATGGCCAGCAAGTTCCCCCAAACCTGTCCCTGAGAGAACATACTTGTCACCGGCTCCCAACGGATTCAGTGAGTGCATCCAGGCCGGAGGGGATGCAACATCATACTGATATGTGGGATCACTTTGCCAAAATCTTTGTAAGTCTAACAAGATATTGTAATTACTCAAATAGCATCACCTGCCGAGTCAACCCATGACGTTTCGTTTCTTGCTCCCCTTTTAGATGCTTCACTTTTTTTTTCAAGCTGTATATACTGCTGTGCTCTTGTTTGTTCCAGAACATTTTCGTATTCCCCTTTTTGTTGAACAACTGAAATATTTCTTCCGTTATTCAAGGTTTCTTCGCAGTTGTACATGTATATATTTGTATAACTTTTATTATTTACAGTTTTGGGGACATCCATTTTGATTTAGCTAAACTGCCTCCTGTTCAATTTGTTATCGCAGTGTCTACAGCCTTAGAGGACTTCAAACGTACGTCATGTTTCTTCAGTACCTATTAGGTCGCCTATCCTCACATTCTTCTCGACAATTCTCTTAAACTTCAGGCTGATCTTATTCGTTTCCAGAATGCGATCTGAGTCCGTATCTGCTCCAGGGGGCATATTACAGTCCAATGTAGTGTTACAAATTTCTGTCTAAGTATGACCTAACCCATCTAGAGCCTTTCCATGCCTCCAGACTATTACGAAGTATACGTCATCCTCTTGTTATTATTGAACAGTGTAATTGCTGTTGTTGTTGTTGTTGTTGTTCTTGTGGTCTTCAGTCCTGAGACTGGTTTGATGCAGCTCTCCATGCTAATCTATCCTGTGCAAGGTCCTTCATCTCCCAGTACCTACGGCAACCTACATCCTTCTGAATCTGCTTAGTGTATTCACCTCTTGCTCTCCCTCTACGATTTTTACTCTCCACGCAGCCCTTCAATGCTAAATTTGTGATCCCTCGATGCGTCAGGAGATTTCCTACCAACCGATCCCTTCTTCTAGTCAAGTTTTGCCACAAACTTCTCGTCTCCCCAATAATATTCAATACCTCCACATTAGTTACGTGATCTACCTACCTAATCTTTAACATTCTTCTGTAGCATCACATTTCGAAAGCTTCGATTCTCTTGTTGTGCAAAGTATTTATTGTCCATGTTTCACTTCCATACATGGCTACACTCCATACAAATACTTTCAGAAACGACTTTCTGACACTTAAATCTATACTCGATGTTAACAAATTTTTATTCTTCAGTAAAGCTTTCCTTGCCATTGCCAGTCTACATTTTTTATCCTCTCTATTTCGAGCATCATCAGTTATTTTGCTCGCAAATAGCAAAACCCCTTTACTACATTAAGTGTCTCATTTCCTAATCTAATTCCCTCAGCATCACCCGACTTAATTCGACTACATTCCATTATCCTTGTTTTACTTTTGTTGATGTTCATCTTAAATCCTCCTTTCAAGTCACTGTCCATTCCATGCAACTTCTCTTCCAAGACCTTTACTGTCTCTGACAGAATTACAATGTCATCCGCGAACCGCAAAGCTTTTACCTCTTCTCCCTGGATTGTAATACCTACTCCAAAATTTTTCTTTTGTTTCCTTTACTGCTTGCTCAATATACAGATTGAATAACATCGGTGAGAGGCTACAACCCTGTCTCACTCCCTTCCTAACCACTGCTTCCCTTTCATGGCTCTCGACTCTTATAATTGCCATCTGGTTTCTGTACGACTTGTAAATAGTTTTTCGCTCCCTGTATCTTACCCTGCCACCTTTAGAATTTGAAAGAGAGTATTCCAGTCAACATTGTCAAAAGCTTTCTCTAAGTCTACAAATGCTAGAAACGTATGTTTGCCTTTCCTTCATCTTTCTTCCAAGATACGTCGTAAGGTCAGTATTGCCTCACGTGTTCCAGTATTTCTACAGAATCCAAACTGATCATCCCCGAAGTCGGCTTCTACTAGTTTTTCCATTCGTCTGTAAATAATTCGCGTTAGAATTTTGCAGCTGTGGCATATTAAACTGATAGTTCGGTAATTTTCACATCTGTGAACACCCTTTTTTGGGGATTGGAATTACTATATTTTTCTTGGAGTCTGAGGGTATTTCGCCTGTCTCGTACATCTTGCTCACCAGATGGTAGAGTTTTGTCAGGACTGGCACTCCCAAGGCCGTCAGTAGTTATAATAGTATGTAGTCTACTCCCGAGGCCTTATTTCGACTCAGTTCTTTGAGCGCTGTGTCAAACTCTTTACGCAGTATCGTATCTCCCATTTCATCCACATCTAGATCCTCTTCCATTTCTATAAGATTGTCCTCAAGTATATCACCCTTGTATAGACCCTCTATATACTCCTTCCTCCTTTCTGCTTTCCCCTCTTTGCTTAGAACTGGGTTTCCGTCTGTGCTCTTGATATTTATACAAGTGGCTCTCTGTTCTCCAAATGTCTCTTTAATTTTCCTGTAGGCTGTATCTATCTTACCCCTAGTGAGATAAGCCTCTACATCCCTACATTTGTCCTCTAACAATGCCTGCTTACCCATTTTGCACTTCCTTTCGATATAATTTTTGAGACGTTTGTATTCCTTTTTGTCTGCTTCATTTACTTCATTTTTATATTTTCTCCTTTCATCAATTAAATTCAATATTTCTTCTGTTACCCAAGGATTTCTGCTATCCCTCGTCTTTTTACCTACTTGATCTTCTGCTGCCTTCACTACTTCATCCCTCACAGCTACCAATTCGTCTTCTACTCTATTTCTTTCCCCCATTTCTGTCAATTGTTCCCTTATGCTTTCCCTGGAATTCTGTACAACTTCTGGTTTAGTCAGTTTATGTAGGTCCCATCTCCTTAAAATCCGACCTTTTTCTAATTTCCTCAGTTTTAATCTACAGTTCATAACCAACAGCTTGTGGTCAGAGTCCACATATGCCCCTGGAAATGTCCTACAATATAAAACCTGGTTCCTAAATCTCTGTCTTACCATTATATAATCTATCTGATGCCTCTTAGTATCTCCAGGATTCTTCCATGTATACAGCCTTCTTTTAAGGTTCTTGAGCCAAGTGTTAGCTATGACTAAGTTATGTTCTGTGCAGAATTCTACGAGGCGGCTTCCTCTTTCATTTCTTAGCCCCAATCCATATTCACCTACTATGTTTCCTTCTCTCCCTTTTCCTACTGTCGAACTCTAGTGACCCATGACTATTAAATTTTCGTCTCCCTTCACTACTTGGATAATTTCTTTTATATCATTACACATTTCTTCAATTTCTTTGTCATCTGCAGAGCCAGTTGGCATATAAACTTGTACTACTGTAGTATGCATGGATTTCGTGTCTATCTTGGCCACAATAATGCGTTCACTATGCTGTTTGTAGTAGCTTACCGCATTCCTATTTTCCTATTCATAATTAAACTTACTCCTGCATTACCCCTATTTGATTTTGTATTTATAACCCTGTATTCACCTGACCAGAAGGCTTGTTCCTCCTGCCACCGAACAACAGTATTTCCCAATATATCTAACTTTAACCTGTCCATTCCAGTTTTTAAATTTTCTAACCTACCTGCCCGATTAAAAGATCTGACATTCCACGCTCCAATTCGTAGAATGCCAGTTTTCTTTCTCCTGATAACGACGTCCTCTTGAGTCGTCCCCGCCCGGAGATTGTTAGTTGCTGTTAGTACTTGAAATTTATTGGAGAACTGATGAAAACATTCGCCTTACACGTCTCTACTTTGTAGCCCATATTCTGTCGTAAATCTTATATTTCTGTCCCCATTACAGCGTATAAGCTCTCCACTAAATCTGACTGTATTCATAAGTTGTATGGAACTCACGTTGTGTGAGGTTTTCATAGTCTGTAACTCAGTTGCTACAGCAAAAAAATCTGTGACTGAAGTCGGTTCATATGGCTCTGAGCACTATGGGACTTTACATCTGAGGTCATCAGTCCCCTAGAACTTAGAACTACTTAAACCTAACCAACCTAAGGACATCACACACATTCATGCCTGAGGCAGGATTCGAGCCTGCGACCGTAGCAGTCGCGTGGTTCCAGAGTGAAACGCCTAGAACCGCTCGGCTAAACAAGCAGGCACTGAAGTCGGAAAATTTAACTAAGGCATTACGCTTTTGTTATACTGTGCATCAACAGTGGCTCAACTGTTTCTCCCAGTACGTTCTTCTCCAGACGAAATAACTGTTTACATTAATTGTTCTCCCTCTGTGAACAAATCTTCTAGTTCGGAAAAGAGATATTCATTATAGTATAGTGTGAAGAAGTAGTTATTATATCCAGCCCTTCGAACGATACTTACGCACGAACTAAACGTTTTTGGATTGTCAGAACATTAATCTGGATTGATTAGCTATCGCAGAATATTACATATGATACTATGGAAAGATGAAAGCAAGTTATATCCGATTTTTCGCATTTCTTTCACCAACGTCTTGTAACATTCAGATAACAAAAATGTATTTAGGGGTTCTCACATCGGTTTGTGTGTACTGTTTTAGTTCAAAAAAATGGTTCAAATGGCTCTGAGCACTATGGGACTTAACTTCTGACGTCATCCGTCCTTTAGAACTTAGAAGTACTTAAACCTAACTAACCTAAGGACATCACACACATCCATGCCCGAGGCAGGATTCGCACCTTCGACCGTAGCGGTCGCGCGGTTCCAGACTGTAGTGCCTAGAACTGCTCGGCCACTCTGGCCGGCATTGTTTTAGTTACCCGTAATTATAATTCCAATTTTCTTGTCATCATCAGTTGGAAATTAAGTTCGTTATCAAATATCTTTATGTGCATATAAATATTCAAACTCGTTGTTTGCAATCACTTAAAGTCTTTTTATTTTTTTTTACACATGAAGGTTCACTTCATTGCCGCTACAGAATGGTCCAAAGGCCTAAATGGGAGTTGCTAGTAAATGAAATACCGCGCTGAAAACAGATAATTTGATACTATATACAAAGGCCAGATTTATTGAATACCCGAAAGATAAGAAGTTAGTTGTTTCCTTATATACTTCAGAAGCACAGGGAAACCTCTTTGAAATTGAATTTGTCATTGGGTCTGAATTCTATTTATTTTACATTGACTCACACTTATATGAACGCAGAACCACATCTACGGTATGGCGAGATAAGACCCCGCCACAAGTGCAAACACAGAGAGTCCGCGAAATCTGAATAACAGAAATGGAATTATCTGGAAGAAGTACATCGGTCCTCCTAGCCCTTGTGTTCCTGTCTTCTGCCTGCGGGAAGAGCCCTTTCCTTCGGTCGGAGTCCGTAAAAGCATGCTGTAGTCATAACGTCTTCCTACAGTGCGATTTCGTCCAAGCAGCATGATGATGAAAGTACTACTTCCGATCAGACGTCCATTGGCAACATGGATAAAAGTGGCAATTCAGCGCATGTTTCAGCAGCTGCCGCCTACAAAGTTCTCTCGTGTTAAACAACTGGTACCACTTCGCTACAGTATTACAGGGTCTCAAACGTTGGCGAAATAGATATGCTGTGAGACTGGAGACATTCGATTTCGTTTCAGTTACAACGCTTTTAAGTGTTTAGTAGAATAATACGTTCAATGGGACAAAAATCTTACACTCTTCAAAACATTTCATCTGACTTTAATTTCCTGCCAGGACGTCTTTAAAAGAAGGTCTGTGTCTTACCTTGACAAATGCGCAGCTGATTTTGGCGCCAAATTTAGCAGGAGCTACTGGCACAATATAGCTACTTAAAGTAAGAGCGGGTTTAAATTTTTAGGTGAAATAGTACTTTAATAGCATTGAAACGGATCATATAAATACTTTGAAGGCTCTTCAAAGAATGGGTTAAGAGACGCTTATCCAAATTTGCCATGGAAGGCAGTATCTTAGAGGAAAGCAGACATTTAACGCTAACATTTTGGCCATGGAATACGTGACAGCTGTTAAACGTGACTCCAATGTTCAAAGATACTTCTCCACTCAAAATAAAGAAATGCAGATGAAGATTATAACAGAAGCACTGTTATTGAAAGGGATTTGCCTCAACTCTTAATTTGGCCCTTTTTGTTCTCTCTGGTAAGTAATGTATGACACTATCCGTAATTTATAAATAATGAATAAAGTATGTTATTATTGTTTGTATTGCTGTTATTATTATTATTATGATTTTCCTATGAGCTCTGTTGGATCACACAATGCTTTGAGATTCGTTTTCCCGTTCTCCCGTACGGCTCTCACTCTCTATCCATTCGGAACCTCATTCTTCTCAACAGTTTATCCATCGGCTGAACATATTCTTGTGTACTACTTCCACTTCTTCTGCCTGGATTTTCTTAAGTTCTTTGCCATATTATTTAATTTTCCACTGTGTGCCATTAACTTGTGCTTAAGCCTTGTCGTTGGCAGTCTTGGAACATGTCTACAAAATTAAAAAGCTCGTTTTCCGATGTCTGAGGCCAAGTTTGACAATTTCTATCTCTCTTTAGAGGATTTATCTTTCTTTTTTTGCAGGCTAAGAATTTTCCTTACAATTCGTCCTTCTTCGTTCGGTCTCTCGTATACAGCTTCATTGTACTGTCTGATCTTGGATGTGCACTTTTAGGTCGTAGATATCATGCGTTCTCCTGCACGCTCTCTTGAGCTTTTGTAATCAAACTCTTAGTGCTCTCTTTTCTAGCCACGTTTGTTTTATGATCTCTCCGACTTACTTAAAGTACTGTTTGACCCTTGACCCTTTTGGTTTCCTGTATTTCGCGTGTAATTTCTGAATGTCAAATTTAGCATACATGCTTTCTTCTCTTTCTTTCCTTTTTTTACAGAGATAAGTTGACCATCCTTCCCATCGCATTTTTTGGGGAATTCAATCTTATTGATGTGATTTCACTGTCCACAAGTGTCGCTGAATTGCTGCAAAAGCTAAGCAATAGACATTTTCGTCCGTGGTCGTCCAGTTAGAGTGGGTTACCCAGCGATTTGGAGCTTTACTTTCCGCATTCTATAAGGGCTTTATCTAACATGAGATCGATGTGTGTGGTAACAGTCCATCTCCTTGGCCAATATCTGTTTTTGTTACAAACGGATCTTATGTTATGCACCCTTGAATGTTGTCTCCGTGAGTCTTTGGCTAATGAGGCTTAATGTATTTCGTTGTAGTCCCTGCCCATCTAAGATATCAAAAGTTACTATCAGTCAGTCAACTCATGTCTTCTCGAGGTCGACGAAAATGTAAATGACTGAGCTGCTTCATCTTGTCGTGTTATTTCAGTATTGTTTTCAGTTAGAAAATCTGCTCCTCTCACGATCACAACAGTAGAATACTCGTTAGGTATTCTCCTCTGAAGATAACATGGTGAGAATACGTTGCATGTGACTTGAAGGAGAAGTATCAGTGGGTAGTTATTCACGCCTGTGCAGTAACTTTTCTTATGGAGAGAGTGACTGAGAGCCGGGAACCATTCTTCTGGAATTTTTTCTGTCCGCCTAATACCCGTGTTGATTTGTGTAAGCATCTGAACCATGCTTCATTACCTGTGCCAAGATGCTATCTTCCCCAGATGTCCAGTTACTTTTGATGGGTTGTTGAGATTCTGTGTGTGCTTTTGCAGGTGTCTCCCTGGTAAATCATGTAGGTAGTTATTAAAAAAAAGCACTGCTTCTGCAGCCCACGAGTGGCCTAGCGGGACCATCCGACCGCCGTGTCATCCTCAGTGGAGGATGCGCGCTATAGGAGTGACGTGCGGTCAGAACACCACTCTCCCGGTCGTTATGATGTTATTCTGGACCTTAGCCGCTAATATTCGGTCGAGTAGATGCTCAATTGGCATCACGAGGCTGAGTGCACCCAGAAAAATAGCAACAGCGCGTGGCGGCCTGGATGGTCACCCATCCAAGTTTCGACCGCGCCCTACAGCGCTTAACTTCGTTGATCTCTCGGGAACCGGTGTATCCAATGCGGCAAGGCCGTTGCCCTGCAGGTAGTTATGGGGAGTTTTTTCTCAGCAAAGTATAGGAATAGCTCCTTGCAGTTGTCGTGATTTGTCAGAGCAGATTTACCGTCCTGCTCTCTGAAACATAGATTCTGTTGTGAATATCCATGGATTTTCTCACTGACGTCCTGTAAAAGTCACGCGTGTTTTGTACCCCAAGGTTATTTTCAAGAAATTAGTATTGTTCTCTCATGTATTTCCCCTTTGCCTGACTAATGTTGCCGCCTGCTTTCCGATCGCTAAAATGTTTTGTTCACTCTGGGTGATATTTTTACCGTTATGTTTATGGAAGCCACTCTTTCTAAGTATCTTCACATATTTTGTTCCTCCCAGTTTGTTCCATATGCGTCTTCTTCGGCTTAATCTATCGGTTTTCTACGTATAGGACGAGGAAGAGATTAATGTTCAACTTCGTCAACAACGAGATCATTAGAGACGGAGTACGAACTCGGATTAGGGAGGATGGAGAAGGAAAGCAGCCCTGTTCTTTCGAAGGAATCATCCCGGCATTTGCCTGAAGCGATTTAGGAATATCATGGAAAATCTGCTTTCTATATAGTCTCCGCTATAGTATGTAACAGTTACGAGGTGACTATCTCTTCTTTCTCCCATTCCTCTTTTTAATTAATTCCTAGGATATTTTTTGTGTCAAACATCTGAAAGTGTGTAGACCTGCAGTGCCCTCTTTTTCGGTAAATTTAAGTTTGGTGCGGACAAGACCGTGATCTTAGTCGAAATGTTCACCTATGAGGATTTGTACATTCTGAATTTTTTTTCTCAGAATGGTATGTGAAAGCAGTGCGATGGATTTGATACTCATCAAGTTATAGTATGGGTAATTTCGAGTCTTTTGCTTTCGAAAATTTTTCTCCAGGGCGGTTCACGTGGTTTTAAATTTCTATTCAAGACAAAACGCAATGAAACTGTCTCCATTCCTAGTGAACTTATGTGCTGAGACATTGCTAAGTAACGCAATGAAACTGTCTCCATTCCTAGTGAACTTATGTGCTGAGACATTGCTAAGTATCCTTTACTCCGCCAAGTTGTGTGATGGCATCGCCTCGTACGAATTCTATATCGAGTCTTTATTAAGCTTCATACTAAAACCAGAGAACAGTACGTCCATAAACAATACAATACCGTTTTACTTTTTTTAAAAAAATGTCTGTAGTACATGCGATTTATTTGCTACAATCATAATTTCAATCGGTTATGTGCAGTATTGTATATCAACACAGTTTAATGCAATAAAGGGAAACCACTGAAGTTGTGCAGAAAAATGCAGAAATGTAGTTTTACGGTGGCCAGGGGTTGGGGGGGAGCAGATACGGTAGTTCCGCCAAGGGAGCATAGCTGCCTAAAGACGGCTCTGTATCCACTCTGCGTACTGTACGTACACAGTGCGTAGCAAGCAAGTGAAGACTCTGGAATAAGTATTGTGTTCCCTTTACTACAAAGTCTAACAACAACATAAATTGTATAAGGACTATTCATTAATGCACATCAATGTTTAATTAGCGTACGTTCCTAAACCAAAAGTGATAAGCTGTTTATAGAAATATGTAGACCTCCGAGCTTAATATCTTGTAGTGTTCAGAGAGTTCGCAATACACAGGAAAAAAAGTATGAGTGTTGAATTAGAATCTTGTTAAACAGCAAATGTGCAACTACTTTACTGTCGAATGAGACCTGATTGCTATTGAAACATGCTTCCAAATATCAATGTTTACTTACTTAAGAAACTTTTATATATGTAATTTTTAATATATACAGACTTGAAAAGTAATATACATTAAAATACATCGCTTTTAATCATGTTTCCTCAGTGGTCTAATACAACTACAAATGATGTCTGAAATACCAAAATGCTGTCTCCTTACAATGAAATATACATTTCTATGCTGTTCCCTATATAGCCAATCACGCAGTAAGAGAGCGAAAGTTGTGAAATGTTTGAGATAAACTGTTAAGAACATCCATGCGAACGGCGTACCGTCTGGAAGGAACTAAATAATGACACGTTATCGTATTTCTGGTGAAATATTTAAGCCCAACGAAAACAATACACCATAGAAATTGCGTAATGTGTATTTGCTCGAACATTCGAAGCCAAACCAAGACTGGGAAAAGTGCAAACAGGGTGACGTCTAGGTCTGCAAATGGTTTAACAGTTCGAAAGTAATCAGGGTACTTACAAAAACTCTGACTCGACATGTATGCGTCACAAAACACTCACCCAGAACGCTCAGTCGATCCCATCGTCACATGCCTGATTCTTAAAGATTGTGTTTAATAAACCAGCGTTGGAAAATGGAATTTCACTGATTGTTTGCCGGCAACAGCTGAGATCTTTCTAGGACGTTCTCGTTTCAGTACGTAAATTACGAGTAAGTTCGTTAGGAACAAAATTCTTTCTCCCTACACTGCACACAGTATGCCTAAAGAGAGACATAGCTTCGTGCTTTCTCGGCGTTTTCCTTTTCCCTATCTCAGTTACAAATGCCAAACATATTAAACGTACTTAGGTGTACAAAAGTCTTAATTACTTTGATGTCTGGTAAACGTAGAGAGACGCAGTTGGAACAGGTTTGAGGTACTCGTTACGTGGATAGAATTTCCAGCGTTGCGCGCCTTGTGGCCTACATTAGCGGAGTGCTGTTCCATGCGCAGCGAACTGCAGCGCCGACGTCCTCTTCAGTAGATGCCCGCGCTACTGGGTGCTGGCAGAGGTTCGCAAGGGAGAGTCGCTGCAATGTCTCACACTCCAGTTCCGGCACATGTGTCGCAGCTGCGGTATTCGTTAGTGCTTCGTCACTCTATCATCAGACAACGCTTCCGACCACAGAAACTCGTACTACCGACAGAGTGCTGTTTTCGGACCATTTGCCTTTACATCTACCTTTGTCTGGTACTGACGAATCTGCACTACGCAAACAAAGGCCTTTCACTGAACTCACAACCCAGAGCGGAAATGTAATGGTGCGGGGTCTGTGTGCAGTTCCACACCAGATGTCGTTGAAAGGTACAAGTGAAACTACAGTGTATCAAGCATATTGCAACAGTGGTATAAGTTTTAGACCTCCTGTCGATTCGCTTACAGTGATGCAATACCTGAAATTATTAGCTCAAGGACAGAGTTCAAATGTTGAAATGTGTCTGACATCTTACGGGACTTAACTGCTAAGGTCATCAGTCCCTAAGCTTACACACTACTTAACCTAAATTATCCTAAGGACAAACACACACACCCATGCCCGAGGGAGGACTCGAACCTCCGCCGGAACCAGCCGCACAGTCCATGACTGCACCGCCTAAGACCAATCGGCTAATCCCGCGCGGCGAGGACAGAGTAACTGGTTTGCTTATTTCTTTGCATCTACTACCCTCTAAATGTTCTTGTTTTGAGATGTTGTCGATGTACTTTTATTTTAGCAGAAACTAGCGTGTAATTGACATATATCTCAAAATAAGAACTAAAGTAATCCATTGAACTTACGAAATATATCGCCCGCCACTAAAAGTATGAAACTAAACCAAAATGCATTACTCTGGCCCAAATGGTGGTTTCTAAATTGCATGAATACTTGTTGGCTGATCAGATATATGTCAGAAGATTGGAATGAAGCCCTGACATAATCAACAAGCAGTGAAGTTGTTAAGTAACCATGATGAAGTACAAAGTATTTTAATTCCTGTTAGGGAATATACGCCAAATTCAAATAAAAGCTTAACTCCTGGTGTCGAGATACACGTTTCAGATCCCGGAAAAAAATAAACGTGTTTAATATACTCATTTGCAAAGCATTTGTGGAGCACAGGATGGCATTAGACATCGTATTTTAAGGAGTATTAGAAAACACAAGTCTCTTCAAACACTGTATTGAGGCGTATTAGAAAGAAAGAATCTCTTCAAACACTAAGAAATCGTGTAAGAGTATTCACTTCCGCACAACGTTCCAATGTGTACTATTACACTGATACAAGGTCATGGCTAAAATATTTAGCGGTACCTTTATTGTTGACTGTATAAATTTTACAACTCTACGGTTTGCTGAAAACCACATTATAATAGGCAATGCTCCCACAGACAACGGAACATACACTTTCATCCGGGTTGATGCTCGCGTAGTATGACAATTTCCACAAGAAATATGGAAGTGATACAATTTCAAATATCAGAAGGAGCAAAAAAATAAAAAATTAGAAATTGACAAATCATCGAACATGTGAATGAACTGAAACATCTGTGCAGCATCTGCTGATAATGAAATAAAGCTTCAACGTGTTAAGCATTTTCGTGGTTCAATGCAAAGAACAGTGAATCGTAGCATTATAAGCCAAGTTTTTATTCGAACCACCGTTTTTGTACGACTGCGAAAGACGGGCCCTACATTCTCACCGAACGAGACCAGCTTTATTGTCCGAAATGAGGTTTCTCTGGTATGATATTCGCTCCTATATCACAAGAAACTATTCTCGTTACTCAAGAGTAAGATGTGGTCCAATCAAAAATAAAAAACAAACACGGCGAGTTATGTGCAACGTTTGTAAGAAATAGAACCACTGAATCGCTTTGTAAAAACGTCCCGCTCAAAAACGAAATATTGGCTACCATTTAAAGAAGATGGCGTGAATAGCTATGATATGGAACAGGCCAATGGCTCTAAGCCATAAAGCTGATGATGACGATGCTTTAATAAAAGATCTTAAAATGGAAAAGTGGCCCCACATTGCGGAGTTCAGATTTCAAGCTGATCTCAAAAGTTGAGACTAGGAGAGATTACTAAAACTACAATGTGTGAGCTGGTTGTAGCAAAGCACCCGTACATTCATCCAGAAGGCAGTCATACAATCATCCGCCAATATTTCTGTGTCGACATCAGTTGAGACTCAAGGCTTTCTGAATCTACGTTAAATGAAAAATATTCGCTTATTTCCTCACTTTCCGATACATGTTTTCAGTGTGAGAAGATGTTAGAACACGGTAGCCACAGGTAGCAGTTATAGTTTACGCTTTCTGTAGCATGATATTTTATATCTGCGACGCTATATAAACTGAATATTGTGCGTTTTTTTCCCACGCCTAGGAAAAGGACGTCCCCCAAGGAGAAGAAAACGTTTCAATATAGGTGCCCGCACATAAGTTGTTATTTTCTAATGGCGACCGACTTGCTGCAATGACCAATGTGTGAGTAACTGCCACATGAAGAGTTCGAATGGCGAGCATCCGCGTCCTCACATCCAACCTCGGCGAGGCCTCAGACGGAGAAGACTACTTAAATCACCAAGGGAGCAACAGCTCCTTTTATTTTTGCGTGGGGGGGTAGTCAATGATCATTTGTATTACCCAACTACATTCAGGAGCCTTTGCTTCTTTCAACAATAGATTTTCCATGCAAGTGAAATGCTCTGACATGTATTCATAGAAAATACGAACTAAATAATGTTTTTTTTGTTTTTGTTTTTTATTCTGGTGGGCCCCTGAAAGCCGTTTACCTTTATGTAATCTGTTCGCAATGTGATCATTGTTTGCTTCAGTGGTCTGGCGCTCAGAAATCATAATAATTGTTGACAGGTTAGGAGAGTACTACGAAACATGTCATCCAAAGTCGCGCCAGGTACACAGTTTATAAACGGTAACTCTCCACAACGCATCGTAGTAAGGGAAGTCGATACGAAGAGTATGATTTAAAATACGTAATTGCAGTCTATCAAGAGGGGAAACAACCACAAATTGGCTTGCAAAAGCCACATAATCAGCAGCACATGAGGTTCACCTGAGATTTCGTCCTTGCATATGAAAAAGCCCTAGTTTCTACACGTACAGGTAAAATTCGTTTTCGGAAGTTTGTATAAATTTTACCTAAGAGTTTTGTTAGTTTTAATGACATAAAACTTGAAAATTAAATCATTTCTTTATCTGAACTTCTTACGGCGAGACAACGGTGCTTGTAAGTTTTAAGTATAGACCGAATTCGAAACGTATTTTGAAACGTGAAGGTTTTCTCTGTATACTGCGCCACTCAAGGCCAATATTGCCAGGATATTGCAAAAGAACAACATTAAAACCTTTCTCCACTAATCGGCTGAAACAAAAGAAAAATATGCTTCGCTCAATGAAAGGCAAAGTAGGTTATCGGCACTTGGAGTTTACAGCATTAGTTCCGAAATTTGGCAAGAAATTTATTGGTTAGAACCAGCTGCGTGTCGGTCCGAAGCGCCGCTCAGAATATATGAGAAGCATTAGCCGAGGCCAGAAGGACAAATTTGCAGTGGCAGGGCATATCTCCAGTGAAGATCATATGCTTCATTTTGAACAGATAAAGGTGTTGTGCCGGATGAACGATTGTCAAACATTCAGTGGAAATATGGGTCCATTGTGATCTTTTCAACTGGGACAGGGGATTCCAACTGAGCTCCGCATCGGATGTAGTGCTAACAAGAAAACGTATTAAAGCGGCGAAGGCAGTGGATGGAATAGACAAGAAATATCACTAAGCGACGCCAGGAGCCTCCAACACACCAAAGGCCGCGAAACCCCTCCAGAGGTGTGCGATTGGCCCAGCCGTTGCAGATGAGACAGAGGAGCCTGTGGTCCAGCGTATGACATAAGCTCAACACCTCGCCTGAAGATGAAGAGTAGGAAAAATATCGAAACGTTGACGCGTATTTAGTTTTTATAGCGTGTTTAAAAGTGTTTTCTTTGTATTATCTTCACGAAAAACGTTGTCTCACAAATTGTAACGATAGCATTTGGCATAATAATGAGAGGGGATTCTAAAATTCTCAGGTCGTGTGCAGGAGCTGTAGATTAAGTAGCTTCTGTAGGCTAATTTAAGGTCACCTCCCGGCTTCATAACCATAAGACTCTTCATCAAATGGGTTGTCTTCTCATACACCACTGTGGTATATTATAAATGGTTGTCATTTACACCCTTTATGGCCACTATATAACTGAAGGCCAACACGGTACTAGCGCAATATAATATCACCACATAATTTAGCGGTCAGTGTGGAGACCAGCAAATTAATTACTACAACAAGACCATCACAAACACACACACACACACACACACACACACACACACACACACACACACACACACACACACACACACAGCCTGTTCATTTTTCTACATAGTAACCGATAATACGATATAGGTGGCCTACCGTGATAATTCAGTAACATTTATTAACAGACTGAACCTCAAGAGAATCATCACAAAGGAACAATATAGGAATAAATGGGTTACGGAACTTATAACTAACGATGACGTGCGTTTGAAAGTCTATCAAACTGTAAATAAAGTGACTACCAGCCATCAGCTTGGGAGGAGCAGCCATATCTATACGGCCTAATCAAAGCAATGACTTCTACAGTCATAACAGTGTTGTTATTCCACAAACTCTGAACACGGGAAAGATATATTTACTTATTGGTTTACGAGGAATGGAAAAGGGAAACGCTCTAAGTGCCAAATCTGATGTGCAACGTTTAAGTAGGCTGTTTAGCTTTTTATGATGGTAACGCCACGTAGCGCTCTGTATGAAAATCACTGACTGTGCTGTGTGCAGTCTGAGACTGGTCGGCATTGTTGCAATATTTGCTATTGTAGTTGGGCAGAGGGATGTGAACAGCGCTAGCGTTGCGCGGTTGGAGGTGAGTCGCCAGCAGTGGTGGATGTGGGGAGTGAGATGGCGGAGTTTTGAGAGCGGATGATCTGGACGTGCGTCCGTCAGAGAGGGTAAATTTGTAAGACTGGATGTCATGAACTGATTATATTATTACGACTTTTTAACACTATTAAGGTAAATACATTGTTTGTTCTCTATCAAAATGTTTCATTTTCTAACTATGCCTATCAGTAGTTAGTGCCTTCAACAGTTAGATTCCTTTAGTTAGCTGGCAGTAGCGGCACTTGCTGTATTGCAGTAGTTCGAGTAACGAAGATTTTTGTGAGGTAAGTGATTCGTGAAAGGGACAGGTTATTGTTAATCGGGGCCATTCCTCTTGTAGGGATTTTTTTTTTTTTTTTTTTTTTTTTTGGTCATCAGTCTACTGACTGGTTTGATGCGGCCCGCCACGAATTCTTTTCCTGTGCTAACCTCTTCATCTCAGAGTAGCACTTGCAACCTACTTCCTCAATTATTTGCTTGACGTATTCCAATCTCTGTCTTCCTCTACAGTTTTTGCCCTCTACAGCTCCCTCTAGTACCATGGAAGTCATTCCCTCATGTCTTAGCAGATGTCCTATCATCCTGTCCCTTCTCCTTATCAGTGTTTTCCACATATTCCTTTCCTCTCCGATTCTGCGTAGAACCTCCTCTTTCCTTACCTTATCAGTCCAACTAATTTTCAACATTCGTCTATACCACCACATCTCAAATGCTTCGATTTTCTTCGGTTCCGCTTTTCCCACAGTCCATGTTTCACTACCATACAATGCTGTACTCCAGACGTACATCATCAGAAATTTCTTCCTCAAACTAAGGCCGGTATTTGATATGAGTAGACTTCTCTTGGCCAGAAATGCCTTTTTCGCCATAGCGAGTCTGCTTTTGATTTCCTCCTTGCTCTGTCCGTCATTGGTTATTTTGCTGCCTAGGTAGCAGAATTCCTTAACTTCATTGACTTCGTGACCATCAATCCTGATGTTAAGTTTCTCGCTGTTCTCATTTCTACTACTTCTCATTACCTTCGTCTTTCTCCTATTTACTCTCAAACCATACTGTGTACTCATTAGACAGTTCATTCAGTTCAGCAGATCATTTAATTCTTCTTCACTTTCACTCAGGATAGCAATGTCATCAGCGAATCTTATCATTTTAATTCCACTCCTGAACCTTTCTTTTATTTCCATCATTGCTTCCTCGATGTACAGATTGAAGAGCAGGGGCGAAAGGCTACAGCCTTGTCTTACACCCTTCTTAATACGAGCACTTCGTTCTTGATGGTCCACTCTTATTATTCCCTCTTGGTTGTTGTACATATTGTATATGACCCGTCTCTCCCTATAGGTTACCCCTACTTTTTTCAGAATCTCGAACAGCTTGCACCATTTTATATTGGCGAACGCTTTTTCCAGGTCGACAAATCCTATGATGGTGACTTCATTTTACTTTAGCCTTGCCTCCATTATTAGCCGTAACGTCAGAATTGCCTCTCTCGTGCCTTTACTTTTCCTAAAGCCAAACTGATCGTCACATAGCGCATTATCAATTTTCTTTTCCATTCTTCTGTTTACTATTCATGTAAGCAGCTTCGATGCATGAGCTGTTAAGCTGATTGTGCGATAATTCTCGCACTTGTCAGCTTTTGCCGTCTTCGGAATTGTGTGGATGATGCTGTTCCGAAAGTCAGATGGTATGTCGCCAGACTCATATATACTACACAACAACGTGAATAGTCGTTTTGTTGCTACTTCCCCTAATGATTTTAGAAATTCTGGTGGAATGTTATCCCTTTTGCCTCATTTGACCGTAAGTCCTCCAAAGTTCTTTTAAATTCCGATTCTAATACTGGATCCCCTATCTCTTCTAAATCTACTCCTGTTTCTTCTTCTGTCACACCAGACAAATCTCCCCCCTCATAGAGGCTTTCACTGTATTCTTTCTACCTACCTGCTCTCTCCTCGGCATTTAACAGTGGAATTCCCGTTGCACTCTTAATGTTACCACTGTTGCATTTAATGTCACCAAAGGTTGTTTTGACTTCCCTGTATGCTGAGTCTGTCCTTCAGACAATCATATCTTTTTCGATGTCTTCACATTTTTCTTGCAGCCATTTCGTCTTAGCTTCCCTGCACTTCCTATTTATTTCATTCCTCAGCGACTTGTATTTCTGTATTCCTGATTTTCCCGGTACATGTTTGTACTTCCTCCTTTCATCAATCAACTGAAGTATTGCTTCTGTTACCCATGGTTTCTTCACAGCTACCTTCTTTGTACCTATGTTTTACTTCCCAACTTCTGTGATGGCCCTTTTTAGAGATGTCCATTCCTCTTCAACTGTGCTGCCTACTGCGCTATTCCTTATTGCTGTATCTATAGCGTTAGAGAACTTCAAACGTATCTCGTCATTCCTTAGAACTTCCGTATCCTACTTCTTTGCATATTGATTCTTCCTGACTAATTTCTTGAACTTCAGCCTACTCTTCATCACTACTATACTGTGATCTGAGTGTATAGCTGCTCCTGGGTACGCCTTACAATCCAGTATCTGATTTCGGAATCTCTGTCTGACCATGATGTAATCTAATCGAAATCTTCCCGTATTTCCAGGCCTTTTCCAAGTATACCTCCTCCTCTTGTGATTCTTGAACAGGGTATTCGCTATTACTAGCTGAAACTTGTTACAGAACTGAATTAGTCTTTCTTCTCTTTCATTCCTTGTCCCAAGCCCATATTCTCCTCTAACGTTTTCTTCTACTCCTTCCCCTACAACTGCATTCCAGTCGCCCATGACTATTCGATTTTCGTCCCCCCTTTACATACTGCATTACCCTTTCAATATCGTCATACACTTTCTCTATCTGTTCATCTTCAGCTTGCGACGTCGGCAATGTATACCTGAACTATCGTTGTCGGGGTTGGTCTGCTGTCGATTTTGATTAGAACAACCCGGTCACTGAACTGTTCACAGTAACACACCCTCGGCCCTACCTTCCTATTCATAACGAATCCTACACCTGTTATACTATTTTCTGCTGCTGTTGATATTACCCGATACTCATCTGACCAGAAATCCTTGTCATCCTTCCACTTCACTTCACTGACCCCTACTATATCTAGATTGAGCCTTTGCAATTTCCCTTTTCTGATTTTCTAGTTTCCCTACTACGTTCAAGCTTCTGACATTCCACGCCCCGACTCGTAGAATATTATCCTTTCGTTGATTATTCAATCTTTTTCTCATGGTAACCTCCCCCTTGGCAGGCCCCTCCCGGAGATCCGAGTGGGGGACTATTCCGGAATCTTTTGCCAATGGAGAGATCATGATGACACATCTTCAACTACAGCCCACATGTCCTGTGGATACACGTTACGTGTCTTTAATGCAGTGGTTTCCATTGCCTTCTGCATCCTCATGTCGTTGATAATTGCTGATTCTTCCGCCTTTAGGGGCAATTTCCCACCCCTAGGACAAGAGAGTGCCCTGAACCTCTATCCGCCCCCCCCCCCCCCCCCGCCCTCTTTGACAAGGCCGTTGGCAGAATGAGGCTCAATTCTTATGCCGGAAGTCTTCGGCCGCCAATACTGATTATTTATCAAAATTTAGACAGAGGCAGGGATCGAACCCAGGGCCGAAAACGTTTTTATTATGAATCAATGACGCTACCCCATACCACCCTACACTAGGGATTATTGAAATTCAAATGGCGTGGCGCTAAATATATTGTGTGTCAGTTTAGTGCTGAGTAAAGAGAGGAATGTGTGAGTACGTTCAGTTCTGCTAACCTGTTTGAAAAGCAAATAACGTAGAGGTTTATCAGCACAGTAGTTCATTAATTTTTCTATGGAAACACGGTGTCTCTGTTTGTTAAGAACATTTATATAAAAAAAATCGATAATGTATTCTGATACCTAAGAATTCTGCTGTTCACCATATCTCTGCAAAAATGGTGAGAAAAATTAGAAAATAAGCACTTTGAAAAGAATATTCTATATTTCATATCACGAAACTTGTTCCAGTTGCAAGTATGAAGGTTTTCACAAGTTGTTTCTTCAAAGGAAGAACACAAGAGCCTGCCACTGTTAATAATGCTGTTTGTTTATGCAAATAGAGCAGTTACCAGTTTCCAACCAACAGGTTATGTCGAGATAGCTGCACTCATTCCTATTACATTTGGTGTTGTTTACATTAGTTGTCAACTTTTTTTTTCAGAACTGATGTAAACGACAACAAACATAATATAAACTTTGCTATACGGCCGTTTTTGTGCAAACTGTCACATAGCATATCAGCCTCTATGAAAGTGAAAAACCCTTCCAATCTTTATTAATTCCCAGATAGAAGTGAGAATTTATGGTTAAAGATATTTTCAGCGATTGCCGTATCTAACATATAGAATTCCGTATTATTTTCTTATTCTCGAGGACTGTTTAAATGAGTATTTTGGAATCCTACTGATTACATGTTGGAGGAGGAGAAGCGAGGAATGAGCAATGGGGGCCAACAAACGGTGCGTATCTCCCGCCAAATGGGCGCCATGTGTGGTTGTATTCTAAACAACGGAAAGCTGTTATTTAAATAAAGGCTGTTTTAACATGCCATGCCACTGGTGTCAGGGAGGCGCGTCTTGAGCTACAGCACCTGGGCGTGCCGTACCGTAATACACTGCAATCTGTAGGAAGCCCATACTCTGGTAATTGCTGGGCACAGGGTGGTTCAGAAACGAAATCTGAAAAGTGGACTGAGAAGAGATCATCCGCCTCATTTGTGCTTCATAGAATGGCACCTTTAGCAGTCATATTGGCCCCAAGCTGTTTGAATTGTTGTTGAATCTGTTCAGAGCTAGGAGCAGCTACTGATGGATAAATGCTGGAGTGGCCGAACAAGGTTCAAATGGCTCTGAGCACTATGGGACTTAACATCTGTGGTCATCAGTCCCCTAGAACTTAGAACTACTTAAACCCAAGTAACCTAAGGACATCACACACATCCACGCCCGAGGCACGATTCCAACCTGTGACCGTAGTGGTCACGCGGTTCCAGACTGAAGCGCCTAGAACCGCACGGCCACACCGGCCGGCCGAACAGGATTCGCTTGTGCATACGCGGAGAGGACTTTATTGGCGGAAATATGAAATGTGACAGACAGCCCGAGTAAAAAGTTCCCTGCTTCTGATCTCCAGCAATAAGAAACCCCACGACTGGATAATTACATTAAAACTGACTATGGGCGGGTGGCTGTTACACGATTAGAATGGATCTGATTTCTCGGCACTCGAAAAAATCACTGACATTGGTCATCGAAATCATGCACAAGGTTCACACTCAGGAAGGAAACAATATTTCAGCTTCTTGCTGGAAGACTCGATACGGGACGCTTCAGACAAAGAGAGGGACTTCGATCCACAGCAACCATTGGCGGGCAACGCTAAGTATAGTGAAAGGCAGCAGCGTCTGCGAACCGAGACGTAGGAGGCACATGAAGACTTCGGACTGACATGGACTTTCAGATTTTCAATTCAAGTATATTTATCAACAATTTCAGGATTTACATGTACTCAGTGAAGGTAATATGTTCGCGCATGACCCTTTCTGCAGTTCTTACTTTCCACTTCCATCAACAACTGGCAGTCGCTGTGCGACTTACGCCAACTTAATTGTTCTCCCAACTATTATGTTCACTATAACGTAATCAGCTCAGATCAAGTTTCCTATTTTTGCCAAGATACTGATATTTTAATTCCTTTATAATCTATGTTAATAATTAATGTAGCGGTTCCCCACGTTTTTGCACTTGTCTTTAATTTTAAGTCAGCAGAGATTTGTACTACACAGCGACTATTGATCCAGTCAGTAGCGTGATGAATGCCCTATTTTTATCATTTGCGAGTTACACTACTCCTATTTAATAAACTCAATTGATTAAGTTATCCGTTGCGTGATGCCTTCCTGTGCAGAGCGATCTTTTTATAGGTACAGTCACCCAATACAGGTCTTTCTGACATCCAAGGAGTATGTCCATGGCTCAATCATAACCTCATAGTGTGAACAGCCGTCTGAAGATGAACCTATCAGTTCGAAACTAGTGCTGCTTTGTAAAGTAAATGGCATGACAACTGTGGATAATTGCTGTTTCCTTCTTTGCAAAACTCAGCTTGTGTATTGTATATAGCCACCCACCCAAAAATATTACTTTTCTGAAAGTAGAAGGAAGAAAGCTGTGTTCCAAGTGCCTGTTCAAAAATGGTTCAAATGGCTCTGAGTACTATGGAACGTAACATCTGTGGTCATCAGTCCCCTAGAACTTAGAACTACTTAAACCTAACTAACCTAAGGACATCACACACATCCATGCCCGAAGCGGAATTCGAACCTGCGACCGTAGCGGTCACACGGTTCCAGACTGAAGCGCCTAGAACCACACGGCCCCACCGGCCGACCAAGTGTCTGTATTATTTGTAATAATACAGGTGGAGAAATAGAACATGAGACTTTTAACTACTAGAACTCTATTCCTCAAAAACTACTGATGAAATCTTTGAAATTTTGAAACTTCAGATTGACGCACAGCTTGGCACAAAGACCATGTGCCATCTACTAACGCATGTCTGGAGGACTTTCTCCATGTTTCAGGACTTTGATATAGTCTAGAGGCTTGCAGCAGAGTACCGAGAGCACAACAGCACTAAAAAGGCGTTTTTTGACCAAAAAAATGGTCCACTGCATTTATCATACTCACTACGGTTACAATTTTTTTTAGAGTTGTAGGTACATCTTATATTGCAGGCTGTATCTGTTTATTTGTTTCATTACCTTCTCTGGAAAATAAAATCACTCATCTCCTCTTTGTACACTGAAGAACTGTCGGAGGTGGAATCATCTTCACATTATAACTCCAGTCTCACTGTCGTAAATCAAAACACATAATATACATTGATTTTAATCGTTCCTTTTTCGACCTATCGGAAGATAGATTTTGAAAATTCTCTTCACTTTACCAAATGTACTCTAGGCCGTTTTACTGTTTATTTCTTTTGTTACCCCTTCATCAGTTATCTCCAAGACCCCCAAATTTTGAAAACTTTATTGGTTATTTGTACTATTGTCTTTTCAATGTGTTTTTTTCTAAAACATTTAGTAATGTTGCTTGTCCCACGTACTTTCAAATTTGTTGCATTTAGATCATTCATAAGTTGTATTTTATCTACATCAAAGATAAATGTACAATCTCGTATAACAGGTTAACAAATAAAGTGTAACTGCGATGCGCCAGCCTTACGGCAATAGAGACTAAGAATAACGTGTTGGTTTCTCGAATCTCAAGCATCCGCTTTGTCACAGTGTGCACAACCACAGCACACGCTTTAACACCCTTCTAAAACTCAGTGGCAGAGACTGGCTGCTTAAGTTACTGAAAGCTTCAAGTTCGGCCGCAGAGTCTGTGATTCGCTCTGAGACAGAGTCTCAAAATGATCATCAGCCAGAGCGTCGCCTCCTTGAAGTGCAGTCGTAGACTGAGTGTTCCCTCTCCTGAAATGTTTGCTGGTTGTGCCAGCACCAGATTCTTATCAGCCAATAACTGTGACCCTCTAAGTTCTTCCCAATGAAAAATTCTTAAGAATACTGGAAGACGACATTTGACCTGTCGTATGTTTTGGAAGGCGACAGGCGACTTAAAGTTTTCGCCCTGACAGAAATTACTATAACTGTTAAGCATTCTGTTGGAGTACCCATTGCGTCTGCTAAAACTGATCTTGTCTTTTGGCTGTGTTTGTTGTTGATGGCGGCAGTAGAGGTTATCCAATTTATCAGAATGTGAATGAACTTGAATGCTTAAGTAATATTTATGAAATGGTGGCCCCATCATTATTTAGGTCAATTGCTGATTGATGATTTATACATCAACATGGGATTCAACTTTTATAAAATTAAAGGGCGGCGTATATTGATTAGAAACAGGACAAAAAATGACAGTTAAACATGAACTGATGGCAGTACAGCTATGCCAAGAACAGTTAGTTACCCACTGGGTGGTGGATGGTTGACAGGGTCTGGCTTGTTTCATTGATCTATTTACTCCGGCTCAAAATATGGGTAACGCAACCTGATATTATGTAACACTGAATAGACATCGATGGATTCATTCTACACAGAAGTTATACGTCGTTGCTGCAGCTAAGAGCAAGTGGTGTGACTGTGAGGATGTCTGCCCTAAGAAGCAGAAGCAGCAATACAATTTCCATTTTCTTGATGTGTGGTGCTGTCTCAGGTGGAGGTCGTGATTTAAACGCCTCTAGATCTGCAGTGTGCGGTGCTTGTAATTCGCTAGTGCAGGCACGAAATATGCAAAGACGTGGCTGTCGATCTGTTAGATGGATCGCAGTTACTCTCTAATGCAGCCTTGAAATCTCGGCTGATTTCAGCATGAGACGCTCCTTTTCGCCGGTCATACCATGGACCAATTTGACTCACTTATACAGCAGTGCACAAAAGTATATCAAACTCCAAGGCTGCAGACCTGTCACGAATACGATTGCTCTCGGGACTGCGAGTTGTCCGAGATGACTAAGATCTAAACGGTCGGTACAGCTGTCCTCACCACAGGCTCCCCAGTCAAAGCCAGAGCCAGTGCGAAGTCACACTCAAGACGAGTGTCCCAGGTGCAACCCGCTCATATCAAAAGTCAAGACCAGAATCTTCTCCAGACTGGAGTATGAATCGGAAGCCACAGTTTTTTTCCTCTCCTCATCTTCCATCAAACTTCGGTAAACTCCACAAAAGCATACCCAAAACTGGCACTACAGGGTTTCATGCGAACCTTAAGATTCCCGAGCACCATGTCTCATCTATAACACACCTCATCTACTCCTCGGCCAAACCTAATCAAAGTTAAAATATTCGTCTCTTTTCAGGAGAAGCAGACAATCCCTGACTCGCAAATTACTGCACAGATAGGAGACGTGCTCCACACTTGTTTTTCCCACGGCCATACTAGCGTGATTTGAGTTTCCATGTTGCTGTAAAGTGAAAGACATATTTGTCATGGACACGAGTCTCTCCAGGCCTGTACATTACCTCGTGGCCGGTCATGTGCCCTGTATAAAGTAATAGAAGTACCCTTGTGTCTCAACATAGATCATTCCCGAGCCGCAATTAATGTTGCTCCTTCTACAGTTGTTTGAGGACCTGAGGCTTCTCAAAAAACTCGGCAATCAGAGGAATAAGACCATCTTATGGCTCCCTCGATTGTGTCCAATCCATAGTGAACATGGAAACTCGCGAATTTTTATGATCGCCAGTCCTCTTCACAAAGGGTGTTTATGAGACAGCCGTAACATGTTGGTCGGGCAATAATATTTCTCTCACACTCCAGCCGCTGCTAAAATAAGAGTTGCCAGGCAGGTAGATCCCAGTACGCAGTTTTACTGCCTCTTTGACCGAATGTTTTGTCAGCACAACAGCGCGAGAAACTCTTGGGCCAAGCACTCTGTCACCGGCAGGTGGTTTGAAAAGTTCCTTTCCCTAATACTTGCACGTGGCTTACGAGCCTGAAAAATCTACTGCAACATTTACGTTAAATTACCATATTGTCTGCCTGTTCTCAACTGCAGAAAATACTATTCAAAGGCGAGTCGCCTTAAAGATCTCGCATGCATTAACAATGTACATGCTCCCGTCAGTCCCTGCTCATGCTAAAAACTTCCTGTCAACTCAGAAAAACGATCTCCTGAGTGTCAAATAAATATTAAAATGTACTCTTTAATATGGAGAATAGTAAGAGTGTGGCTCATCCTCTCTCAATACTAGCAATCTCCTCTAATTTAAGGAATTTGCTTTGATTAACCAGTAATAGACATTTCACTCTTCGAATGGGAGCAGGTAGCAGAAATTCTCTCCCATTATGATTTTGGTTTCAAGTTTCAATCAATAATAACAGATGGACGTAGGCACTCTTGAGTTTTGGTCTCAACTACAAAATTAAGCTTGGTGAGCTAAATCTGGGCTTCCACACAAAAGTATTGGATCAATTCCTGCTGACTTTTAAGTCCAGCAGATTCCTCGTGAACTGCGTCTCACGTTTCTTCATCCTCTTGCAGTTCCTCGTCTTTTTAGAAATCGATTACTTCACTGTCTCATAGTTTGTTGTTGTGGTCTTCAGACTTATCACTGGTTTGATGCAGCTCTCCATGCTACTCTCTCCTGCGCAAGCTTATTCATCTTCCAGTAACTAATGCAACCTACATCCTTTTGAATCTGCTTAGTGTATTCATCTCTTGGTCTCCCTCTACGTTTTTTACCTTCCACGCTGCCCTCCAATACTAAATTGGTCATCCTTAGATGCCTCAGAACATGTCCTACCAACCGATCCCTTATTCTAGTCAAGTTGTGCCATAAATTTCTCTTATCTCCAATTCTATTCAATACCTCCTCATTAGTTATATGTTCTACCCATCTTATCTTCTGTAGCACCACATTTCGAATCTTCTATTCTCTTCTTGTCTAAAGTATTCATCGTCCACGCTTCACTTCGATACATGGCTACACTCGATACAAATACTTTCAGAAACGACTTCCTGACACTTAAATCTATACTCGACATTAACAAATTTCTCATCTTCAGAAACGATTTCGTTGCCATTGCCAGACTACATTTTATATCCTCTCCACTGCTATCACCATCAGTTATTTTGCTTCCCAAAGAGCAAAACTCCTTTGCTATTTTAAGTGTCTCATTTCCGAATCTAATTCCCTCAGCATCACCTGATTTAATTCGACAACGTTCCATCATCCTCGTTTCGCTTTTGTTGATGTTCATCTTATATCCTCCTTTCAAGACACTGTCCATTCCGTTCAACTGCTCTTCCAAGTATTTTGCTGTCTCTGACAGAATTACAATGTCATCGGCGAACCTCAAAGGTTTTATTTCTTCTCCGTGGATTTTATAACCTACTCCAAATTTTTCTTATGTTTCCTTCATTGCTTGCTCAATATATAGATTGAAATGCATCAGGGAGAGGCTACAACCCTGTCTCACTCCTTTCCCAACCACTGCTTCCCTTTCGTATCTCTCGACTCTTATAACTACCATCTGGTTTCTGTACAAATTGTAAATAGTTTTTCGCTCCCTGTATTTTACCCCTGCCACCTTCAGAGTTTGAAAGAGAGTATGCCAGTCAACGTTGTCAAAAGCTTTCTCTAAGTCTACAAATGCTAGAAAAGTACGTTTGCCTTTCGTTAATCTAGCTTCTATGATAAGTCGTAGGGTCATTATTGCCTCACGTGTCCCAACATTTCTACGGAACCCAAACTGATCTTCCCCGAGGTAGGCTTCTACTAGTTTTTCCATTCGTCTGTAAAAAATCCGCTTTAGTATTTTGCCGCTGTGGCTTATTAAACTGATAGTTTGGTAATTTTCACATCTGTCAACACCTGCTTTCTTTGGGATTGGAATTACTATATTATTCTTGAAGTCTGATGGTATTTCGCCTGTCTCATACATTTTGCACACCAGATCGTAGAATGTTGTCAGGACTGGCTCTCCCAAGGCTGTCAGTAGTTTTAATGGAATGTTGGATACTCCTGGGGCCTTGTTTCGACCCAGGCCTTGCAGTGCCCTGCCAAACTCTTCATGCAGTATCATAACTCCCATTTCATCTTCATCTACATCTTCTTCCATTTCCATATTAACATGCCCTTGTATAGACCCTCTATATACTCCTTGCACCTTTCTGCTTTCCCTTTTTTGCTTATAACTGGGTTTCCATCTTACCCCTGGTGAGATATGTCTCTACATCCTTACTTTTGTCCTATAGCCATCCCTGCTTAGCCATTTGCACCTCCTGTCGATTTCATTTTTGAGACGTTTGTGTTCATTTTTGCCTGCTTCATTTACTGTATTTTTATATTTTCTCCTTTCGTCAATGAAGTTCAATATCCCTTCTGTTACCCAAGAATTTCCACTAGCCCTCGTCTTCTTACCTGCTATATCATACTTCATCCTTAAAAACTATCCATTCTTCTTCTACTGTATTTTTTTCCCCATGCCAGTCAATTGTTCCCTTATGCTCTCCCTGAAACTCTGTACAACCTCTGGGTTAGTCAGTTTATCCAGGTCCCATCTCCTTAAATTCACACCTTTTGGCAGTTTCTTCAGTTTTAATCTACACTTCATACCCTATAGATTGTGGTCAGAGTCCACATTTGCCTCTGAAAATGTCTTACAATTTAAAACCTTGTTCCTAAAGCTCCGTCTCACCATCATATAATCTGTCAGTATCTCCAGGCTTCCTCCATGTATACAATCTTCTTTTATGATTCTTGAACTAAGTGTTAGCTATGAATAAATTGTGCTCTGTGCAATATTCTACCGGGCAGCTTCCTCTTTCATTTCTGCCCCCCCCCCTCCCCCCAAAATCCATATTCACCTATAACGTTTCCTTCTCTCTCTGTCGCATAGTACCAGGTCACAAATTCCAGAGTAAGCCTACTGTCTCCTGCTGTGGCTGACACAAGGGCATGGTGGCCATCCGAAAGTATGGCTCTCGCCCAAAGCATACCTGCCAGCGACTCTGCCTTTTACTAAAATGTTACAAACCCTTTTGCTATCCTACCTTGCGGACATTGCATTCTCACATCCAGGCAACAGATTTGGTTCATGGAAAAATTACACACGTATTTATCCCACAAATAGAAATGAAGTACTTACTCAATTCACTGTCACTAGAGTTTGTTTCATTTCTCTGCATTCTTCCATGCTACACTTGTAATTTGAATAAAGTTTGGCAGTCTAATATAAATGCTGTTCCATTTATACATACATAAACCTCTAAGCCATTCCAGCATTTTACACACATTTAGTGAAAGGATGACTTCTTTTGATTTGGTTAATCATGGTGAAATCTGGTGACCAAAAAACCAGAAATCAATTAATTTTTCCAGTATTCCCACCTCATCTTTCACCGTATTTTAGCATATAACGTGGACTCAGTACACATCAAGTTACATTTGTAGCACCCAGTTTGATGTCCATGCCATTCTAGTTACTACAGAAGAAATACACACTATGTTTTCTAACTAACTCGACACAGACACTTTCCCAGTATTTTGGTGTAAGGGGTCCATGGTCTGGCAGCTCGTTACAGGGTTATTGTACTTCGCTTGGTTTCTTGTCCCACTTAGTTTTGTATCGCTAGTGCACTGAAAATAGTGCGCAACAGTGCAAATGAAGGCGCTATCTCTGCTTCCTTGGTGTTTTTGATCAGTTCTGTGGCTGCAAATGTACGCAGGCCACAGCAAAAGTAAGGAGTATCCAATGCAGTGCAGCCTGAGGACTGATTACAAACGCCAAACAGGTGGCACTGACAGCTGTCCACTGATGTGGACAAATGCACCGTAGTGTTAAATCATTGCCTTGAAGTTAGACCTAAGCAATGCACGTACTGTCTAGGGTATTGTTGATTGTGTACTGATAATTGAACTATAACGTCTAATCTTCGTTTTGACGGATATTGATTTATTATTGTAGTAGCTTTGTATTAATTTCTATATAAATTATAACTTCCACATTCTTTCTCTATTTGTGGTGTTATCCAGTACGTTGGCTTCGATCCATTCCCAGACATATTTAAATTTATCAACTCTTTCACAAATGCTTCTGCATTGTGTTTGTGAACTATATACTCGTTTCTTTCATTAGACATTTTTAGCGCAGTCTTTTTTGCGATCTCGGCTAACAGATCAAGCATAACACTTGCATCTGTTTGGTTTTCAGTTATCAAAGCTGTAACCTGTAAAGCCAAATATTTTACTGCAAATTTATACCTTTTAATCTGTTCCCAAAAGTGTCTTCCAATGTAGTTACTCTTTTATCTAAAACCTGATTAAAGGGGAATCAGGGACAGTCTGTCTCCTTGAGGAACTCCTGCTTTGATTTTGGACGTTAAGAAATTTCAGCTTGGAATTTAATTCTTGGTGGAATACCTGCGAGCGTTTGTGCAACAAGTATTCTGGTATTTTCATCTGTTCCTCATTCGTAATGTGTCTGAAATAGTATTAATTATCTGAAGTAGTATCTGTCTGTCAAATGAGTCGTAAGCCTTCTTCAACTCTACGAAAGTAGCTACTGTGTTTTTATTTAGTATAACATTCACTCTCAAAATGGTTTTTAAATTAAGAATGTACTCTGCACATGATCTACGTTTAATAAATCGTGGTCGGTACTCTCCTATATTAGATCGTACTTGTTTCTCTATTCTACTGAGAAGTGTTTTATACAATATGTACTGGTAACAAGGAGACACCCGTGTAGTTGTTAAGGTCTGCTTAAACTCCTTTTTTGTGGATACGGTGGATCAGTGCTCGTTTCTAGTCGCTCGGTATGATTACTTTGTCCAAATGTCTTTAATTACCTTGTGAATTTTCTGCCATGCGGATATGCCCCACGTTTGCCATATTTGTGCTAGTATCCCAGCCTATCCTGTGGCCATGTTATTCGTCAGCGACTTGATAATCTTTTCAATTTCTTCTATTGTAGGTCGCTCTGATGGTGGAGTTTCATGTTGTCGTTCTTGAAACTGCATTTTCTTAATAGGGTCTTAAGAATTTAATATATTTTCAAAGTATTCAGCTAAAAGTTGGCAGTTCTCGTTACTGCTTAAAACCATGTTTCCATTGTCATCTTTAAAATGTCAATTTTGTGACTGGAATCCTATTAAAACCTCTTTGAAAGTCTTATAGAAGCTCTAGTGTTGTTCCTTTTGAAGTATTAATCCACTGCTTCTGGTCTGTCTGTGTAGTATTTTCTCTTCATTGATTTGATGATTTTTCAGATTTTTTCCTGTCTTTCTTAAGCTTTTCAAGTTTCTTACCACTGTATGTTTTTTTCCCATGTGTTCAGTCGAGTGTCAATTTCTTCATCACATAACTCGTTCCACCATCTGTATCTTCGAATTTATCCAGATTGTCCAATTTTTTAACTGACTATATCATTCTTTCTTTAATTTCATCCCAATCTCCCACTTTTCGTATGTATATCACAGAATTTATCCCGATTTTGCATAATAAATTTTGAGTTTACTCTTGGAAATCTTTTTGTTTTGGTTTAGGTCTGAACGGTTGAAACATGGTCTCTATTTCTGTTAGATAATGGTCTCAGTCTATGTCTAGGCCCCTTCTCACTCTGACATCCAAGATTTTCGTTGTGGTTACTAGTAGTTAATGTCACACGATCCATTTGACATTCACCATTCATCTTGATTTGGATTAGAAGGCATGGAAGGTATTTGTTTTTCTTTCTGCAAATTTCCGCCAGCCAGGGTGGCCGTGCGGTTCTAGGCGCTACAGACTGGAACCGCGTGACCGCTACTGTCGTAGGTTCGAACCCTGCATCGGGGATGGATGTGTGTGAAGTGCTTAGGTTAGTTAGGTTTTAGTAGTTCTAAGTTCTATCGGACTGATGACCTCAGAAGTTAAATCTCATAGTGCTCAGAGCCATTTGAACCCATTTTTACCAATTTCCTGAAAAATATTGTCATTAATTTAAGGTTAATTAGTTTACAAAGGTCTACGAGCCCTTCTGCACTGATTCAAATTTTCTTTTTTTAGTCTCCCACTAAAATTTTCTTTTTTTTCTTTTTGTAGTTTGGATGTTTTGTATTCTAGCATTTCCCAAAAAATTTCCACTTTTTCAACGTTCGTTCTGTTGTGTTGGTTGATAGGTGCATGTGCATCTATAATAGTGTAACATTTATTGCCTGATTTAAAAGTGAAAAATGAAATTCGTTGTGGCAGGGAGATAAAATTACCTATTGATTCAGTAAGTTGCTGTTTGACCATAAATGCTGTTCCTAACTTAGTCATATTATTGGAAATTCTAATGGCTGGTTTACCTATGTAAATTCGGTATACACCAGACTCAACAGCATTATCATCCATATTCCTTGCTTCTTGAAGTGCTAATATAAGAATGTTGCATTTATTAAGAATGTCAGTTATTTTAGTTTACCAACATTCATTGCCCAGTAGGTGTCTTTCTTGGGTCTTGTCTTTGAAGGAGTTCTAGGAAGCTCCGCCCCTTCCTTACATAATGCTCTAGGCCTATGGTTGCAATAATTATAATAAAAGTTAAACTTTCGAAACACTGTACGCTGTAGAAATAACACCACTGGTTAGAATGACGTCAAATTGCAACGAAATATTTTCGGAGAAGGGGGAAAGCATATGGCAGAAGAAAACTAAAAGTGTGAAAATTGACCTGTGTGTGTCAGAGTACGTAAATGAAACTACTGTCATGCACACGACCCTCTGAAGTTGGTATAAACATGCCGGGTACACGGATTTCCCTCCTCCCTCTCCCGTGCTCCCCTTCTGTGTCTCGGCATTCCCTCCTTCCTTGTCCTTATTTATCTCCCGCCCTGCCCGTTTCCTGCATCTGGGTGCGCCCTTTGTCCCCTTCTCCTCTTCCTCCCTTCTGCCATCCGTTCTACCCTCTTTTACCTCCCCTTTGACCTCCAGTCCCTCTGCAGATTCCAACAAGCTGTTTTTATTTTTTGTGAGTGTTCCCTTGTTTCCAGTGTTTTTTTAAGTGTCTCGATGTGTGTGATTTTTATACTTTGGCCGTCTTTTAACTTGTGTTTCATTGACTCCTGTGATTTTAAATGCGAAACGAATTGCCAGCTTTGTTCTTTTAACTTTGTCGGCTTTTTAACTGTCCCCCTGTGCATGTCCCCGTATTAGTGTATATTTTAACTCCTATTGTCTCCTTTTAATATGTTTTTATGTCCCCCTTTTACTGTCCCCCCCCCCCTTTTCATGTATTTTGCAAACCTGTTTGGCTGCAGAGCGGTGGACTGTGCTCGAAGCAATAAAGGTAAAAAAAGGCTTTTCTTCCTTTCGCGTCTGCAACGTTCACAATGACTGTCTCAATGCAGGAACGCGCTCTGCTTGTGAAGCTGTATCACCGGAATGATGACTGTGCACACGTCGCTCTGCAGGAGTTCCGGGCACTGAAAGGTTTGAAAAAAAAAAAAAATGCGTTGGTCCGATGACTGCTGTGGGTATGGAGAAAATGATTACAAATTCGAAAAGACGGTCTCTTTTCGTATGCAACCTGGTAAAGGGAGTAAATGAATTGATTCGACGTCAGTAGAAGGAGTGGCCAGAGCAATGCAGAAGGAGACGAGTGGTGGTGTACAATCTTGTAGTGCACGGAGAATAGCCCGAACATTGGACATAACAGTGAGCATCGTGGGTAAAATCGTAAAAAAAACAACTTTTTTTGCTATCTAATGAAAATTACCCACTTTCACGATTGCTTCCTGTTGACTTGCAGGCAAGGAAAGCCTTGGCTTCCGAATTTCTTGCTCTCATGGATATGGACAATGATTGGCCGTGGAAGATTTTGTGGACAGTTGAAGCCCACTTCCATCTGACAGGGTATGTCAATACACAGAATTCTCGAATTGGGCAACGGAGAATCCACACGCCAACCAACCAGTACCACTTCATCCTGAGAGGGCCACTGTGTGGTGAGGTTTTATGGTATCATTTATCGTAAGGTTAATTTTTTTCGAAGAGACAGGTGCTTCCGGCACTGTTACCTGTACTGTTAAGTGGTGTTAGTGTCTTTTGAGCAACCACGTCATTCCAGGTCTCCAGCAGCGTGTATCTGTGGATGGGATCATTCTTATACAAGCTGGTGCACCTCCGCAGTTTGCAAATCAAGTTAAGCAGCTGCTGAAACGCAATTTCGGAAATGCTAGAATTATCAGCCGCCATTTCCCTACAGCCTTGACCTTCAGATCACCTGATATTGATCCGTGTTACTTCTGGCTGTGGGGCTACCTGAAAGATTTTGTGTTCAGTGGTCCGATTGCAAACTTAACTGGAATGAAGGCGCAACGAAATCTCAACGGGATCCCGGAAACACTTCGATCAGTTGTGAAACATGCAGTTTATCGATTTAAACTTGTTTCAGAAAACAGTAGACAGCTTATTGAATATGTTTTGTGCACGTCACAGGAAAATTCATAATCCGATTTGATTTTGATTGATGGTTTTATTGTGATTTTTGGCCTCAGGAGAATTTAAAAACCGATGTGAGTTATGCTTTTATGCGTCGTTTGATATCAGGACAGTTAAAAATCGATTTTTCTCATCTAATGCGATATGACCTTTTCGTGGTGGATGGCTTAAGTAACTAACAGTAGCATACCTGCATACACATGCACACTGAGTAGTACAGTTAATTTAACGTAAAACGTACACCTTAGGCATTTCTGTATGACTCATATGTCATTTGTAGCCGTCCACTACTAAATTATTATGCTTACAGTGCCATCTATTGCTGCGTTTTGTAATTATTTATTTTTTTCTTCTGCCATACGTTTTCCCTTTTCTCCAATATCATTCCGTTGCAATTGGACGTCATTCTGACCAGTGGTGTTATTTCTAAAGCGGGTTCGATGTTAAACTTCAATTATAACCACAGGGTATACCCAGTAACATCAGTAAATTGACCCACAACGCAGGAGCAAATTGATCACCAATTGATAGGCATAGAGTTATCACGAAAAATGTAAGGTTGTAAGCTGTGGCTGGCGATGGATGAATCTGTTACACAGCTGCGCAATTTCGCCGGGCAGCTGGCGAGGTTAGTAAACAGGGCACATTCGATACCAGGGCATAAAGTCTTTGACGATTTCATTTCGCGTATTCAGATGCGCAGAAACTATGTCTCGTAGACAGGCGCGTATGCGATATATGCACATAGAAATTGAAAGGACATGTAGTTCGGCTCAGTGATGCCTGCTTAACTAAGCGGCGAATCGATCGACATGCTCATCGATTTTCGACGAATGGTTGAGCATTGGTGAAAACAGCATCAAGAAGGAGGCTGTCGACCTAGAGATACGAGAGAGCGTGTGTACCGACCAATCGTCAGAGAGGCTCTCAGATCCCTGGATTCATCTTTATCATCGATCCGACGCGCAGCCGGTGCTTCAGTGACCACAATGACCAATAACAGTCGGCTCACAGAAGGGGGTTTAGGTCACTGTGCCCCAAGCATCACTGACATCTGTGTACCAACAAGACCATTTGCAATGGTATCCGGCATTCGAACGGGTCCCGAGGGCCAAGAGACTTGGCAGGAAACATTGCGGACAGCGGTGAGATACCAATTTGACCCGCCGTACGACCCTACAATCAGGAGTCATGATCTGGGGTATCATTTCAATTCATAGCACAATCTCTAGTGGTTGTCTGCCATGGAACCTTACAGCACAGCAGTATGCCGACGGTGTTCTACGCACCTTTCTGTCATCCTTCAGGGCAAGCCATACAGGGATTGTATTTCGGCAACATAGTGCTCGCCGACACACCGCGACAGTCTCTGCTGCTTGTCTTCGTTGCAGATCTCTTCCCAGCTGAAAACTTTTGATTATTACCGTCAGGGTCCTCCAACCATCTCGGGAATTTGACGATCTAACTTGCCAATTGGGAGTAATTCCCCACGATGTCCCTCTGGAGGACATCTAACAACAGTGTCAATCAACGCGAAGCTGAATAACTGGTTGCACAAGGGCGAGATGTGGATCGAAGCGTTATTTGTAATTCTGTTTGTCTCTAAATGTACATCACACCGACTGATTTCCGTGCCAATAGGATAATTATGTCTTCTTTTTTCTTAAAAAAATAGAGAGATAGAGAGTATACTTGATAACTGAACTGAGTCACCTTACTTTCGCTGAAGGAACTGAATGTAAATTAAGAAAAGAATTGGTTCAGTCACATTAAATCAATGAAACGAAATAGTTTTTTCGCAAATTTTAGTCGTTAAACGGCGAATAGGTTCAGTTTCTCAGTGTGCAAAAAACTTATAACATTTTTATCTACAGAGAATTCGAAGGAACGTGAACCTGAATCGGACCTGTGTACAATTTGTAACTGTTCTATTTTCTTGCTGTTTCTTTGTGTTCTGGTAGTTATTTCCAGACTGCTCAGCAGCTTGACCATACGCAGGTCTCTAATTTACACCTCAGTGGATGCTCCAGTGACAAAGACAGTACTACTGGCAACCAAAGATCACATTCCTTTTACTCAGAATCTTTGTGGAGTAACATATCGACTATAGGAGACTCATGTTTGAAAGAAAAAAAAGACAAAAAAAGAAACAAAAAAAGCAGTAGTAAACAGATATTGAGTATGGGTCACCGAGTAAAATGAGAGTTCACACCACTTTCACTGTATACGAATAATACACTCGAGGAAATTGAAATAAGAACACCGTGAATTCATTGCCCCAGGAAGGGGAAACTTTATTGACACATTCCTGGGGTCAGATACATCACATGATCACACTGACAGAACTACAGGTACATAGACACAGGCAACAGAGCATGCACAATGTCGGCACTAGTACAGTGTATATCCACCTTTCGCAGCAATGCAGGCTGCTCTTCTCCCATGGAGACGATCGTAGAGATGCTGGATGTAGTCCTGTGGAACGGCTTGCTATACCATTTCCACCTGGCGCCTCAGTTGGACCAGCGTTCGTGCTGGACGTGCAGACCGCGTGAGACGACGCTTCATCCAGTCCCAAACATGCTCAATGGGGGACAGATCCGGAGATCTTGCTGGCCAGGGTAGTTGACTTACACCTTCTAGAGCACGTTGGGTGGCACGGGAAACATGCGGACGTGCATTGTCCTGTTGGAACAGCAAGTACCCTTGCCAGTCTAGGAATGGTAGAACGATGGGTTCGATGACGGTTTAGATGTACCGTGCACTATTCAGTGTCCCCTCGACGATCACCAGAGGTGTACGGCCAGTGTTGGAGGTGGCTCCCCACATCATGATGCCGGGTGTTGGTCCTGTGTGCCTCGGTCGTATGCAGTCCTGATGGACCATCATTGGCACCAAGGCAGAAGCGACTCTCTAGGCTGAAGACGACACGTCTCCATTCGTCCCTCCATTCAAGCCTGTCGCGACACCACTGGAGGCGGGCTGCACTATGTTGGGGCGTGAGCGGAAGACGGCCTAACGGTGTGCCGGACCGTAGCCCAGCTTCATGGAGATGGTTGCGAATGGTCCTCGCCGATACCCCAGGAGCAACAGTGTGCCTAATTTGCTGGGAAGTGGCGGTGCGGTCCCCTACGGCACTGCGTAGGATCCTACGGTCTTGGCGTGCATCCGTGCGTCGCTGCGGTCCAGTCCCAGGTCGACGGGCATGTGCACCTTCCGCCGACCACTGGCGACAACATCGATGTACTGTGGAGACCTCACTCCCCACGTGTTGAGCAATTTGGCGGTACGTCCACCCGGCCTCCCGCATGCCCACTATACGCCCTCGCTCAAAGTCCGTCAACTGCACATACGGTTCACGTCCACGCTGTCGCGGCATGCTAACCGTGTTAAAGACTGCGATGGAGCTCCGTATGCCACGGCAAACTGGCTGACACTGACGGCGGCGGTGAACAAATGCTGCGCAGCTAGCGCCATTCAACGGCCAACACCGCGGTTCCTGGTGTGTCCGCTGTGCCGTGCGTGTGATCATTGCTTGTACACCCCTCTCGCAGTGTCCGGAGCAAGTATGGTGGGTCTGACACACCGGTGTCAATGTGTTCTTTTTTCCATTTCCAGGAGTGTATATACCTTACAAATTTTGTGACGATGATTAGGATCGCTGTATTCTGAATTTTGTTAGGATGGGAAGCAAAGCGCTGGAAGTCTCTATCATGCGCCACGTATGTATCCACCGCCGTGTACCATTTTCTTACACTATGTTCACTCTACAGTGTATTGCAGTCAGCTAGTATTCTTCGGCCATACATTTAGCACGTTTTGGTCGGTGCTCGTGAATCGCTACCAGGTAAAAATGAAACTCGTTTCACAAGGTGCTGAATGAAGCGAAAGGAACCTTTCCACTACAAAATAGTTTTTCTAGTGTTTCCATAGCTAAACTGGTTACCCCTACAACCCGGCAGCAAATGGTTCACCACTCTGTGTTTAGAGGAAAATCTTCTTCCTAAATCGTAAGCTGTTTTAGAAATATTAGTGCTATATCCGTTGTGTGGAAACCCTGTAAACAGGAGAACGAATATTTTAAATGAGAAATGTCCTGCATGGCTTATCCCGAAATTGTGACTGTTGCACGGTGCGTTCCGGCAGAAAGTTCCTGGTCTGTAATTTCGCTTACTCCTGTACATTCCCCGATTTTTCTCTTTACCCCTTGCGAATCCAGAACACTTTATGAGCTTTCGGTTTTCCGTTGTCCCGTTACTCACAATTAATACTGAATAATTTTGTTGATATTTATTATTGCTGTCAGCAAGAGGAATGAATTTAGTAATGGCTTCAGATTACAGTAGTAAACAAAAAGTTCCAAAGAAGTTCAGGATTGTGTTAGTGATCGTCTGACAAATAATTGTTTTCGAGTAATTAATGAAAATTTAAATTTTATGTGATAGAAGCTCTTCAGCACAAAATTATTTCCCGAAATGTTCTCCTCTTGCTTCGGAACACGCAAGAATTTGTCGAATCATGGACTGTCGCATCCTTTCAGATTATCCCTGACAGTTTGGAATGGATTCGCCCGCTTCCGTGACACGTTGAAGAAGAGTTACTGCATCCGGTTGGTTTGCTACAGAGACCACTTGTTTAAAGCGCTTCCGGATATAATAATCCATACGACTGAGGTCAGTGTAACGCGTTAGCCATGGAACTAATTCTCCTTTACCGATTTATCTGTCATGATACGAATCATCCAGTGATTCCCGAACACTGACACTGAATTACGCTGGAGCTCCTTAAAGTACAACCATCTGTCATGATAGGTAACATTCAGTGATTCTCGAACACTGATACTGAATTGTGCTGGAGCTCCTTAAAGTACAAAGTACATACTTCTTCTTAATTGTAGGGTCACATCTTCTAGTAGGTCTTTGAGGAGTTTCTGAGTAAGGCTCTGGAGACAGCACCTGTAAGAGGCGTTGGGATAAACTGTCTTACCAGACAGCCACCTAAAATTGCAAGCAACTCATTACTCTTAAACTGATGGTTACGTATAGCCTGTATTGTACTGCGATTGGCCCATCTATGTTGGTTATGGATATTTGTTATTCCATGCTTTCCAAACGCTGCCTCACCTGTGAACAAAACTGAAGAGACAAAAAACGGATTGGCAACTTGTGCAACAAAGGTTTGGCAAACGTTATCCCGTGGTGCATGATTGGCAGGCATAAGGCCCTTTTCACGTTGAAGATAATACTGATACATGAGTTGCACTCAAAGTATTCTTCATTCTGAAATTGGAGATGTCCCACATGCCAGCGCAACTTGTATTGAGCTGACAGCTCGTTTTTGACGGCCCGTAGAAAGTGCTCTTCCTGGCAAGGCCTACAAGTAACACGTGGGCTTCCTGTATTAATAGTGATGCGTAAATTCGGATTTTAGTGGAATAGGGCTCAGGAGAACAACAACATTCAATACCTTTTACTCAAGAGAAACAAAGTTAAAATCAACTTCGCCCCAGCACATAGATTCGGGCCTTCAAAAATTTACAATAATTGCTTAGAATAGCTGGTCTCGGTCCACAAGGAGAAAATTGATAAGGCAATTACATTCAGAAATTAATCACAGGAAAACCACTAGAACATATTTCTGTGATATAACTAAGACTACTTGCGTTAGCGCTCAATTTGATATACATCTACGATCACTCCTATCAACAACTATTTACAGAAGCACAGCTACAATCAACCATCTAGGGGTCTACCTATGCAAATTTCTTAATATAATGTTCTGTACAATACGAGACAAAACACATCACCCTAATATGGTAATACAACAAGATAATTTTCGATACAATGACATAAACAAAACCAGTCATAATAATGGGATCACTTTCTGTAGAATCAATAAATTTAAAAGGAGGGTGTTCGTTTGTTTGTTTGTAATTGATGCAGTCTATAGTTTTATTTTGATCTTGATACAATTTTGCACACTTTACCTTCAAGATAAAAAGAAGATCATTGTCTACATAAGATTTCTGAATCTGACTTGAAAAATATCTGTATGTAATATATAAAGGGGAAAAATCTTTGAAAAATCTACGCACTCGCACGAAACTACGAAGAAAACCAATGAAAAATTAAATGCACAACAAACGAAATATATCGTGGTAAATTGACTGTAATTCTAACCGCGAGAATAAATTACAGCAGTAATACCCGTCTTGAAAATAATGTCATGGGATGTCACTAGATCGCGGGACGAGCGAACGCTCGAGAATTTGACATAAACATGATTATAGACTCGTATTTGTTGATTAGTTGCCGGTGTTACATAAGACACATACCCTCGAAACATAGACGATGTTGTGGTCCGTATTTCGCAGTTATTTTTATTTTCAGAATCCACAATCCAATACAAACGCTAAGCCAAGTTATTGATATATTACCAAAAAAGGTCACTACATGCTGGGCCGGTCAACAGATTGAACAGAACTCGCGCTCTCCGGTACTTTGACGTAAACTTTTTGAACTGTTCAATTCGTGCTCAAGCACAACTTTTTTTTTTTTTTTGAGAAGACCGAAGAAGCGATCTGTTTTACTTGATAAAAACACCCTAGATCACATAAATATTTCTTTCTTTAAGACAAGCAGTTTCTGCAGACATTGCTGTTATTTTCGGTCTAAAAAAATCTCTTTGTTATTAAACATGTTCATTTCACGTTGGACCTCACCCAAAATGTGGATTTTTATCCACATGACAGCTCGGCGTGAGGTCCAACGTAAAATGAACACGTTTCATAACCAAAAGTTTATTTATAGACCTGAAGAGGACATCAACGTCTGTCGAAACCTGTGGTCTTCAATTAAGAAATATTTATATGATCTAGGCTACTGAACGTTCGTACCTAACTCAAACAGTGAGAACTGGGCTGAAACAATATTAGACCAATTTTTAAAAACCCAATGAAATATTTATAGCAAGATGTAACAACAGATGACGCACCTCATCATCTTTTGGTACAGGGAGATTAAAGTTTGCCAACATTTTCTTCAAGAAATGATTTTTGAATGCTAACAGAAACTGAATCAGTTCCTGTCGAAATTTAACAGAATCATCGAAATTTTTTTTATTGAACATCTATTTATCTAACACTGATAACAGAGTGCAACTCTGTTTCCTCCAGAAGCGAAAGTTTGAAAGTCGTTTACATCGCCATTTCTTATGTGACTGTGCTAATTTTAGTACTTTAAAATTCTAACTTCTTTACATCAGCTAGAACTAGAAGACCATAAGTTTACTTAAGGCACATATCAGTTCATACCTAATGAAGCGCCGCCGAGGGAAAGGAAGTTTATTCGTCAAACAAGCGCTGCAGCTAAAAGACAAATTCCCATCCGGGCGTCGGAAACACCTGGACAAATGAGCTTCTTTTACACCGTTAGCGTTTGAGAACTTCTACGACTAGAGCAAGGGAAACTTTGGAGCGAACAGAGCTTCGCCTACAGAAGATTCCCATTCGCTATCAGTATCAACAAGGCACAGGCCAGTTACTTTCTGTGGCAGATATCAAATATACCATGCAACGCCGTGCACTGGAGCTAGTGGCACTTATAAATCATTCAATCTCACAGCGTACAAATAACGAAATCAATATTGCTCTCACAAAGAGGGAACATCTGCACGCCCAAGTTGTCACCACATACTGCCATTACCATTGCATTTTGCCAAGGACCGACCACAACTAATATTAATGATCATACGATACACTCATGCACACCCCCTAGTTCCAATGTACACACTGTGACACCACTCGAACAATCAAAAGAGTGACTGTCTTTTAATCGGGAAGCCCCGGACTGCGTCTGCACTGCAATTGGTGTCCTCTCGCCAGGCAAAAGATATCAACAGTCTCACTGGGTTGTATGCGTCCGAGGAGCGGCTTATTCTTCACGGTCATCATTAGTCTCGTCGATAGCTCCTCGGATACAAGCTTGGAGAAAGATTCTCGCTGTAGGCTCTCCACGAGTTCATGGCATATGTCCACCACCGGCTCCGCGAGCGAACACCAGACTGCCTGGACGGCCTTGCTCATCAGGTTGCTGTCTCTAGCCCTCTATGGAATGTAGGCCATTTCCTGCCAACGCTAGCAACCCAAGGTCCAACTACTCTGTCTCGCTTACCCACTGGTCAATCCAAGGCTCCTGTAAGCCCAAGACCTTACCACCAGTCTCGCGCTGCAGCTTCAAGTCTCATATCGGCACAAATTTACGGCAAAAAAAAAAAAGAACGAAAGAAGTTGCACTGAACTTTGACACAACCATGTGAAAATGTCAGAAAAGATTTCTTTTGGACTTTGGAAAGTAGTTCATTTGCAAGTCACAATGGCCTTAATGGCAGCTACTTTGTGAAAACATTGACCATAAAGTGAATTTCTCCAGTTCGTCGTTTTGTCAAGCTTCATGTTGTAAACACTAAATCTTGTTACCCTTCATCATTTTTACGGACAAGTTCACCCAAGTCGGCGCAGGTGTGCACAAATCGTTGTTTTCGTTCGGGAGACAAGGTGTGTGGGTCAAACTTTGCACATAATTTATTTCTAACTTTAGAGATATTGCTCCATTGTGATTTGTGACGTAATAATACTGACACACTACAAGCGCACATCCACTATGTAACACTGCCTGGTTTTAGCTTACTGGTCGAATGCATACCTGTTGTTTATGTTACTTCAAGGTGCCGCTGTAGTTATTGAATCGACGTTGCTTATACACTGGGAACGAAGTCAGTCTCGGAACTTTGTTGTCGGACGATGTAAATCTGACGAGGTAGTTCCCAATGTTTATATTTTTCTGAGGAGTACAAAACTAAGTAATTTTCTTTGAAATGAGAGTCGTTTACGTTTTTACAACCACACAAGACAATTGTAAATTATTATTTTCAAAGCAGTAGCACGTTTTCGTCCTAAGTATACTTTAGAATTATGGGCAGCGAATAAGATGAAACGATAACTAATCATATTTTGTAGCAATGTTTAGGTGAGCAGCGAAATTCTGTGATCGGTTTTAACTGTGAACGATGAACAGCCACAGTTGCAATCTTCTGAAGAATACAAATGAACACTCGCCGGTCGCTTGTAACAAAGTTGCTCGATAGGTATCTTAGCTAAATTACCTTGGAAACTGTAAAGCTCTGAAAACATTAAGAGGAATGTATACAGGAGTGTAACGTGAAATGTATCATGAATTTGGAAGGAAAAAGTGTATACTGACTTACAGTAACGACTGTCGACAACGCAGTTAATTATGATATTGCATCCAGGCGTTATCTCGCAAAGTTGTCTGCCAACCTGTTAGATGAAGATTCTAGACCTCTCTCGCCACCGATGTAGGTCACTTGCAGTGCAGGGCTATTGCATTACCATTCGCATTAGCAACTTACCTTTGTGAGCACACGGTTGTCCAGCTTTCAATTACGAGATGCTGTGGATGTCATTAGCTTATGGAGCCGGTCCGGTTCGAAAACGGTCGTAATGTTGCGTTTTTAATATACGTCACCAACTTCTCTTTGCATTTGCGCTATTGTTTACTTGGCACTGTTATAGCTACTGCTGGCTGAATGGTGTCCGGTAATTTGTGTACGTCGAACTCTTTTTATTCTTTTATTGAGGAAAATGCAATTATATTAACATGGCACTCCTGTTGGTTGCATGGCCTTTGCCCCCTCCCTCCCCCCCCCCCCCCCACAACACACACACACACACACACACACACACACACACACAGGCACAAGCGCGATCCTGTGAGTCACTCGGGCTGCACTTCGTACGGGTAGAAAGTGCTCCTGGAGCGTACTCACATCCACATATTCCTGTTTGGCGCCATAGGAGACGTGCTTACGGCCCAGATCCTGCAGTAGAGTCAGCAGCTTCTCTTCAGGCTCGTACAGTCGCGCCACGGCCTTCTGCACGAACGCCATCACCCTGGAGCAGGAAACACGTGTCTCTGTTAGTCATTACCGGAACATCACTAATGAAAAATAAATAAAAGCTGTCGAGGATAAACATTATTGCCAGATTTACAGTTTAACATTTTGTTTTCAGGAAAACAGAAGAATGTCTCCTGAGCAAAGATATCATACTTAATACATTGGTTTCGAACTTAATGAGTTATGGACTGTCTGAATGTATTATTCTGGAGACCAGAAATATACACTAATAACTCAAAACACTTATTATTTGTTTACAATTTCTGCTACCAGTCACTTTTATTTGTTTATGTTTAATCTAACGTAATACAATGCGTTTCCAACATGTCCTGTTCATCATCACGAGCTTACACATATATAGATACATACAGAGAAATGTTACTTAAAAATAAATGATCTTAAACTAATTTAACCTAAAACTCTTTGACCCTGGTTCGTCACAGTAGTGGCTCGTGTGGCATTTGTGTGAGAGGGGGCCAGTGGATGGCCATAAATCGATGTCAGTGATGTTTTCTGCTGCTTTTTATTGTTGGCGCTTATGTATGACATCACAGCCGGTATAGGATGAAGATAGTTTGGCAACAGTTGTGTGTTGCGGAAATCGTGTGAAAGGCTTCAATGTGCCTGTTGATCACTTACCATTTTATCGCCTTGTAGCTTTACTTGCATTATTGTTGTAATGGCGGAGCTGTTGAGTAACATTACACTACTGCACTTTGTATTTTGTCACTGTATAAACGCCTGGTGGCGCTGCGATCACGTGACACGGATGGGGAAACACCCTAGCAAAAATATGGCTGCAAATGGGGAAGTCCATTGAGATACGTGCTGTCGCAGAATAAGGATTATTATTATGCATAGGGTGTGAATGAATGTCTAAAAAAATGGCGAAGATGGTCGAATGTTCACGTGGCACTGTCGTGAGTGTCTACGGAAAGTGGTAGGACAGGTAGCTACTAATAGGCTCTATATGGTTGGACGTCCACGACTCTTCACGAAAAGTGGCGTCGGAGGCTTGTCGGCTTTGTAAAATAGGATGGATGTGATGTAGGTAACCTACGCCGAAATAGCACAATAATGGTGCTTGCACATCGTACATTGTTGAACATGAAGTTCAGAGAGTAATGTGTCGTTAGTGGATACTAGGTGGTACAACAAGTGTTCTCGTATTTGAAAGCTGCTTGGAGTGCAGAGGTCATATACACTGAAGCACCAAAGAAACTGATGTAGGCATGCGTATTCAAATACAGAGACATGTAACTAGGCAGAATACGACGCTGCGCTCGGCAACGCCTATATAAGAAAACAAGTTTCTGGCGCAGTTGCCCGGCCGATGTGGCCGTGCGGTTCTAGGCGCTTCAGTCTGGAACCACGTGACCGCTACGGTCGCAGGTTCGAATCCTGCCTCGCGCATGGATGTTTGTGATGTCCTTAGGTCAGTTAGGTTTAAGTAGTTCTACGTTCTAGGGGACTGATGACCTCAGATGTCAAGTCCCATAGTGCTCAAAGCCATTTGAACCATTTTGAACCTGGCGCAGTTGTTAGATCTGTTACTGTTGGTACAATGGCAAGTTATCAAGATATAAGTGAGTTTGAACGTGGTCTTATAGTCGGGCGATTGCACACAGCATCTCTAAAGAAGCGATGAAGTAGATATTTTCCCGTACAACCATTTCACGAGTGTACCGTGAATATCAGGAATCCTCTGAAACATCAAGTCTCCGACATTGTTGCATCCAAAATAAGAGCTTGCAAGAAAGAGACCAACGACGACAGAAGAGAATCGTTCAACGTGATAGAAGTGCATCGTTTCCGCAGATTGCTGCAGATTTCAGCGGTGGGTCACCAACAAGTGTCAGCCTGTGAACCATTCAACGAAACAGCATCCATATGGGCTTTCGGAGCTGAAGGCCCACTCGTGTACCCTTAGTGACTGCAGAACACAAAGCTTTACATCTCACATGGGCGCGTCAACACTGCCATCGGAGTGTAGATGACTGAAAACATGTTGCCTGGTCGGACCAGTCTCGAATCGATTTGTATCGAGCGTATCTTTTTGTAACGAGCGGATGGACGTATATGGGTATGGAAACAACCACATGCATGTCAGCAGGGAACCGTTAAAGGTGGTGGAGGCTCTGTAATGGTGTCGAGCGTGTGTAGTTGCAGTGATATGGGACCCATGATATGCCTAGATAGGACTTTGACAGGTGACGTACGTAGCCTTCCTGTCTCATCAACTATTTCTATTCATGTTAATTGTGTATTCCAACAGACTTAAGGAATTCCAGCAATACAAAGCGATACTCCATTCGTACAGAATTGCTACTGAGCGGCTGCAGGAACACTCTTCTGAGCTGCAACACTTCCGCTGGCCAACAAACTTCCGAGTGATGAACATTATTGGGCACTTCTGTGATGCACTGCAACGTACTGTTCAGAATAGATCTCCATCCCCTCGTACTCTTACGGATTTATGGAGAGTCCTGCATGATTCATGGTGTCAATTCCCTCCAGCACTACTTTAGATATTAAGCAAGTCCATGCCACGTCATGTTGCGCCACTTCTTCGTACTGGCGGGGACCGTGCACAATATTAGGCAGGTGTAGCAGTCTTTTTGACTGTTCAGTGCAGCTCTGTGAAACTTAGCACATACGTAGAAAGAACTGCTGCAGTACATTGCGTAAAAAAATTAAAGGATCAATTTTAGAAACCACTTAATTGTCTCCCATGCCGACTCATAGGTTGTAAATTTGGCTCACAGGCGCCTACAAACTTTCTCCGCAACGGCGCATAAGTGTGCGGCCTGGCGACTTCTCTCTCGGGACAGGGACGCTTCAAACAGTGGGGTGTTGCCACATGGGAAAAAAAGCCCACAGCTGAGAATTTCATGTTGGCGTAGCTTTGGCATGAATATGTTTTGTAACACTGGCACCATATTTCGCCAAAATTCTCTAGAATGCCAGCGTGAATGTGTCTCTTGGTGGAAAGGTCGCCACACCGCCTGTTAATCACATTTCTCCTTTTTCTTTGGCTGTCTGGTATGGAAGTAAAAGCTGCGACGCCCAGACATGAAATCTACATCTACATCTACATCCATACTCCGCAAGCCACCTGACGGTGTGTGGCGGAGGGTACCCTGAGTACCTCTGTCGGTTCTCCCTTCCATTCCAGTCTCGTATTGTACGTGGAAAGAAGGATTGTCGGTATGCTTCTGTGTGGGCTCTAATCTCTCTGATTTTATCCTCATGGTCTCTTTGCGAGATATACGTAGGAGGGAGCAATATACTGCTTGACTCTTCGGTGAAGGTATATTCTCGAAACTTTAACAAAAGCCCGCGGATTTCCTACGTGTGGCAGACGAAAACATATCAGACACATACACACAGACACACACACGCAAAAAAAAACACACACACACACAGTTCGCTCGAAAATGATAGTTTGCAATACGATGGGCAACAGAACAACTTATTGATAATCTTTGACACTGTGAAACCTCCTGGGCGGTTGAGTCCTTGTGTAAAGTCATCGTGTGCTAGCATCCAAAGCGCAGTGCGATCGCAGTTTTTCTCTGATGATCAGGGTGAAGAACTAAGGACCATTAAAAACCATTCGACGAAACTGAAATATGATCTGAAGCAGTTCCTGTTTCACGTCCTGCTGAGGAGTGATCACAGAGGATTGGAGCATTGGCATATTCATCGAAACAACAGGATATTTCGTCGAATAGTTTTGAACAAATGCGGTTGCTAACAAACGATGTCCTATCAGAAGTACTGAAGTGTCAGATAGATGTCAGTAGCCGGCCGCTGTGACCGAGCGGTTCTAGGAGCGTCAGTCTGGAACCGTGCGGCCGCTACGGTCGCAGGTTCGAATCCTGCCTCGGGCATGGATGTGTCTGATGTCCTTAGGTTGGTTAGGTTTGAGTAGTTCTAAGTTCAAGGGACTGATGACCTCAGATGTTAAGTCCCATAGCGCTCAGAGCCATTAGAGATGTCAGTAGTATCAAATAGTGTCTGGAACGTCTTCCTGTCGCTCGTTGGTATCTGTCGTTTTCAATTGGGCAATCTGTCAGATTAAACGTCCCAAAGAAAGGGTTACTTCCATTGATGCCCTTTATACCACCTCTGAGGCCTGTTTGCGTCGATTCTGAATGATGATGTGTCTGAAATGCTTTACTCGACCATCTGTAAGTAAACCCTTCATTTCAACTCTAGGCGCCACGGTTCTGACCTGCATTGTAGAGGCACCAAAAGGAGGGGAATGTGGAGGAGTTGTGGCAACCTCCCCGTCATTTGACATGTCCACCACGGTGGCACTGGGCAGAACTGTTGTTAAATTTGGTGGCAACGTGTCATCATTAGCCCATGTTTCGCGTCAGTTGAACTTCCGAGCTCAGGCTTCTTTTTACGCAAGTGTCGACATCTTGCTGTTTGAAGCCCTCTCGAGCCGGAGGTTGAGGTCGAACGGCTCCGCACTGTTGTTACACAGTACGTTTCTAGGCACCTCTGAGCCAGTTTGAATCTTATTGGTCGGAATGAGAGACAGTCACTTGGTGTAGGAAAGCAAGGGGTTTTTCATTCTGTTATGAAGTGTGTATTGTAGGAGGCAACTGGAAGGAATACAAAATAATTCCAATGAAATCACTGCGATTCATGATGGATCACTGGATATTAATCAATACTTTTTTATTCGTGTTTGCACTTCTCGCCACATCATGGTACGTCCAGCACGGCCGAACGTGATACTTTTGGTTGTCCAGCTGTTATGCTACGGAGAGACGTGATGCTGAATGGTCGTAATGACCCCAAAACCTTTGACTCACTATTGTGTACCACTGTACTCCATCCCCACGTGTGTCCTTTTGGGTATGCATTCAGGTCTGTCTTCAATTGTATGGACGACAATGCTCGGCTGTAACGAACAGTGCAGGTGGAGGAACTCTTGGAATTAGAGGGTAGTCGGTGAATGAGCTTGACTGCCAGTTCCCTCGACAAATTCCAACAATAACGTGTGGTGTGAGTTGGGGAGTCGTACTGAAGCACGTCCATATGCATCAACGAACGTCCAACAGTTATCAACAAGGCTGGTGGAAGAAAGAAGGGCCTTACGGGAAGAACTCCTTACCAGCTTTGTAGGTATCACTGGTGCTCGTTGCAGAGCATAGATTACTATCCGTGGTGATCACGTGCTCTGGCAAACCATGCTCGAAAGGAGCATCATGAGTCGTGGTGACATCAGTGTAATTATTGTGTTTGAATAAATTTCCCTTTGCCGCATTGCATATTTCTTTTAGTTACCATCTGTTTTATACAGTACTATACTGTGGTAAATCTTTCTACGTATGATCAAAGTTTAATCGACCTATGGCACTTTGTAGTGACATCATTCGAAAGTTCGATTTGTTCAAAATAATGGTTCTGAGCACTATGGGACTTAAATGATGTGGTCATCAGTCTTCTAGAACTTAGAACTACTTAAACCTAACTAACCTAAGGACATCACACACACCCATGCCCGAGGCAGGATTCGAACCTGCGACCGTAACGGTCGAACTGTTCCAGACTATAGCGCCTAGAACCGCTCGGCCACTTCGGCCAGCTAAATTTCGATTTCTCCCTCAGATTTGCACACCAGTGTATTCAATCAGCACCATCATCAGGAAGATCAATATCAGTTATGAACACTGGATATTGTCCCATTTTGTGACTCCACGAACAGTTTAACGACGATATGATTTTCCTCATTCTCGTATTCGTTGCGGTTGTATGCATTAACCCATTGCAGCCATATTGTAATACGCTGATGTCATTTTGTTTTTTGTATTTTGGACATAAAGTGCCATTTCTTCTACATGCCGTTGTTTCTTATACTTCCACTTTTCATTCTCTTTCTCAAAGGTCCGGAGATAGTTATTAATGAGAAAGTAAAAATCATATACGTACGCATTTCTATTGCCCTGATTAGTTCCGGGAAGCGACCATCGCTCATTGCCCTCTACAATATTTGTTTTTGAAGTGAGTTAATCAGATATGATTTCCGTACCTAAGTTGGTAAAAATGGAAAGTGTAAAGGATCACGCTGTTACCTGTTTGTCCATCTGTCTGTACGACTGTTAAAAACCTCTTTTCTCAGGAACTGGTAAACGTATTAAGTTGCAATGTATGACACCAACCACCGCCTACGGTCCCTTGACGCTGTAAAAAATGAAGCCGTTCAAGTCAATTCAGTCAAAAGATGCGACCATTTATGAAAAATATTTTGATACTCGCCAACGCAATCGTCAAAACCTGACATAAATCAAGAAGCTAGTATTCACAGTAAAACTAAAGGAAAAATTCGAAACTTGTTAGTTTGTAATTCTACCACAAGATTTTTTTTTCTTTTTTTGGCATTTTCTATTCGCTTGTATCTCCGTCTGTCTGTGACGACTCGTTTATCTCTGAAACGTGTAACCATGTCATGTTGAAATTTGTGATACAGACTAAGCTCTATAGTCCCTTGGCGTTGTAAAGTTTATAAGCTTCTACGAATGCAATCGAAAGGTACAGACATTGATATGACATACTTTGATACTCGCAGACTTACTCTTCGAGACTCTAATGGTACTTCCCTTTGACCTAGAATCATGAAATTCGACGAAATACGATGTTTCACGGTACACGTAGAGTAAGAAATCGGAAATGCGTTAAACTGATATTAAATAACATAAAAAAGTCTTCTTGATGTCAAGACTAATAGTGCATTTGACATCCCTCTATCGCTTAACAGAGAAGTATTACTGCAGGGAAACATACAATGTAAGTTGTAATCGCTTAGTAGTAACTACAAAAAATTATTTTATCAAATCTCTTTCTGCAAATGTAAATTGAAGTCCCTTTCTCGCTTCTTTTTTTATGGGTCAGGAACTACCGTAGGGATTTTGATACGCTCTTGGAACTCCTGGGACCGATACCTTGCTAGTATCGATATCGATGACAGGCAAAAATCGTCGAGAGTTATCTATACATGTAATTATTACGGAACCCTCAGTGCGAGTTCTACTCATGCTACATAAATTTTAAATGTAGCATTTGATTTATTTTTCTTTGTTCTTCTCTATGTCTGTGTGGTTCGCTAATTCCGAAACGTTCGTATTATAATTTACAGACTGCGCCACAGCTATTATTGAAAACTGAGAGCAAATTAAGCGTACGACAGTAGAATCAGCAAGTTCTAGGAGACTTGGGTCTATAAACGATTTGTTGGTGACGGAATTTCGGATGTGTGATTAAGCGTCCCCAATGACTTCTGTATGAAATATTGACCAAATCAGTTAAAATATATCTGAAATTCGGTTCACTCTCTAACTGAGCTCAAATCTTTCCCATGCCATGTCACTGAGAATCTGGCAGCGGCTCATTTTGGTACTGATGTAATACAGTATCTAACGTGCCAATACGGCCCTTGCTGGATGGAACGAGCAGAGCCTGCATCTCGACGTCCATGATAATGAGACCCGAATCCTGGGGATTATGGTGTCTGGCGTTGTCTCGAAAGTGAAGCGTACAATTCTCTCCTGGATATGGTGGAAGAACTGGAGCCACCAATTGTAGATTCTTCTCAAGCTTCACAAGGGTATCCACAGAAGTTTGAAGGCATTCGCCACTGACTGCAGAGACGAGTGCAGGACTCGTCATTAACGAAGTCCACGGGAACAATAAATCTTGACATCTGAAGCGCTGAAGCTGTCTCTTATTGCTTGTTCAGATAGGCAATGGCGCAAATTCAACCCCAATTAAATGGTGATGTAATCGAAAACGTTTCATTTCAAGTACATATTTTATATCAAATGGGACAGTATCTCACATTTTAGACAGTGACAACTAGTAACTACGGCGACCCTTATTTGATCGTGATTTTAAGGGAGATGACCAACATCTGACTACGACTGGAAAGGTCGTTTAAGGGAGATTCAGCAGAAATAAAGTTCAACTGTACAACTACATAGCAAAAAACTGGTTCAAATGGCTCTCAGCACTATGGGACTTAACATCTGTGGTCATCAGTCCCCTAAAAGTTAGAACTACTTAAACTTAACTAACCTAAGGACATCACACACATCCCTGCCCGAGGCAGGATTCGAACCTGCGACCGTAGCGGTCAGGCGGTTCCAGACTGAAGTGCCTAGAACCGCACGGCCACACCGGCCGGCCAACTACATAGCATTTTCTTCGACTAAGGGACAATGGAAACCATCATTGTCATTTACATCAATGACGGGGCCTTTTGGTCAAGCTCGTCTCCTTCAACATTGTTCAAGCCATCTTCTGCCGCTTGGTTTATACTGTTTCATGTTTCATATCACATATTGCTTGATTATGGCAGTTACATTTTTCCACCATTTCCCTTTTGACCTTTCAAAGGTTACCCAGCCATATATCTAAGGAAAGCCTTTTCGCATGCTTCTATTCTCATCTCTATTTTTAAGAGTTCAGTTTTCTTATCGATAGAGCTTTGCTGGTGTAGCCATAAACTTATGGAACCTTAGTAAAGAATCTGTGTAGGCTGTCTTTCCAAATGTTCTGCGTAAAGTTCCACGTAAATAGTTTAATAGGTCGAACTTATTTCGTATTTCGTTGCCTGCTATTATGTAAAACTGCACCATAAATATGTAAAGGTATTACCCTTTTCTAAGATCTGCCTGTCAATGTCAGTCGTAACTCCTATAGGCTGGTTTCCTAAAACACCATTGACTTTATCTTTGTGATGAAGACATGCAGATTGTATTCTCTGGCTATTTCACTTAAATAAAGACAGATCCCTGTAACGCATTTTCTGAGGGCGCCACACTTATCTAACTCCCCGCCTTCTGTTAGCCATACTACAACTCCTACTTATATCTGCATTTTATTTTTCATATATAAACCTTGTACAGCTCTTACAAGATGAGATTCGATCCATATATTTCTTAAAATTTCCCATAGTTTGTTCCGATTTAATGCGTTTTCGTATCAGTGAAGGCAATAAATGTTGATAAATTGATTTTACGCTGTTTTTCTGTTAGCTAGGTGAATATACAGTCCGAGCATGATCTGCATTTGGAAAACCATGCTGAGCAGCAGGTAATACAGTTTCAGTGATTAACGATAGAAATAATGCGATGGAGACATGAATATCGGAGAAACTAGCATATTTACCTTCCTTTCACTGTATTATGCCACATGCTGCCATATTTTTGAGTGACTCCACAAACGGAGAGAAAATTGTGACAGAGCAGAAGAGTGTATTAAGGTTCATTTGTGGTATTAATTCAAAAATGGCATGCCGAAACCGTTTCAAAGAACTGTATATACTAACCAATGCTTCTCAGTCTATTTATTCTCTACTGGAGTTTGTTCTTAGTAATATGTCTGCCATGTGATCTACGTCAGAAGCAAATGAAGGCAAACGTGATCACTGAACAGTACAGCAGGTACGATTACGGAAAGGAGACTACACAGATTGACAATATCATGTAGGCTTTCGTGTGTTTTCGATGGCTGCCTACTTAAGCGACCTCTCAGCTCTGGCTCATTCGAACTGTTGTGAAATATTGCATTGTGTGAGCCAATTGAAAAATTAATAATTTACCGTGTGTGTTTAAACATCAATGGCCTTACAATCCGCTATCGCGAGCCCTTGTTACTTCCATGCCTTATTTATACGACAGCTGCTGAGCGGCACGAGGTGAGCGCATCCGTAGGTTGCCAGTACTGACCAACAGAACAGTAATCATTCACTCTCTAACGACCCCTCTAGACTCGTAAGATATGCCTTTCTTTGTGCGTTAATCATATTCTGTTGAGCCAAACCATTTTCGTTCCATAGAAGCGTGAACAGGAAAAGGCTGTATGTCGACACTAGAATCGATTACTACACGAGAGCTTTTCGAAATATATCGGCCAGAGAAATGGAACTGTTGGTAGTACTTTGCGAGATAAATATTTACAACAGTGAACTCTGATGAAATATACTCGAGAATTAGGCTGTCACTAAGGGATTCAGGTGAGTTAAAAATGTTTTCTGTAATACGGAAGACCCCAGAAAATACAGGAGTGTTGGTGACTCTACTCGAAAGCACATATACACAGTTATATCGCAAACAGCACGTTTGTTGACTCATGTTTAGTGAAACTTTTGTTCTTCCGTTATAGTATATTTCCATTAGTGTCAGTTTTAACTATTAATTATGAGACACTCTACACACAGGGTGAACCAGAACACCAGCAACAAATTGTAAGAGGTTATTCAGGGATACCTTTCGAACCTTGTATAAAGAACTTACGGTCTCCGTCGACTCGTTACAGAGCTACTGTATTTCGTTTGGTTTCCTTCCCCAAATAACTTTATGTCTGTATGCACTGGAAATAGGGTACGGTAATGTGTGTCACGGTAGCTGCTTCTGACAACAGTTATGACTTCGTTATACTCAATGTTAAAAACCGCACTGGAGTACAGTTTGGACGAAAATGTATTGGTCGATGCGGTCCTGTTACATTGCCATCTCAAGCATCAGACAATGCAACGATGGACTTATTCTGGATGTATGTGGAGAGCCTTGTTTACGAGACTTCCGTAGATACTCCATGGACCTGGTTGTTAGGATTATTGCAGCCGGGGAAGATGTGCGCCAGTCTCCTGGAATTCTTGAGCATGTAAGGCAGTAGTGCGGCGTTGTACACTTTGTCGTGACCTTTAGGGAAACAGTTCTTCATTTGTTACAAGTTGTACTGTAGACTGACAGAACAGATTTCTTACACTGTGATAAAAGGTCCCGTTTCTCGCCTTAGTCTTGTATCATTACTTTGTGCCTTGCGTTGAGTTTTGGGTATGGCACGTTAAAAGTTTCTTCACTGTTGTCGAGGTATTTTCTAAGAAGAACTGGTGACTTCGGCAACGAACGTGTCGCTGGACACAATGGGTCAGTTATACCAAAATAATCAGAAGGTATCCTCGAAATATTTCTGAGAGTTTGACAAAATTCATAATACAAAGCTGTATTCGTTGTTTTATTGTGCTGCCGGTTTCGGTAGCAAACCTTCATCTGGAAGCTTGTCGGTGGAGTTCTGGTTCACCCTGTACAATGTCTCTTACCTGTTCTGCTGATGATTATTGGTGATTAAATGTTTACTCTTTAAAAGCTTTTTATCAGTTAGAAATAGTATCTTTCTTGAAGGTTCCGCAGTTTTCCTCTTGCTAGATAGAAGTATTCTGTTACGAAATTTCCTAAGCTCGGTATTCCTAAGCTCGGTTCTCCTGTCCCACGAATAATAGAAACGTTATGACATTATTCTGTTAAGGCTATATACGAAATCCATTAAACGATGGATAGTTACAAAGAGGTGTCACCATATACCATTGTGATCAAAGAATAACGTTTTAGAAAAATATTATATGAAAGAATTTAATTACCGTGCCTAATTTTTCGCCAAAGTAGGAATGACAGTCTTGATATCCAAACGGATTACCCAGTGTAGAATTTCTGGAAACGAGCGAAAACTGTGTTATGTGGTCTGCGATCACAGGTCCACATTGTGTAGGTATAGGGAAAAGTGAAGCGGAAGTTTCTTCAATCGTCTCTCGGTCTGTCAACTCGTGGTTGTCGATTTCTAAGGCCGATACTGTGACTGACGCACTAGAGCCGGGCTGTGCGAGATACTAAATACAGACACAGATTGTATCCCTCTGTTTAGCGGATAGCAGACTGATGCGGTAAAAGCTATAGTTTCCCTGCTGCGGAAGAATTGCACAAACATTGAGGGCGACGTTAAGACATTAGTAGTACTAAATATTAAGTCAACAAATGACTGTTTGGGGTCACAGTGACATATTTTCGTCGGAATTACCATTTTTATTTGTGAATACAATTCAGTTCAAAATAATGTGCATGTTCTATTCGCTTCCCTACTGAAAGTTTTGTTTAAAATTGTACTTGGTATGAATTTTGGGCTTGCTTTCCCTCGTCTCTTTTTACTATTTATTTCGTATGTACTTTCATGGATTTCGGATTAATTTTAAATTAATTATCAAGGTATTCAGCAAATCAGAACATTGAGTGTAATAAAAGCCTTAGGCGGAACTTGCACGCTGGTGTAGAAGGCGTTGCTGTTCGTAGAGTGTTGTGCATTTGTATATTATGAACATTCCCGTGACTGGTAAGCTAATGTATCCAGCGTAGTGTCACAAACTGGGCTAAAGAAACGCTCCTAGCACGTGTGGCCAATTATAACGTTGGTTTCCAGTTTAATGGCGTTCCACAAGGGAGTCAGAACAACAAAACAACGCTTCACTGTGAAGAGACTGCAAGAGAATTTCTACTGCAGTGAGTGGTGCACTCGTATAATGTCCGTCGGAATGTAAGTACGTAGCACTTTCTGCGAATTTACTGCATACTATGTTGGTAATATCTACCAAAAGAGTGTCCTCCACCGTTTATGACCTTTCGACGAAACTGCAAAGAGCAAAAAATGAAGCACGAAAAGAAGCACAGCTCAGTTTCACATTATGTCATTTTGTAGTATACTTTTTGGAAAATACGTTGATCAATAATAGTCTTTCAAATTCTAATGACGGTTATTCATGAGACTGTCTGAATAAATAACGCTGAATTCCCCGAATATTTTCCAAAATTTATTTAAGAACATTCTTTAATGACCATTATTTATCCTACCTTCAAAGGATTGGACCATAACAGATCATAATCAATACAAAATGAAGCAGTGAATATTTTTCACTAGGAATAAAATCATTAGGAAAACGTTATGCTAGAAGGGAAAGAACGGATATGGGAGGAAAGCTGTAGCACAATAAATGTTAGAAAAAGCAATACTGATTTTCGGAACTGCGGTTTGTATATATTTAGATGTAGTGAGGTCTGAGAAAGTCAGATCATTTTCACAAAAAGATCAAAATGTGAGTTCGTTACTAACTTCATTAGTACCAGAATCTGTAATTACAATTCCTACAATTTATAGTTCAGCAGGAGACTGTTGGCGCAGAGTATGATACTGACATTTACAAAAGCCGTACACTCCCGCACAATGCTAATATACAGGCAACTGGATTCACAAAGGTGTCGAAATAGCAAGCCGTTTCAATATGAGTTCCTACTGCGCGTCTGCTACATATTGCATCTCCATGTTACGTGGTGTCGATACAGTTCGTTTGTGGTTAGCTTGTTGGCAATGATCCGCCATTTCATTTATATATCTTCCCTTGTAAATAACGAGTAGACAATCACGTTAGTTACAGTCCCGATGGTAGAGCTCTATTCATGATCTCAGCAACAGCATCTGGCCGCAGTCTCTGACTTGATGAAGCACATATTGATTAACCGTCAATGCTGACTATTCATATGGCACACGTGGTGGTACGATGACGGTATCAGTTCAGTACGTGCTAATTCTATCTTTCGTCGTGCTCACAGCACTTTACCATGGGTCATGAAGACGAAACATTTCTGGTAGTTTCGAAGAGTAGTTGATGTATTATCATTTTATTTGATTAAAACATTACACAGTATCAAGTAAAAATTAACTATTTTGCGACCTAAATGAGTGTGGAAATGCGTATTCAAAATGTAGAACGCGTTTATGTGTCTAGGTGTTTTTCAAACGGACTGAAATTTGCAATATATTTCTTATTTTCTCTAATAAAATGCTATTGAACTTTACAAACAAATAAAGAGCAATCGTTATAAAATCCATACTTCATTTGTACAAAGAGAATTGTTTCGACATTAGTTGCGTTTCAGTAAGACTAAAATGCCAGCGAAGATATTTTTGATGGGCGAGTAATGTCACACATCTATGGAACTGGTCCATTCACTGTCTGAGAGATGTTTTTTGTTATTTCATTTGTTCGAGTCATGAGTCGTGTGTCAACCTTGTCACCAGGAGTAGTACTTAATCTCTGTCATACCGTACTATTTTACATATCCGCGGCTCCATCGGATAACACAAAAATAGTTCCTTTGGATTAAAAACCAAGATGAAAGGATATCAATGATAAGTTTCGCCGATTACGTTCCTATCCTCAATGAAGAGGAATTACAGAAACTATTGAATGGAATGAACAGTCTAATGGTGCAAAATATGAGTTGAGAGTAAACTGAAGAAACACAGAAATAATAAGGTAGGAGAAATGAGAATAGACGTAGACGAACCAGAATGATTAATGATGGACGGAAAAAGGATAACATAAAAACCAGACCAGCACTAGCAAAAAGGTTGTTCCTAGCCAAGAGAAGTCTTAATCTGAGGAATAGTTTTCTGATAAAGTACTTTTGGAGCACAGTATTATATAGTAGTGGAATACTGACTGTAGAAAAACCGGAACAAAAGAGAATCGAAGCATTTGACTTGTGGTGCTACTGAAGTATTTTGAAAATTATGTGGACTGCCAATACAAGGTATGGGGAGGTTCTCCGCAGAAGTTGGGAGGAATGAAATACATGGGAAACGCTGACAATGAGAAGGGACGGGATAACAGACATATGTTAAGACGTAAGGGAATAACTTCCATGTACTGTAGAGGCTAAGAACAGCAGAGTGAGTGTGAGATTCGAATACATTCAGCAAATTCAGAACATAGGCTGCCATTGCAATTTGAGATGAAAGGTTTGGCACAGGAGAGAGACAACTATTTATTACTGAAGTTCGCACCACGTTGGTGAGAGACGTGTTGTGTTACTGTCACGTGCCCCCCCCCCCCCCCCCAAAAAAAAAAAAAAAAACTAGTTTGGACAGCTTTGAAGTTTTAGAAAACAGTGTATTCAGAAGTAAACTAGAACACTTAGAAATTGGGAAGTGTAAACAATGGCAACAGTTTTCTACTTGTTAACATGTTTAAACAGCTCCATACATTTTCAGGAAATCTAAATTGGTTTTTGAGACGGTCGCACAAGACATACGCATTAGTTTCAGTTGGAACAAATTTTCTCCATCTATGGTCACAAAACTTTTGGTCCTTTGATGTAAATAAAAGAAATATATCACACACTTTAAAGTTTACTGTTTTATTCACGTCTGTGTTGCAGCTTGTACTAATATGTATAAGTCTGTACAAGTTGAAGCTTACTGTTGCTGTCAACTGCAGTGCCACGGATGTCCACACATTCCTTTACAGTGTGTTCTTATCAGTATTAAATCGCTAGTTCAGGATATAATTTACTATCATAGGGACGACAGACTCATTTTGTTTTCCCTAGTCCTTAACTTATTGATTTCCTCTTCATCTACGAATAGCCTTCCTGATTGCTGCCAAATATAGTGCAAAAACACAAGTTTTCTAGCTCAGTTGTGAAAACTTCGTTTACTTCGTATTTTTAAAACTTTTGACAGTTCGCTTGCTGATCATGTTACTTTATTAATTTCAGAATTCTTGGAAACACCTACATATTCCCGTTACACAAATGAGTCTTATTCTCTTCAACTCAATATGACACTGGGACCAAAAAATTTCTCAGAGCATTCCGAAAGCAGAGTACGCAAGACGTATTTAATAGTGCAATTAATTCTATTGAATATTTTGTATAGAGTTGGTGTCTGTAGAGTTGTTTGATTCATAAGTCAATGACACATATGGATTTCGATTTTGCAAGTGATAATGTAAACATACCTTAGCGCGTGAGCCCTTAGTTGCTTGCTGTGCTTCAGATCCTCTATGGCGATCCCGTTGAAAGGCATAAAGACCTGTTGCACATCTGGATGTGTCTCGAACAAGCTGTAACAGAAAATTGAAAATTTATGTAGCCAAACCAGAAAGTGAGATTTATTTCCTGAGGATCAGCGAAAAACAACTCTAATTAATTTCCAGCTGAGATATTACACGAAGAAATTAAATATCCAAGTACCAAAAACTATGACGTGTAAACAAAAATTGTCCAACAATGTAATTGAACTGCATTGTTTTTTCCTAAGCGTGTATAGTGTGTGCACATGTATTCGTCTATTCTGAGAACTATTCCACATAGCCTAGTTCGGCAAATTGAGGAAAAAAAAACGTAGATCGACAGATGGAAAGTAAGGATATAAAGAGAAACTATGATCTTGGATAACTCCCTACCGACAATTATATAAAGTTAATTTTTTTAATAATTAGAGACAAAAACGGCACCGTTCCCGTATTGATTGAAATGAAGTTGAATTGCTGCGTCTGGACAGTCTGTAAAGTAATACTCTGGTTGCTCGTTGGGTGGAAATTGTACGTAAATTCCAACTTTCTCTGAATGTACCACTTGTTGACCGATTTTTAAAATGCTTTCGGCAGTCTCCAGCGCCTTCAAGTATGACCTCCCCAGTAGGTCTTTCAGAACGTCTACCATCATCCGACCCACCCCGCCAATTGATTTCACATACAAGGTGACGTCACGCTGTGAATTAACCAGACTTTTCTGGGATTATTGGTATGTAACCCATAACAGGGACATAAATACAGGTAACAGTAGGTTGACGAAAAACTTAATTCGACTTACGAAAATTTCGTACACGCTGTATTGCTCGGAATTCGGCTGTGACTATATTTGTGCTTTAATATAGTATTCTGTTTGGATGGCTACAGTAGCCTTATTTACTGAAATGTTCAGTAAAAATCCATCCTGTGAGAGTAAATATTAAAAGTAAAGCACAATATTGGTACAGTTTTAGTTACTTTCGTTACTGACCAGTACAGATGGTAAAGCATTGACTCTCATCTTCGTGTTACTTTCTCCTTTGTGCCTACAGATCCACATTCGCAGCATATGAAAGTGATGTTGTTACATAAAGTTCCTAAGCTAGATCATAGAATCGAAACAAACTTTCTTATGCCTAATCTAAATCTTATCCGAGAAACCACGAAGAAGTAGAATTTTACCCAGTAGCGTAGCGATGAAAGGGCTTCGCTCTCCCAATGTTTTTGATTAGTTTGCATCCAAGTCGAAACATTTCCTCGATTTTAGATGACGCCACATGCGAAAGTTTTCAGAAAACAGTCGTTTGGTTTTCTGGGCAAACGCTTCTGCTACGGCATACACTTAAATCGTGTCTACAGTATCCTGCAAAGAGATGTGTTCCATCTTCAGCAACCACCCACGAATTACAGGGGTAGGCGGAAGAAAGTGCTAATTCACAAGAGCGTTGTTTGACAAATTACGTAATCGGTTCAGTTCAGAGATGGTAATTTAAGTTCAACGACACAAAACATTTTTTATATCATACAGTGTCCTCCAGTAGTAAATTTGGAACAATGACTTCCTAGCATGTTGTGGAATCTAAAACACAACAGATTGTGTGATCAACCACATTATTTCTAAATTTATGGTTAGCACGTTCTTCCGCTTGCCCCATAAATTGTGAACAGAGGTAAATTGAAAGGACACTTCACAGCCTATGTATTGTCTTCCAAGAGAGCAACACCAGTTTTGATGCAGCACGCACATTTTTCACTTTTTTGTCATATGTAGTTTATAGACTCAAACTTGCGACCGAAACATTTTCTTCCTTTTCTGACTTTAACATATTTAGAAGTGACCTCTTTGACTGGCTGTACACTTTGAGGCCTAAAGTTCTATGATTACACCAATTCTCACAATCATGTACGTCATGCATAATTTGTCAATGGCATTTATTATTGAAGAGAAGCAGTATGCATTTAAGAGGGGTAGTTTACTCAGTCTTGAAACTTTATCAGATGGAGTGCATTACCGATTCTGGATACAATTTAATCTGGAACTACCCCTCCCAACGACCTCTTCTCTCTCCTCCACTCCCGTTATTGTCACATTCACTATCCCGTTTTCCTCTTCGTTTTCCCCTCACCAACGCTCTCCTTCTTCACTCTCCTTGCCACTCATCCCTCACCGACCACTCCCCTTCCTAGCTTCCTAAGCCATGTCCTCGTATATATTTTTAATAGGCTGATCATAGATTTCTTGTACCAGATTTACTATACATATTCGGCCCTCCCAACAGCAGCTATTTCACTGCCATAAAACCTAAACAGCTGACCACATTTCACAACTCCTTCCTGAGTGACACACCTTTCTTCGAAATAAGCAAATCAAGGAGCTTCTGATACTCATATTTTACTGCTATAAAAGAAAAATAGCTCGTTAGATGGTAAGGAGTGGTGAGTCGTAGGTTCATTCTCATCAAGTGGTGTTTTCACTTGGGAGAGACATGAAGTCTGCAAATGTATGAATACTTTTCCTGGAACTGTCCACCATGCACGTTGGAGCAGTTAATGAGTTCACTTGTCTGAGTATAGCAACGAAGGATAATTCTTGCTCTAAATTACCTATTTAACTGCTTTAAACCTAGACAAGAATACCGTGTGCTAAATTTCTGTTATGCGACAGGTTAGTAAGAAAATAATAGAAGAAGGTTTTCTAAGTTCGGACAAACGGCAGTGCCCAATCATCCGAAAGTACCAACAGCCCCCAGCCAGAAAGCGTAAATATTTCAACAACTCTACTCAGTCAGGAAGACAGCAACATCAACACTCTTGAACGAGACAGAGCTGGAACAGCAGAAATTAGAAGGGTACGGACCAAATTGCCTTCATAACGTTATAGGAGAGGTACTATGTTGGACGCAACATCGTATAGCAGGGGTTTGACTAAGCAGTAACGTAAGTTTAAGAACTCGCTTAAGGAAATGTAGCGGAAATGGAGAGGACCGACGACTCTAGAAGAGCAAAACCGATTCGGTCTTTACGAATGACCCCCAATAGCCTATGAGATCCGATCAGTAAGATCGATGCCGTTCATGTCGTCCACACTCGATCCCCTGGTTCTGGTACGGTACTGTCTTGTCTGTGAAATAGTTATAGTATTGGTCTTACACTTTCTATCTTCCGAGAAGATCAGCAATCTGTAGCCACTGGTAAAAAAAGCCGAGCAATCAGTATTAAAGTCAGCACAGTTCCCAGCAGTGATGGCAAGTCCTGGGATCTACCTACACATCTCCACTCCAGGGCAGAAGCTCCTGTAAGACTTTAGCGTCGCTCGAATCTTACAAGCTAACCTAACAGCGATCCAGGTTCACCATGCCATCATGGCATCCGACATCACGGTCCGCCTGTTGGGACAACGAGGGTTTGAGCACTCACAGAACTGTATGTGAATCAAATACACACTTCGCTGTCAGCTCCACCTCCAATTTTGGCTAGCTCCGGGGGATGCCTACCTGACCAACGGATGCTACACCGCCGTACTACTCCTCCACTCCGATCTGATGCAGGGCTCCGGCAGCCTTGAGTCTGCTGTTGCATTCAGCGCATTCGTCTCCGGATTACGTAGTCACCAGCCGTTGCAGAGGACACGGCCAACAACTTTCCCTAAGTAGTAAATGGTCTACTCTTGAATATTGTTTTGCCACACAGGTCTTTGTCTGCATCCCGAAAAAAGGTAGTAGTTCCCAACACAACAGTGGGCGACCCATGCGTCTCTCATTAATGTACCTATGAAAATGAACAAGTTTTGCAAATATTTTTTCCTTAACGTTGTGACGTGTGCCCAGATATTTGATAAATCACAGAAAATACACTCTAAGCAAATAATTAAACACAATAAAAATATAAACAATGCACCAAGAAGGAAATCGAGAGATGCGGTGTACACGTACAGACAAACTAGTAACAATTTCAGAAAAATTTGATGATTTGTTCAAGAGGAGGAGCTTTAAAAACTAAGCAAGGCCGAAACGTGTTGATCTACCTCTGGCCCTTACGCAAATAGTTAATCGGCCTAGAATTGATTGGTGGATTCATTGGGTGTTCTCGTGATGTTTATTGTGTCAAACTCTGTACAATTGGCGGGCTATATCGTCAAAATACCAAGCTCGTTGGAGGGACCGGTCGTGACACTCTAAACTTTCTCAATTGGGGAGAGATCCGGCATCACTGATGGTCAAAGTAAGGTTTTGCAAGTACGAAAAAAAGCAGTAGAAAGGGGGCATAATGTTAGTGAAATGTAAACGCAAGGCGGGCTTCTTACGAAGGACAAGGAAACAGGTAATGGTGCCGCGGATGAAATCCCACGGTATCCTACTTTGAAAAGATGTGGCACCCCAGACCATGACTATGGGTTGTCTAGTCGTATATAGCGTAACAATTATGTTGGTGCCCCTCCGCTCCCTGAGGTGTTCTGAATTGTCTTCAGTTATTCGTTTTGGACCCCGCTGACCAGCGAAGATGTGTCTGGAGACGTCCCCGACAGCGGTAGGATAACAATCATACTGCCCGACAACCAGGAGTAGTGGCCAGCGTTGACATTCCGTTTCATAGCAGGACCCCTCTCGTCGTAATGTGAGGCACTCACACAGCACAGACGTACGTCGTTGATACTCTACGCCACGTTGTGTTGCCTTCATGAGAAGCCATCCTGGGATTACGTATCAGGAAGATAATGTCCGCCCGCAAAGGACGAGAGTTTCTACTGCCTGTCTCTGTCCTTTCCAAGCCCCAACTACTACAACAGTGCTACCGGATATCTCCTTAATTAAGAAATTTTGGAGCAGAGCTCTCCAAACAGCTCGAGATTTTGACGATCTATCGCATCATTTGAGCAAAATTTGGTACGATTTCCCTCAGGAGACTTCTATAAATCAGTGCCAAGCGAGACAATTGGTTTTCCAGGGTGAGCCTACACGTTACTGAATTTCTCAGTTCCTGGAGCTCCTTCTCTTGAATGATGCATCGAATTTTTCAGAAATTGTAATCATTTTTTTTATTGCACATGTAGGTAACATCAACCAATTTTTGTCCCATTCAGATTATTCTTTCGTGGTGTGTCATTCTTATTCTTTTTTCTATTTGTCTGAGTCTTAGAGTGTATACGTATCAGCGCCTACAGTATTCAAGTCTCTGAGCATTAGTGGATGGTTATAGGAAGTAAAGTGATGTGAAGGGCATAAGTTTGAAGTCCTGATGTTTACGGACGCATGCGGGGAGGAGGAAAGTGGAGAGTTTAGAAGGGACAACATGTATGTAGTTATGTAGTATCAGGAAGACTGTGCTGTGCATGTATGCCTAGCCAGCAGTGTCTTAGACGAGACTTTTTGAAATTTTGAAACATGCACATAGCTTACTTCTCATATTTCTGAACTGTGGACTGTAAGTGTTTCAGATTGCTGCAAGATCTGGCCAGGTATGTACTAGTGGACTCTCGCGAACAGTTAGAAAGGGGACGGCCTGCAATGTTGAAGAAGGAAATGTGAAACGTGTGGTGTATTCTACTGTTGTCTATGACCTATGTGGTAGTTTCTCAGTGATGAACTTCCTGGGATATTGCAGTAACCCTGTGTAGCAGATTATTACCATATGTACCCAGATATAATGCTAGATTTTGTTGATATTTGAAACAAAATGCAGATATGTGATTATCTAGAATTAAATCATGACTTGTGAGTGCAAGAAGACTACCGATGACACAAGAATATTATTTTGAACAACGATAAAACAGTTAGATAGAAAATTTTAAATAATGAGTTCAAAATGTAGCATAAAGTTTTCAGAATGAATACATGGTCCAAATAGGTTGTAAATTGTTTATTATCTGTGGAATGAACCAGTTTCAATCTTGAGTCATTTTCACGTTCAGGTGATAGGTTCATAAAACGGTGACACTCGTGTATACGTTAAGTGCCTGCCAGCTCTCGCGTATACTTCAAAAACCAAATTACTTACATATTTTAAGCCTCACGCCTCATTTCACAGTTTACTACATAGCTGGTAAATGGGACAGGTTTAATGATATTTCTGTGCGTTTGTCATGTATAAACAATACAATAGTGTACGTGTTGATAACCATTGGCCGACACATACAGAAAGCTGTAATATCGTGGTATAGGCGTAGTTGTTATGATGTGACCAAAGATGTTTAGAATGCTATCTGTGGAAGCCTGATAGCATTAACTAAGCTACAGGCGGAATATTCATTGGCATATTATGTCCTTTGTTATCTCATGTAAACCTTATTAAAAGTAGAGTATCAACACCCACAATACGTACGTCTTGCCGCATGTAGGATTGAAGTTACAGTACAAAGTACGAAGATTATGTCGGCCTCTAAAAAATGCGTGCTAGTCAGCAGTCGGATTACAAAATAATATATTAATAACGAACAAGCAACTATATATATATATATATATATATATATATATATATATATATATATATATATATATGATACAGAAGGAATAGCTACATTTTTGAGGAAAACAGACTCATTTACAGCTCATAACTTTTAAGCCTTTTAGTACTAGCGGAATCGCAGCTCACACACCATGTGACATGCTATACGTCCGATTGTAGCGTTCACTGTGACCTTAAAAAATTAAAAGTATTCCGAACTTCCTGATGTACAACTTGATACGATCTAAAACTAGTAGCTACACTTACGACGAAAACAGCCTTATTCCCAGTCCATACGTTTTACGTCATACAGTAGTAGCAGATTCATACATCGTGTGACACGTTACACAGAATTAAGGTACTCTAAATAACAATTTTATACATCAAATGATAATATCTGGCGTGAACTGTGATGCAGGTAACCATATCATCGACTCTATAAAGTGCCATCATATGTGTCTCTAAGAACCTTTTATGACTTCTTTAGCCAAAGAAGTTGATTTTTACCAGAGTGGAAGCTACAATTTGCATCTACATAATGGATGGCGTTTTGAACCTGTAAGGGACTGCCTAAGAGTATGAAATGCGAAGAAACACCATTTATGATGTGATTCGTTGTACTCTGCAGCTATTGCTTCCATTTGGTGTAAACTACTGCATAGTTTATAGCGCAATATCTATGTTGTGTTTAACGAAGTTCTGCAATGTGTCTACAAGGGCAATGAGAATACATGAGAGTCGACTGGTGTACAAGTAACCCTTACAGACAATCAAGACCCAGAGAAGATTATATGTTTGCTCTATCTATCTATACCTTTAGTTATTTACCTGTAAACTATTTGCAATTTGTTAACACAGACACGAGGACAACATGTTTTATATTAAAGCTGAGGAAGATTATTTTTCTCAGCTGAGGTCAGTGTCCTCCACAGTACCGTCGAATATAGATATTACGGGGCTAGGATTGGTGCTCACGATAATATTACTCTGCAGGTCTTAATGAAAAGAAGCATTTGTCAAACAGATTTAAAACGCTGCCTAATTCAGAAATTACTCCTCTAAATGCAGTTAATGTATTAAGTATACACAAAAGAAACCTGGAGATGAAAGAATTCGACGTAAAAAAGTGCAAACCGAAGTATTTGCCCAAAACAACTGCCAAGAAATGCAAATATAAGATGCTACTGAAAAAAGAACAAGCGGTTGAAGATGCGCATAGGACACTCACAAATAACTTTAAACACACCATAAGGAAAAATCTGTATACAACTGATTACACACACATGTATGCAAACAGAAGAATGCAACATAGAACTTACTGTAAATAGCATGTAAGGCGGCAGTAAATGGAAATACTCGCAGAAGATGAAGGACCGAAGGACGTTTACTACATTAGAGGACACACGAAAGTATATGTGCTAATCTGGATATGACTGAAGAAATAAAAGGTATCAGTATTTCCTGAAAATGCCGTGGAAATTGTCCATAGGTTGAAGCACTGAAGTAAAATGTTGAATCAAAGATGTTTATTACATCACAGGGTAGTCGAAAAACCTATTAATAATCATCCATTCCCCTTTGTATATGCTTAAAAAGGATGGTTGCACTGTATTTACATGGGGTGGATTTGAAACTATGCATTAAGATAAAGAACAAATATTTTTAACGACCATCAGTTTGCAAATACGGTAAAACCCAAGTACTAGCCACAAATTTCACCAGACAGTGGTGAAGAGTCCATGACGTTTGTAAGTTTGCACAACGAAACAATCATGTCTTCTTTTTAATTTTATTATAAATCGAGTCATGGAGCACAAATATTTATTAATCATGTTATTAATTTCGGTCGACTATGAACCTCTTCATATTTGAGTAAATGTAGTGTACTATACAATTCGAGTCATTCCGTTTTTTGATGCGGCAGATACAATAATTAGCCATACAGACTTTCTTAAAAATTTACAACTTTTGAGAACCCTAAATATCGTTACGCCGTATGTCTGAGATCTTGATATTCTGTCTTTCTCACCTTTCAAAGTCACTCACCCATTTTCTACTGTATTCCTTTCCCCGTTTCAGTCAGTTCTTGCCTAATGCTCTCGCTGCAACTCTCAACATCGTCTTGTCTTTCTACTTATCGAAGCACCATGTCCTTTATTTCTTACAGTTTTGCAACTTATTCTGTTTCAATCTACTATTCATAACCAATAAATCGTGGTCAGCGTCCACATATTCCCAGTTTAAAATCTGTTACGGAATGCTCTGCTTCACCATTCTGCAATCAGCCTGAAGCTTTTCATGTTTTCGAGGTTTGTTCGTGATTCTTAAACCAAGTGATACCAATGATTAACTTTTCCTACTACCGAATCCCAGTCCCTCGTCGCAATTAAATTGTTTTATCTATCGACTATCTGAATAGTTTCTCATACTTCAACTATCCAAATAGTTTCCCTTACCATAACATACATTCTTTTAATCTCTTCATCATCTGCAGTAATTGTTGCCTACTGTGGTGTGTGTTGGCTACGATAATGCGTTCGCTATGCTATTAATAGTAGTTTGCTCACATTCCATTTTTCTTTCTTATTATTAGGTTTGTTGCTATATTACCGCTATTTTGTAGTAATAGCCCTGTACTTACGTGACCGGACGTTCTGTTCAATCTGACATCGAATTTCCCAGTATACATAGCTTCAACCTATACCTTTTCTTAAAACTTTGACGGATTAAGAGGTCTGACATTCCACGTGCTGATTCACAGAATTCTAGTTTTGTTTTTCCTGACGACGACATCCACTGAGTCCCCGCCTGGAGATCCGAATGGTGTTTATTTGGCCTTCGTAATATTTTAACCAAGAGAATTTATCGTCATCTAACCATACAGTTGATTTGCATGCCCTCGGGAAAAATTACAGTTTGAAATGGTGTTCGAAGTACCAGTACAGCAAGGCCATGCTGGTCGATGCAACAAGACCAGGCCAGTTAATTATTGTGAATATTGTCCCTACAACTACTGAAAACGCTGCTGCTCTTCCTCTGGAACCACCTGTTCGTTCGTCCTCTCCAGAGGTATTCTTGTGGCTGAGCCTTCGGTACAGCTGTTTTACCTTTGAGGTATACAAGCCATCCCACTTTGGAAAGGTACATGGCTCATTGTGGAGATACTTCCCATACCACTTTCTCATTAGGAGAGGCTTTCTGTCGACAATTCTGTATTTAAAACAGCACCTGCACAGACAAAAGCCGTGACTTCATCCTAGGCACTTGCAGACCGGTGCTCTCTGATTCTCAATGACCTGCCATCAACCGCGAGAACAGCTTTGTAACGGCGAACGAGCATGTGCCTGGTACTCTGGTCATGGGTTGTTTCTGTACAGGTGCATCTTTAAAATTCACTGTGAAGGACAGCGGGTGCTAATGCGCGTTTTTCCGAACTACGGGTCCTTAGAGCGACCCTCTGCCATTCTATCCACGCATGTGGCAATATCATACATGCCGTGATCACGCCACAGGAGGAAACAAAACAGGAGCTCTGAGAAAGCATAAGCACATTTAGCTGCTTTGAATCACGTTCGCATTTCGTCGAATTGTTTTTAACGGTCGATGAGAGCAAATACTACTGTCGCACGGCGGTCCACATGGCTCGACAACGTGTGACGGAGGTAAAACCGCACACTGTCCTTAGAGAAAGGTTGAAACGCTTGCAGGTGTTAGCGGTGTCAAATGTTGTAAAGAACGCCTTCCTGCTGCGCATCGCACAGGGTTTTTTTTTTTAAAGTCTAATTATATATTTCATTTTTGTAGTGATTTTAAGATTTTTTAACAGAGCTATGTGTAATTGATGATTGCATTTATGTTGGGTTAGTGAAGTTAGATAATACTTGCTGTTTAAATATCATTGCTTGTGAAAGAGTTGTGAGTAATGTAAGTTCAATTATCAGATGTTACTGAAAAGACAAACCTAACTTGCAACATAATTTTACTGAAAGGTGAGAGTTAGTAATTCACCATAATCAGTACCGCCTCCGTGTCAAGGTCATTTATTTTTTTAAAGTAGTTTAATTTCCTAAAATGTTCTCCATTATCAGTGAAAAGAATTTCAAGTACATTTGAAGTATGTCCGCAACTTGTGGTCTCGCGATAGCGTACTCGCTTCCCGAGCAGGGGGTCCCGGGTTCGATTCCCGGTAGGATCAGCGATTTTCACCTGCCTCGAGATGACTGGGTGTTGTTGTGTCGGTTTCATAATCATCGTTCATCCCCATTACAGTCGGAGGAAGGCAATGGAAAACCACCTGCACTTATACCTTGCACAGTACAGCGGTGAGCGTCTCCCTCAACGTTTCCCTACACTCTGTTAAAGAACATTGAACTTCCTCATCATTTCAAGTATTATGGCCACACATTGCACACTGCTAAGATTTTCCTCTTGTTGACAACAATTTTGAGAATTATAGTGACCACTCTACGGTGAAACAGTTGCAAAGCACAACAGAAAACTTTAGTTCCTTTTCCAAAAATAATGAACAAATTCCTGAAACTGTAATTTCACCTACTAATTTGACTCGTAATCATGCGATAGATTACGGTATTGCGGTCGCCGCTGATCTGCGTATGGCTGATGTGCACAATTCAAAACTTGATTGTTTAACGAATAAGATCAGTGTTTTACCTACTTTTCACACTATTAATCAGACTGCCAACAGTATGTCAGAGGAAACAATAGCGGACATCACTGAGTCAGTTCTAAAGGAAACCATCATATTTTATTAACCGTAATGATGCTGGTAATACAACAAATGAGACGTCAATGGCTGTTGATGTCTCCACGCCACAAAAAAGACGACACAAGTGACATCCGACTTATCACTTGAAAAGTATACGCAAGCGACGCCCGAAAATCTCATGGAAATTATGTTTAACCTTAATACGCAGTTAGGACAAGAAATACTAGAAATACTAGATGACACCACGAATCAGTTTCGACAAGAAATATGAGAAAAACAGACTGATTCCGCCACTCACATCAATGAACGATTTAATAAAAATCATGAAACATTTTCATCATATGTGACAAGCTTAAATCGTCATAGAAACGACTGATAACCGTTTCAAAAAGGTAGATACAGACATTAAGGACAGTGAAAACGTCTTTGCGATAAAACTGAAGATATAGCCAGGCAATGTGAAGACAGTACCAAACGTTTGAGAGATGACATTAACGCTCTAAGATATCAATGTTGTGAACCATATAAAATGCTTACTAATGAAGTCCGATCAGTTAATGAAAGAATAGACGAACAAGACACCCGATTGGGTGCACGTCTTAAAGTTCACACTGAGAGCTCAGAAAAACAATACAAAGAATTTATCCGTGAACACACACAGGAAAAGAATCTGTTGTTACAGTCATTAGCAGTAAAAACACAGAAAGTAGAACAGCAGTTGCTCACTAGTCGTACAACCCGTGCTGACACTGGTACAAATTCTGTTGCACTCGAGGTTATTAGAGTAAAACAATCACAGAACCAAATACAGACAGATGTAACTGATTTCAAAACCACTGTTGACACACGAAAATGAGCTATCTGAAAGATTAGTAACACTTGAATATCATGCGACAGAGCTACCATTCTGTTCACTGAATCTTAAGAATATCAGTATATCAGCAAACTTTAAACCAGTTTCGTGCACATAACAGTTCGCTACATAGGATAGTTAACAGTTTACATCAGGAAGTGGACAATATCAGAAAAATTTCTCCATGTAATCAGTTTCAAACTAACGTGCAACAGCAACAGTCAACTACTTTTCAACCTCACAGTAATATGAGCAGACTACAAAGAGTTCGTGACACTGATGCAAGCTATTCGTCTCAAAATCAGTTCTTTTACGCCGCCGAACCCTCTCAGAATCTACAACACGAAGGATTCGACTACAGACGTTTCCTGTCTGTAAAGAAATTAAAGGGATTTAGTAATAAGCCCAAAGTTTTTCATCCTCTTGATAGGGTGCAGCAATTTTCATTTTCACTGCCACCAAACTGTCCAGTGACATACAAGCTCGAATTTATCTGCAGCTTTTCACAGGGAGAACTTTCGATGCGTATGAGACCTTTAGCAAGGCAATGCCATTCCGTCAAAGAGCTCCAAAATGCATTTCTATTTGCGTATTGGTCGGAAACGACTCAGCGAGGCATTAAAGACCAGCTAATCAGTTTACCCAATTTTAAACATTCTAGTTTTCCAATTATCACCCAGTTTCTTTTAATGTAAGGTTCAACAAAACCAGACAACAGTGTGACAACCTGTATATTCTGAAGCAGCAACTACATCACAACTTCGACGCCGACAATCACAGTTTACAGCCGCAATTCTTGCCGCAGGCGCAGCAGTCCGGAAATATCCAACAACAGTACGGTCGACAAGCCAAGCCCAAGGTGAATGTGCCACCGCCCAGCTTTGCCAGTACAGCCCAGTCCAGTACTTCTACGCAACCGCAAGGGGAAAAACTTCTCTCACTAATACCAATAGTCACAGTCACCTCAAAACGATGAAGAGCAAAGAAATTTTCACCACAAGCATGAAGGGAATAATCAACCATTTAGAGATAATTATAGCAACAGCAACTTTCAGCATAATGATCCCCACCAGTCTCAGTTCATTCTTAATGAAGCTATTGTTCGTGTCCATCCACAGCGGCATACTGCAGACCATAACAACCGTACAGTACATATAATTGGACCAACACAACAACCTTCTGCCACCAATCAGCCCATTAGTAACGCATGACTAGAAACTACCGACGCTGTTCAATCGGAAAACGTGCAGTGCAATTCTTCTACTCATAATACCGTGCAGCAAAACGTCATAACCTTCGACGACGTTAGGTACACATTATTATAAGAGAATCGCCAAACTCAAAAGAATACTTCTCATCCCGTGATTGAAATGAAAATTGGTTTTCATTTATTTTCGGCAGTGACCGACTCCGGTTCGCTAGTAACAGTTATAAAAGAAGCAGCACATTTCATGCGAATTCCTCGATCGTTCCTCTCTTAACAACGGACGTGATTCTAGCTATGGATTTCGTTGTCGAACATGATGCTGTTATCAACTTTAAGAAATCATTGCTTATACTGAAATCCGATACGCAATAATTATCTCTTACTTTTCAGTGTACTTTGCGGGCTGAGGAGCAAGATATTAACAGAGTAGAGGTCATTTCAGCATCTAAGAATACTGATGGGCTTACAAGAGTAGAGGTCATTTCAGCATCTACGAATACTAATGGGCTTACAATATTCTTGACAGGCACTTATTTACGTAGTAACAATATCCCAGAGGAAGCAGATTACGACATTACGCAGGCGATCAATAGTAAGCTGAATTAATGAAAAACTTCGACCGACGAAGAGCTCCAACAGTTTCAATATATTCTTTTACAGCACTCTGAAGTGTTTAACAATGTACCAGCAAGCATGTCCCGTTTTGCTGACGAATTTCAAGTAAGACCGTATGAAACATTCCTGGCAAAACATTATTCCATTCCACTCATCTATCGAGATAAAGCAAGCAATAATCTCAGGCTGTGTTAGACCAAGGTATCATTAAACTAGACATTAGTCAATATATTAACCCTCTTCACTTTGTTAAGAAAAATGCCTCACTTCGTCTTCTGTTGGATTCACCTCAGATCAACGAAATCATCATTACTGAAACCGATCGTCAGCAAATGCTGGATGTGCTCTTGTAAAAATTTCTCGTAATAGCACTCTGTTCTACTTTGGACCTAAAATCTGGATTCTGGCAAATCCATCTGCATCCCACTTGCAGAAAATATACTGCTTTCCTTTCGTTGGGTAACTACAAATTTTGTAAATTGCCTTTTGGTTTAATGGTTAGCTCCGTTCATCCGTGCAATAAATACTATTCTTCCAAAAAAGACAGAATCACCACTTACATTGGTTACATTCTAGTTGAGAACCTTCGCTGCCATTGCAAGCTTTTCTTAGAGAATGTGTTACCGTGAAAGGAAATTTCATTTTGGCAACACTTCCACTAAATTTCTAGGTGACATAATTCGGCCGAAAGCATTACGCCCGATCTCGACAAACTACAAGCCACCTGTGATATTACAATTCCGTCAGAATCTACTTCGCAGATTCCTCGGTTTGACCAGTTGTTTTCGCCGTTTCATACAACACTTTGCAGCTGATACAACTAGATTCTGTCATCTTACTGGTAAAACAATTATCGGGTTGTGGAACGACCAAGCACAGTCCGAGATCCTCAATCTGAAAAAGGCTTTATTTAACGCTCCACTTTTTTCATATCCTGACCGGACAGAGTAGTTTACGATTGCTACTGACAGTTCCAAGACTGCTCTTGGTGCCCATGTATTTCAGGAAATACAGGTAAATTGTACAACGGTTAAGAAGAAGATCGCATTTGGTAGTCGCATCCTCAAATCGTCTGAAGGAAATTATTCTATGACGGAACTCTGAAACATTATTTGTTGTTAGGCCCTTCACTAAATTTCATCACTTTCTGTACGTTAGACACAAAACAGTATGCATAGATCACAGAACTATTCAATTTCTTTTATTAGCTAAGTTCACAAATGACCGACTTTGCAGGAATTAGATTTTACGATTGTCCACATCCCAGGAACCCAGAATACGGTAGAAAGTGCTCGTTCTCACTCACTGTGCAAGAACCGGCCAGAAATCGCGCTAATTTCTAATTTCAGCCTTCTCTACGTTAAACAAGTAGCTGTCGAAAATTTTATTTAAGCACCGTGAAAAGATATCACCAGAGAGCAGAGCAAAGACGACGTCTGGAAAGGGATCAAACTTCTCTGGCGTGACACGACACAGACAAAAATCAGAAATTACTACACAGTACACAATAATATTCTGTTTCGCCGCGCTCACCCTGACAGCGGTAATTGGACTCTCTGCATACCTGAAGAACTTATCAGTAAATTGATCTGGGATACACATTAGAGATACGCCCATTATGGAGCTCGCATATGCATTTTGATACTACGTCTGAACTGTTATTTCACAAACATGGAAAAGCGTATTCGATAAGTCTTACCGACTTGCAAAATTTATCAGAAAGCTAAATCCTCTACACTGTCTGAACTGCCCTACTGCACCCCTGAAATTAAGACATACGACAGCTGTCGATCCATTTGGACCTATTCCAAGAGTTACTAGAGGCTTCTGTTACATATTCGTTGCTGTATAATTGACTTCGGAATTTGTAACTTTCAGTCCGTTACGAAACGTTACTGCTACCACTACTTCTAACGCTTTTACTAAACATTTTTTGCCTCGTGTTGGGATATATTCAGTAGGTAATCTCCGACAATGGACAGGAATTTCGATCAGTAATATTGAAACGCCCACTGAAAGCTAGAAATATTATACCCATTTTTATTTCCAGATACCATACTTCTTCCAACCCATCACGGAGCACCATGAAATAAATAGGAAAACTTTGTCGCATCTACTGCCCCAAAAAACGTATTGATTGGGACAAGCACATTTCAGATTTTCAGGACGTCATTACTTCAATACCAAATGGCTTCACCATGCTTTAACCTCATCTTGTTTTGAAAACTATAGATCCACCAAATAAAATTCCTGAAATTGTTTCTCTTCCTACTATAAGAAGATTACGTTACCTTAAAAATGTAGACATTGCACTTAACAATATAAAGCGTGCAGCACAACGCCGCAAATGTCAACAAAGTAGTTGAGTAACCTCTAGGAAATTCACATAGGACTGATAGTGTTGGTACGTACACACTACCTATCCAACACAGGAAAACGGCGAGGCAGTAAATTTGAAATTTCTTATTCTGGACCTTTTAGGATACGTAATATTACCCATCCCAGTGTTGTTCACATTGAACCTTCACAAACGAGGAAATCGCGTGTCAGTCATCACATCAGCAAAGTCAAGCACATCATAGAGTAAATTTTACTTCGGTTCATTTCACGTAGGTATATAGAATGTTCGATGATAACATATGACAACTCTTATTTTCTCCCTTTTCAGCTTTGTATACTTTTATTTTGATATTTTTCCGAAACTATACTAATTCTCAAGTTTTTTACAGATTGGCGTATCTATATTGACAGCTTGCATGTGTGGATATTCTGAATTACATATGATGTACATGATATGACACAACACAGATATTTATACCCAGGGGCTGTGACAAGGGGGGAGGGCTATGAGGGCTATAGCCCCCCCCTCCCCCTTTCCATGGAGTAGCGTATTACACTGGATAAAATGAATTCAGAAATCAGCGATAATATTACTCTAACATATTCAGTCCTTTCTTATAATTATGTAGCAATATAGGTTGCAATGTATTGCAAAAACACATTTGAACAAAAGAAAAAGAGCGGTAAATAGTCTACCACCTAAACCAATAAATATGATTTAACTTAAAATAAAAGTCTTATTATTTATTAATACACACTTTTTACCCTGAACTCCAAAACAGTTACCAAAAACTACTTTAAGCAACACCAAATTTTACCAGTTTGTCGGTGGGGGACCCCATCTCTCCTTTTGTTAAGATATATTCCATTCCCACCAACCCCTCCCCCTCGCCACCCCATTGCTTCCCTCCTTGACTACTTCTAGAATCGCTCCTGTACCTGCTGGATTTCCCACGCTTACACATATTACATTGGTACCTTGTTATCAAGTTTCCTTGATTATTCAGCATATTAGTAGGCGGCGATATGCCCGGAAGGGAGAATCTTACAGGTCGATTCCCTCACCATGAGATAATGTCTAGCACATTTTTTCTGTTTTCTTAGGGGTGTTCATGAAAACAACAATTGAAAGAGACAACGATTATTTTGACATGTGTCCAGCAGATTCACTATAAGAATTTGTGTCCTTCTGTATATTGACTCTATGTATCTTATGTTCATTTTGTCTTTATTGATACCATGTAATGTGCTACTTTTATGATACTACGTTGAAATTTACGCTATTGTCTAATGAATTATCATTTCATTTATAGTTAGTTTGCGTTAAATATCTCTTGTACTTGATGATGTCACTAGTTTACTTTCTTCCACCTATTAAGATTTAACAAATCGATGTAAACTGTAGCACATCTCCAAACATGTACTCATCCTTCTTGTATATTTTGCAGAACCAGTGTACCAAGGTCTCATTGTATTCAAACGAGTCATTATGCTCACAAATAGAAGAATACGAAAGTGCAGGAAATGCATTATATACACCACTGGCCATTAAAATTGCTACTCCAAGAATAAATGTAGATGATAAACGAGTATTCGTTGGGCAAATAAATGATACTAGAACTGACATGTAGTTACATTTTCATGCAATGTGGGTGCATAGACCCTGAGAAATCAGTACCCAGAACAACCAACTCTGGCCGTTTTAACTGCCTTGATACGCCTTGGCATTGAGTCAAACAGAGTTTGGAAGGCGTGTACAGGTACAGCTGTACATGCAGCTTCAACGCGATACCACAGTTCATCAAGAGTAGTGACTGGGGTTATGTGACGAGCCATTTGCTTGGCCACCATTGACCAGTCGTTTTCAGTTGGTGAGAGATCTAGGGAATGTGCTGCCGAGGGCAGCAGTCGAACATTTTCTGTATCCAGAAAGGCCCGTACAGGACCTGCAACATGCGGCCGTGCATTATCCTGCTGAAATATAGGCTTTCGCAGGGATCGAATGCAGGGTAGAACCACGGATCGTAGCACATCTGAAATATAACGTCCACTGTTCAAAGTGCGGTCAATGCGAGCAAGAGGTGGCCGAGACATGTAACCAACGGCACCCCATACCATCACGCCGGGTGATACGCCAGTATGGCGATGACGAGTACAAGCTTCGAACGTGCGTTCACCGCGATCTCGCCAAACACGGATGCGACCATCATGATGCTGTAAACAAAATGTGGATTCATCCGAAAAAGTGACGTTTTGTCATTCGTGCACCCAGGTTCGTTGTTTAGTACACCATCGCAGGCGCTCCTGTCTGTGAAGCAGCGACAAGGGTAACCGCAGCCATTGCCTCCGAGCTGATAGTCCATGCTCCTGCAAAACGTCTTCGAACTGTTCGTGCAGACGGTTGTTGTCTTGCAAACGTCCCCATCTGTTGTCTCAGGTATCGAGACGTGGCTGCACGATCCGTTACAGCCATGCGAATAAGATTCCCTTTTATCTGGACTGCTAGTGATACGAGGCCGTTGGGATCCAGCACGGCGTTCCGTATTACCCTCCTGAACCCACCGATTGCAAATTCTGCTAACAGTCATTGGATCTCGACCAACGCGAGCTGCAATGTCGCGATACGATAAACCACAAACGCGATAGGCAACAATCCGACCATTATCAAAGTCGGAAACGTGATGGTACGCATTTTTCCTCCTTACACGAAGCATCACAACAGCGTTTCAATAAGCAACGTCGGTCAACTGCTGTTTTTGTATGAGAAATCGGTTGGAAACTTTCCTCATGTCAGCACGTTGTAGGTATCCCCATAGGCGCCAACATAGCGTGAGTGGTCTGTAATGCTAATCATTTTCATATATCGGCATCCTCTTCCTGTCGGTTAAATTTGGCGTTTGTAGCACGTCATCTTCGTGGTGTCGCAACTTTAATATCCAGTAGTGTAAAAAGCACAATATAAGCAACACTGCTGACGCTTCTCATACTATTTTCTGGCACGCCTTTCATAAACTTTTTCCTCTTAGTTTAATAGGTATATTAGGCAGATTGTCTAAAAAAATTTAGGATTAAGAATTGTTTTCTTTGCATTTTGTGATATAAGAGTATTATTCTAATATTTAATGTGTGCTCATGCCCTGAATTGCACCAACTTTTTGGGATAATGATGGAATGTTGATGTTTAATAAGTGTTCATGGCGTAGGGTCCACTCCAATATCGAGTATTATATTCGTATATTAATGATTTTTCTTAAAGGTATTCTATGGTGATAATATATATTTTGTGTGTATTGTGTCCTTTCTAGGTATATGTGTCTAGCCTTGTGCCACATAATTGTAGGTGTTTTTTTGGAGGGTGTCACAGAGGTTTTACACCCAAAAACACTTATTTCCAACGTTCCTTTAAGATTGATTATGGTAATGCCCTCTTACGTTAGCATGCCTGTCTGCCTTTCTTTTTCAGGTTAATAATCACATTTCCAGGTTCCACTGTTTCTGCAATTCACCCTTATCTTTTTATAGTTGTCTCATGATTCCTTGAAATATGTTACACTTATCTAGTCACTGAGGTATATTGGTCTTAGTACTCCTGCATTTATGCTTACGTATAGTATAATCTATTTTTCTCTGTGCTTTGGCCGTAGCAGTTCTTGATTCAAGTCGAATTATGATTTACTGTTAATAATTTTTTTTACAGATTCATTGCACTGCCCTTATCAATTATTCCCATATCCTTTCTGGTATATATGTGCATTTTTAGAGATATAGATCAATTAATTGATAGTTTAATGGGGTCCTGAATGTGCTTTCCAACATATAAATATTGTGTCTTTACTCATGCAAAGCCATACTCTGATTTTGTGGCGCTATTTGTCTAATATGTACTCGTACAGGCAATACGCAGTCGCACTTTTATATAATACTGCTATTTATGCACTTTGTTCTTGTAAAATCTATCTCGAGTTATGTTTTCTCATTATGAATTATGCTTATGCCTCTTAGTGGCATATAAAACTATACGTAAAGGATACGTTATGATACTTTCTCCTTGAGCAAGAAAAATGTTTTCTGTCACATCTGCTATTAAGATCAGCACCTATTTCATGCAAAACCATTCCACTGTGTGCCTCAAAGAACATTTTTTCACCTTTTACTTATTAAGGTCAGCAATTATTTATTTGTAAAACTTGGCCACAAAGATGTTGCCTGTAAAATTTTGTAGCTACTAAGATCAGCATTTATGCATGTAGAAAGACCTCTTGTCGCCTCTGATTGAGTTTTATCTATTCAGCTGTTTTAGTTATTAAGATTTGCATATAATCTAAGTACAAGGCCACTGAGAGCCGCAGTATAATGTTATGAACCAGTGATGTTCTCTGTAATGTTAGCTTATTCTATGTCTAATTGGAAACCTGATGCCACAGTTATTGACGTTATCTTTCCCTTTTGCCCTTTCACTCTGACGTAAAGCTTTGTTGCTTCAGCCATTTGATTGGGATACTGTACTTATTCTGTTCAGAAAGATTACTCGATGTTGGCATAGGTAGATGTGGTCATGTTCCACTACCTTACCTTTGCAACTTATTTTGTACTTTAAACTGTCCATTCTTCTTCCTGTGTTCATGGTATTGGAAATATTTACTACTGCTACTCATACCTCAGTATAAGTGACAATATATATATATATATATATATATATATATATATATATATATATATATATATATGTTATTTCGATGTCATTAGAATCTCTACTATGAAGAGCAGTGATGATGATGGTTATCGCGTTACTGATATTGTGGTAGTCGCCAACTACCGTTGCTGGCAATCTGTTGCAGAGTACCTCTTACACCTCTGCACATGACTGAAGAAAATAGTACAGAGTTTAAATATCTTAGGACACTGAATGCAATCCTCATGGATAACTATTAAGTGCTGAACCTGCACAAAAAAGAATGGAATTTTTGTAGTCACCTCAATATGCTCCTATGCTTCAGCCATGACTCTTCCTTTAACTTGTCCAGTCCTGTACCATTATCGTGACAATTAGAATTGTATACTCATTCTGCTTTACATGATTTATTTGGCAGCAACCTTGTTTATGAGATAATAGACTCAGATTATAACCAGATTATGATTTATACCAGTGCACCTGGGCATTATCAATTGATTTGAGTTTAAATATGTTGTAGCGTTAGATAAATTTACCACACATTTGTTGTACAAGGCACTCTCAAATATTTTCTAAATTTCTGAACCGTGCTGGAGGGTTAAGAAAGGAGTATACTGGGGCACACATGTATGTGGCACCAGACTAACATAGGAATATTAATAAATGAAAATGAAACTAGTGTACTATAAGCAATGATTGTATTTATAGGATTCATAGTGTGGATCACTGACTGTGCGTAACCACAGAGCCAAGGATACTGCACTGCGTTGTTGGAGTAAGAGAGCGCTGGACGCTCAGTTGTATGTAGCAGTCTATGACAGATAGACGATGAGGTAGGCAGCTTCTATGGTGCGCTTTGTGAAGCCACCAAGAGTTAGATTAATTTATGTATGAAACTTCCTGGCAGATTAAAACTGTGTGCCCGACCGAGACTCGAACGCGGGACCTTTGCCTTTCGCGGGCAAGTGCTCTACCATCTGAGCTACCGAAGCACGACTCACGCCCGGTACTCACAGCTTTACTTCTGCCAGTATCCGTCTCCTACCTTCCAAACTTTACAGAAGCTATCCTGCGAACCTTGCAGAACTAGCACTCCTGAAAGAAAGGATACTGCGGAGACATGGCTTAGCCACAGCCTGGGGGACGTTTCCAGAATGAGATTTTCACTCTGCAGCGGAGTGTGCGCTGATATGAAACTTCCTGTCAGATTAAAACGGTAGGAGAAAGATACTGGCAGAAGTAAACCTGTGAGTACCGGGCGTGAGTCGTGCTTCGGTAGCTCAGATGGTAGAGCACTTGCCCGCGAAAGGCAAAGGTCGCGAGTTCGAGTCTCGGTCAGGCACACAGTTTTAATCTGCCAGGAAGTTTCATATCAGCGCACACTCCGCTGCAGAGAGAAAATCTCATTCTGGTAATTTATGTATGTTAATATTATTGAACCTGGAACCAGAAGTCTTCAGGGAAGTAAGGTAAGAGTTTAAATAATAATGATTTCTGTTTCTACCAGCGCGTTAATATAAATAAAAATTGGATGATAACTTGTAATTGTGGAGTCTATCCAGAATGTATGTAAGAGGTTTTGATGAAAGTCTAGTTAAATATTGAAATTTTGTAGTGTTTTTAAGATTTGTTAACATAGCTATGAGTAATTTGTTGATTTCCATTTATGTTGCATTAATGAAGTTAGATAGTACTTGCTGCTTAAATCTCATTTTTATTAAAGCAGTTGTGAGTAATGGTACTTCAATTGTCATATGTTCTTGAAATGATACACTTAATGTGCAATATAATTTTGCTAAAAATACGAGTCTCAGTAATTCACCAAATTAGTATCGCCTCCCAGTCTAGCTCATTAATTTTTTTAAGGAAGTCGTATTTTCTTAAACGTTCTCGTTTATCAGTCAAAAGAATTTCAAATGCATTTCAAGTATTATGGCCAGCATTGCATACTGCTGAGCCTGTAGTTAGCATGTTCATATTTTTATGAGAGATCAAAATACTTCGTATTACTTTGTTGCTGCGGTTGGAGATAAGACAATTTAATTTATTTGTTATGTGAACAGGGCCTTATGATTAAGTGCTTAGGGGGCTGAGTGTATTTTGCAGTCACTATATTTCTCTATTGGTATTGCGAGTTGCATTGCCCAGTCGACTCGTAAAGTTTTGCCAACAATAACTTAGAGTACGGAAACCACTTGCTCTTACAACACGCAACACGACAATTCGAGTTTAGTACGTTTCTAGCATTTGTAGACTTAGAGAAAGCTTTTGACAATATTGATTGGAATACTCTCTTTCAGATTCTGAAAGTGGCAGGGGTAAAATACCGGCAGCGAAAGGCTATTTACAATTTGCACAGAAACCAGACGGCAGTTGTATGAGTCGTGGGGTATGAAAGGGAAGCAGTGGATGGGAAGGGAGTTAGACAGGGTTGCAACCTATCCCCAATGTTATTCAATCTGTATATTGAGCAAGCAATAAAAGGAACAGAACAAAAGTTGGGAGTAGGTATAAAATCCATTGAGAAGAAATAAAAATTTGAGGTTCTTTGATGACAATGTAATTCTGTCAGAGACGGCTTGGAAGAGCAGTTGAATGGAATGGACAGTGTCTTGAAAGGAGGGTACAACATCAACGTCAACAAAAGTAAAACGAGGATAACGGAATGTAGTCGAATTAAGTCGGGTGATGCTGAGGGAATTATATTGGGAAATGAGACATTTAAAGTAGCAGAGGAGTTTTGATATTTGGGGAGCAAAATAACTGATGATGGTCTTAGTAGAGAGGTTATAAAATGTAGACTGCCAATTGCAAGGAAATTTGTTAACATCGAGTATAGATTTAAATGTCAGGAAGTCGTTTCTGAAACTATTTGTATGGAGTGTAGTCATGTATGGAAGTGAAACGTGGACGATAAATAGTTTAGACAAGAATAGAATAGAAGCTTTCGAAATGTGGTGCTACGGAAGAATGCTGAAGATTAGATGGGTAGATCACATAACTAATGAGGAGGTGTTGAATAGAATTGGGGACAAGGGGAGCTTGTGGCACAACTTGACTGGAAGAAGGGTTGGGGTGTTCTCAGACATCGAGGGATCACCAATTTAGTATTGGAGGGCAGCGTGGAGGGTAAAAATCGTAGAGCGAGGTAGGATGCAGCAGGTACTGGGAGATGAAGAAGCTTGCAAAAGATAGATTACCATGGAATGCTGCACATACCAGTCTCGCAGGACCGAAGACCACAACAACAACAACTCATTCCAGAGTCCAGACTTAATCTAACATAATCGTAAAGATATATATTTTATACACTCCTGGAAATTGAAATAAGAACAACGTGAATTCATTGTCCCAGGAAGGGGAAATTTTATTGACACATTACTGGGGTCAGATACATCTCATGATCACACTGACAGAACCACAGGCACATAGACACAGGGAACAGAGCATGCCCAATGTCGGCACTAGTACAGTGTATATCCACCTTTCGCAGCAATGCAGGCTGCTATTCTCCCATGGAGACGATCGTAGAGATGCTGTATGTAGTCCTGTGGAACGGCTTGCCATGCCATTTCCACCTGGCGCCTCAGTTGGACCAGCGTTCGTGCTGGACGTGCAGACCGCATGAGATGACGCTTCATCCAGTCCCAAACATGCTCAATGGGGGACAGATCCGGAGATCTTGCTGGCCAGGGTAGTTGACTTACACCTTCTAGAGCACGTTGGGTGGCACGGGATACATACGGACGTGCATTGTCCTGTTGGAACAGCAAGTTCCCTTGCCGGTCTAGGAATGGTAGAACGATGGGTTCGATGACGGTTTGGATGTACCGTGCACGATTCAGTGTCCCCTTGACGATCACCAGAGGTGTACGGCCAGTGTAGGAGATCGCTCCCCACACCATGATGCCGGGTGTTGGCCCTGTGTGCCTCGGTCGTATGTAGTCCTGATTGTGGCGCTCATCTGCACGGCGCCAGACACGCATACGACCATCATTGGCACCAAGGTAGAAGCGACTCTCATCGCTGAAGACGACACGTCTCCATTCGTCCCTCTATTCACGCCAGTCGCGACACCACTGGAGGCGGGCTGCACGATGTTGGGGCGTGAGCGGAAGACGGCCTAACGGTGTGCGGGACCGTAGCCCAGCTTCATGGAGACGGTTGCGAATGGTCCTCGCCGATACCCCAGGAGCAACAGTGTCGCTAATTTGCTGGGAAGTGGCGGTGCAGTCTCCTACGGCACTGCGTAGGATCCTACGGTCTTGGCGTGCATCCGTGCGTCGCTGCGGTCCGGTCCCAGGTCGACGGGCACGTGCACCTTCCGCCGACCACTGGCGACCACATTGATGTACTGTGAAGACCTCACGCCCCACGTGTTGAGCAATTCGGCGGTACGTCCACCCGGCCTGCCGCATGCCCACTATACGCCCTCGCTCAAAGTCCGTCAACTGCACATACGGTTCACGTCCACGCTGTGGCGGCATGCTACCAGTGTTAAAGACTGCGATGGAGCCACGTCAAACAGGCTGACACTGACGGCGGCGGTGCACAAATGCTGCGCAGCTAGCGCCATTGGACGGCCAACACCGCGGTACCTGGTGTGTCCGCTGTGCCATGCGTGTCATCATTGCTTGTACAGCCCTCTCGCAGTGTCCGGAGCAAGTATGGTGGGTCTGACACACCGGTGTCAATGTGTTCTTTTTTCCATTTCCAGGAGTGTATATTAAGTAACTTTTCACTCAACTCATCTCTACTACTGTGCTGGCGAAAACAGCAACTATAGTTATTGAATATCTTTATTTGCCGGAAGACTTCTGCTTCCAGGTTCTACAGTATTGACATACCTACATTAATCCAACTCAGCACACCACAGAAACTGCCTACTCCATCGTCTTTCCCTCACCGACAGCTACATACAACTTAGCGCCCAACGTTCTCTTACTCCAACTACGCAGTACAGTACCTTTGGCTCTGCGGTCGCGCACAGTAAGCGATCCATCGAGCCTATCAGTGACATTCACCGTTTATAGTATACTAGTTCCATTTTAATTTATTAATATTCTTATCTCATTCTGGTGCCAATACAGGAGTGCTCCAATATACTCCGTTAATTTTTTTTTCATTTTTGGAGCAACTTAGCAGTGATTGGGAGAGCTAAAAATATCTAACATAACGAGATGAAAGGTTCTCTGAGTTGGCTATTTCCAAGAAAGGGAGTTTGGTTACAATGCTGCTGAGATATGTGAAAAGCTGTCTTGTTTTTATGGCTATGAAATGCTGAGCTGTTGGAGGGTTGACTGGGGAGGGAGAGGGCGCTGGTGAGGGTGGGTTTGGAAGGGCAAAGGGGTGAGGAATGGGGAGAGGAAGGGTGGAGAGAATGGAGTGGGGGAGGGCGGTGACCGGGCTTTGTCTGGAAGGATGTGGGGAGGGGAAATTATAGGTCTAATTCTATCAAGAAACGGCTTTACATTCCTGTTTTTTATTCCTTTATATCTAAACTAGATACCCATTGGGGCACACTATGTTCCTTACATAAAAAAAAATTTAACTAGCCTATTATGTTCTCTGACATTGTGTCAATAAGTTTTCATAACTCATTAAATACACTTCATATTAGTTCATCGAATTCCACAACCGAATATGCGGGAAGAGGAAACTACTATTTATTCCAAAAGACTTGCAAGTAATATCGGACGGTATGACACGTTAGCTTCATTTGAATGTGGTATTTGAATAGTTTCATTAGGGCAGTTACAACTGTTGTCCAAAAAAGAAATGGAAAGAGAAGAATGGAACTAATTGCTGCAGTGAGCACTCGATAGTTGACTAGCACACCGTGTGAATTAGTGCCCTCAGTTCCGCAGGCAAGCGGGTCAAATAAATTGAGCGTTAATTATAATGCCTTTGGCAACATACATAGACTTATTTTGTTTGTATTCTAACCACAAATGGAACGAGAACAAAATTTAACAAGAACAGCAGAGCATTAAAACTAACAAACTGTGATGTAGGAGCTGGAAACATTATCTTTCTTTTTACTGGATTGAACGTCCATAAAGACTGTAGAGGAAAAGTATAGTAGCATCCAGATGGTTGAGACAGGAAATGCGAAATACGCTGTGTAACAAAATATACTGCGGGATATATGAGGTTAAAGTATTCCAAGCTATTGAAAGAATCACATCGATCACATTTGGAGCCGGCTGCAGTGGTCGAGTTGTTCTAGGCGCTGCAATCCGGAACCGCGAGACTGCTACGGTCGCAGGTTCGAATCCTGCCTCGGGCATGGATGTGTGGGATGTCCTTAGGTTAGTTAGGTTTAAGTAGTTCTAAGTGCTAGGGGACTGATGTCAGATATTGAGACCCATAGTGCTCAGAGCCATTTGAACCATTTGGAACCGATCACGTTTCAAGAAGGATCGTCGAATAGGTGCACACAGCGACAGCATTACATCATAGATGTCACACTATCGTGGCATTTAGTAACACGTTTTATGGGTACTTTGGTTGTCTATAACAGCAAGGGGTCATGGAGACCAGGTTTAATGCGTATGCTCTAACTTCCAGAGAAGTTCAGTACAGTCCCGCACTGTCACCTACTGAACTACGTCATACAGTTCCGAGGAAATAATGGGGTTGGATTGGTGGGTTCCTAGCAACAAAAACATACTATGTCATTCTGAAAGGAGACTGATGTTCAGAATTAAATGTAGCTCGCACGTTCTATAGGATCTTTACATTCACAGCATAGATAATTGATGATACAGAAAGCTCCAAAAGGGAGTTCGTATGGCATGCTGGTGTGCTTAGAGAAGTCACTGTACAAAACTATAGTGAAATGCAGGAAAGGCTGCAGGGGACCAACACTTAAAACAAGAATTCTTTTAGGCTGCACATAAACATGTGTAACATAGTAGTAATAAACAGGAGAAGATTCCCGTTAATGTTTCATTACAAGACAGCTAAAAGCGCAGCACATAACGCTGAATGTAGGGAAAAGATTCGTTGGGAGAATTCTCACCGAGTGCAGTCAATTCATGATGGACGTAGCTCTCAAACACTTTTGTTGCTGATGCACACTGATCAGCCACAACATTATGACCACCCACTTAGTAGCCAGTATGTCCATCTTTGTCAAGGATAACGGTGGCGTCACATCATGGCATGGCAGCAGTGCGGCCTTGGTAGGCCGCTGAAAAGAGTTGGAACTACTAAAAAAAAAAAAATGTTCAAACGGCTTTTGAGGTCATCCGTCGCCTGGAAATTAAAACTACTTAAACCTAATTAACCTAAGGACATCACACACACATCCATGTCCGAGGCAGGATTGAACCTGCGACCGTAGTGGTCGCTCGGCTCCAGACTATAGCGCCTAGAACCGCTCGGCCACTCATGCCGGCCTGGCAATACATCCACACACACAGATCAACTTTAAATTTCGGCAAGGAGGTGCAACGGTCTTTCACATCCCAGATGTGCTAGATCGGGCTCAGATTTGGCGAGTTGGGGGAGGGGGGAGGGGACAGGAAGACAGCTGGACATCAATTGGAATTCGTCCGAACTCCTGGCTTTATGACACGGAGCATTATCTTCCTGAAAAATGGCGTTTCCGTCGGGAAATGTGATCATCATGAAGGGGTTTACTTGGTCTGAAACCGGAGTACAATATTCCCTGCACGAGCTCCACTGGCCAATGGATGACCACATGAATGTTCCCCTGAGTATGATGGAGACGACTCTAGCTTGTCTCCGACACCCAGTACAGGTGTCAAGAAGTTGCTCGCCTAGAAGACGACAGATTGGCGCCCTCTCATCGGCGTGATGAAGAAAGTATCGGGCTTCGTCAGAGCACTCAGAGCTCTGCCACTGCGCTAACATCCAGTACCGATGATTACCTGCCCATTTCAATCATAGTTGCCGGTGTAGTGTTGCTAGCGCTAGTCTCTACCCAGCATTTAAGTCTGGTGTTAGCTCAGTCACAGTCAGCCATCTGTTCTGTTTTACCAGTCTGCCCAGCCTGCAACGTCCGCCGCATAACCCCATCACGCCTGGATGTGGTAGCACGACGGTTCTCCACGTGATGAAGACACTCACCACAGCAGTTCTTGATTACCAGACAAGTCGTGCTATCTCTGAAATGCTCGTGCCCAGCCTCCAACCCATCACAAACTTCCCCATTGTACACATGAACAGCAGGTTTGCTGATACTACACGCACCGTTCGTGTCTAAGAATGATTTGTCTGAACAGATTTGTATGGATTGTAGATCAGTGGCAATAATGTTGTCGGCGATCAGTGTGTGTTTATGCTGCTCTGTCACTACAGCTTCCATATGGGGAACCCTGATACGAAACCCGATATCAGCCAGGGATTAGTCATTCGTGGGAGGATTGATACAGGGTGTTCTCAGGCTCGTGAGGCGAGCTGACGACTACTCGATTGAAGTTTAGTGGTTTCTGGCTCAAGAATCCCGACAAAGACGGGGAGAGGGGTGTACTGATCAAATGCTCTACAATTCCTCATCGAAAGACGCCATTAGCGGAGGACGACACGGCTGTCGGTAGAGCCCGATATGTGCGTCAGGGCCATAACACGGACCTCAACCCCCCCCCCCCTTTTTTTTTTGGTCATCAGTCTACCGACTGGTTTGATGCAGCCCGCCACAAATTCCTTTCCTGTGCTAACCTCTTTATCTCGGACTAACACTTGCAACCTACGTCCTCAATTATTTGCTTGACGTATTCCAATCTCTGTCTTCCTCTACAGTTTTTGCCCTCTACAGCTCCCTCTAGTACCATGGCAGCCATTTCCTCGTGTCTTAGCAGATGTCCTATCATCCTGTCCCTTCTCCTTATCAGTGTTTTCCACATATTCCTTTCCTCTCCGATTCTGTGTAGAACCTCCTCATTCCTTACCTTATCAGTCCACCTAATTTTCAACATTCGTCTATAGCACCATATCTCAAATGCTTCTATTCCCTTCTGTTCCGGTTTTCCCACAGTCCATGTTACACTACCATACAATGCTGTACTCCAGACGTACATCCTCAGAAATTTCTTCCTCAAATTAAGGCCGGTATTTGATATGAGTAGACTTCTCTTGGGCAGAAATGCCTTTTTTGCCATAGCGAGTCTGCTTTTGATGTCCTCCTTGCTCCGTCCGTCTTGGTTATTTTACTGCCTAGGTAGCAGAATTCCTTAACTTCATTGACTTCGTGACCATCAATCCTGATGTAAAGTTTCTCGCTGTTCTCATTTCTACTACTTCTCATTACCTTCGTCTTTCTCCGATTTACTCTCAAGCCATACTGTGTACTCATTAGACTGTTCATTCCGTTCAGCAGATCATTTAATTCTTCTTCACTTTCACTCAGGATAGCAATGTCTTCAGCGAATCGTATCATTGATATCCTTTCACCTTGTATTTTAATTCCACTCCTGAACCTTCCTTTTATTTCCATCATTGCTTCCTCGATGTACAGATTGAAGAGTAGTGGCGAAAGGCTACAGCCTTGTCTTACACCCTTCTTAATACGAGCACTTCTTTCTTGATCGTCCACTCTTACCATTTCCTCATGGTTGTTGTACATATTGTATATGACCCGTCTCTCCCTATAGCTTACCCCTACTTTTTTCAGAATCTCGAACAGCTTGCACCATTTTATATTGGCGAACTCTTTTTCCAGGTCGACAAATCCTATGAACGTGTCTTGATTTTTCTTTAGCCTTGCCTCCATTATTAGCCGTAACGTCACAATTGCCTCTCTCGTGCCTTTACTTTTCCTAAATCCAAACTGATCGTTACCTAGCGCATTCTCAATTTTCCATTCTTCTGTATATTATTCTTGTAAGCAGCTTCGATGCATGAGCTGTTAAGCAGATTGTGCGATAATTTTCGCACTTGTCAGCTCTTACCGTCTTCGGAATTGTGTGGATGATGCTGTTCCGAAAGTCTGATGGTATGTCGTCAGACTCGTATATAGTACACAACAACGTGAATAGTCGTTTTGTTGCCACTTCCCCCAATGATTTTAGAAATTCTGATGGAATGTTATCTATCCCTTCTGCCTTATTTGACCGTAAGTCCTCCAAATCTCTTTTAAATTCCGATTCTAATACTGGATCCCCTATCTCTTCTAAATCGATTCCTGTTTCTTCTTCTATCACATCAGACAAATCTTCACCCTCATAGAGGTTTTCAATGTATTCTTTCCACCTATCTGCTCTCTCCTCTGCAGTTAAGAGTGGAATTCCCGTGGCACTCTTAATGTTAACTCCGTTGCTTTTAATGTCACCAAAGGTTGTTTTGACTTTCCTGTATGCTGAGTCTGTCCTTCCGACAATCACATCTTTTTCGATGTCTTCACATATATCGTGCAGCCATTTCGTCTGAGCTTTCCTGCACTACCTATTTATTTCATTCCTCAGCGACTTGTATTTCTGTATTCCTGATTTTCCCGGAACATGTTTGTACTTCCTCCTTTCATCAATCAACTGAAGTATTTCTTCTGTTACCCATGGTTTCTTCGCAGCTACCTTCTCTGTACCTATGTTTTCCTTCCCAACTTCTGTGATGACCCTTTTTAGAGATGTCAATTCCTCTTCAACTGTAGTGCCTTCTGCGCTATTCCTTATTGCACTATCTATAGCGATAGAGAACTTCAAACGTATCTCGTCATCTCCTAGTACTTTCGTATCCTACTTCTTATGGTATTGATTCTTCCTGACTAATGTCTTGAACTTCAGCCTGCTCTTAATCACTACTATTTTGTGATCTGAGTCTATATCTGCTCCTGGGTACGCCTTACATTCCAGTATCTGATTTCGGAATCTCTGTCTGACCATGATGTAATCTAATTGAAATCTTCCCGTATCTCCCGGCCTTTTCCAAGTATACCTCCTCCTCTTATGATTCTTGAACAGGGTATTCGCTATTACTAGTTGAAACTTGTTACAGAACTCAATTAGTCTTTCTCCTCTTTCATTCCTTGTCCCAAGCCCATATTCTCCTGTAACCTTTTCTTCTACTCCTTCCCCTACAACTGCTTTCCAGTCGCCCATGACTATTAGATTTTCGTCCCCCTTTACATACTGCATTACCCTTTCCATATCATCATACAGTTTCTCTATCTGTTCATCTTCAGCTTGCGACGTCGGCATGTATACCTGAACTATTGTTAGCGGTGTTGGTCTGCTGTCGATTCTCATTAAACAACCAGGTCACTGAACTGTTCACAATAACACACCCTCTTCCCTACCTTCCTATTCATAACGAATCCTACACCTGTTGTACCATTTTCTGCTGCTGTTGATATTACCCGATACTCATCTGACCAGAAATCCTTGTCTTCCTTCCACTTCACTTCACTGACCCCTACTATATCTAGATAAAGCCTTTGCATTTCCCTTTTCAGATTTTCTAGTTTCCCTACCACGTTCAAGCTTCTGACATTCCACGCCCCGACTCGTAGAACGTTATCATTTCGTTGATTATTCAATCTTTTTCTCATGGTAACCTCCCCCTTGGCAGTCCCCTTCCGGAGATCCGGATGGGGGCTATTCCGGAATCTTTTGCCATTGGAGAGATCATCATGACACTTCTTCAATTACAGGCCACATGTCCTGTGGATACACGTTGCGTGTCTTTAATGCAGTGGTTTCCGTTGCTTTCTGCATCCTCATGTCGTTGATCTTCGCTGATTCTTCCGCCTTAAGGGGCAGTTTCCCACTCCAAGGACAAGAGAATGCCCTGAACCTCTATCCGCTCCTACGCCCTCTTTGACAAGGCCGGAAGTCTTCGGCCGCCAATGCTGACTATCCATCAAAATTTAGACAGTGGCGGGGATCGAACCCGGGACCGAAGACGTTTTGATTATGAATCAACATGCTACCCATAGACCACGGGTCCTCAGTGCCCTAGAACATAGAACTACTTAAAGTTAACTAACCTAAGGACATCACACACATCCATGCCTGATGCAGGATTCGAACCTGCGAATATCGCAGTCACGCAGTTGCAGACTGTAGCGCCTAGAACCGCTCGGCCACTGCGGCTGGCGAAGGAAGGTATACTATGAGCAAAATAGAAGTATAAAATGAAATTGCGGTACGAAATGGAGACTTTCTACATCAAAAATTTTATGTTCATAGAAACTGTAAAACGACAATATTCGAATTACTAAAGTGGGTTTAAAATTAGCATCGAATTTTGACGTTTGGCTGACCGGAGGTGTACGTGACGCCGTTGCCCTGGTAACACTGTCGACGAGGCGGCTTTGCCTACCACGCCACCCGTGGTTCAGCTGGTAAAGCACCCCAGTTGCCACACCGTAAATAAACATTACCACGTGGTGTGACGCATTAGATGCATCGACGTTTCACACCTTTCGCTTTAAAGTCGTATTTTCTGCCGTTGAGGTGTTTTGTAGCTGTTAGGTATTGTGAACAAGTGTTTAGTGTTCGCGTTGCATTAATAACAACAGTGAAGTGCACTTTTAGCTTCCGAACATATAAACGAACTCCACTATAAAATTGGATAATACACGTTATCACTCTGTTCGGTTAAACAAGGCCGCTACATGCAGCAGCAGGGAGAGTGATCTAGTGGTCAGGCTACAGAAGAACGGCATACATTCGTTTGATCGGAAAATGAGAAAGACTGAACTGCTGGCAATCGTGAAAGAGCACAATCGCATAATAGTACTTACGAGATTGAAATAATTGCAAACGGGAATGGGCTGTTGTATTTTGCAGACAGAAATGGAAGGTTTAAATTAAAAGACGTCGATTTGTTTGGGTATTACTCCCAGAAAATGGTAAAGTAATTTGAAACGTACGTGGCACATCTTCGGAGGCACCCCAATGAGAAGATGCATTGGAAGAAAGTATGTAAAAGTTAATAATAAGGTTAGAGGATGCGAGCACCAGCAGAAATTGTAATAACAGTGTCAGGTACATAGGAGACGTAGATTAAGAAGAAAAGCTCTGTAATCTATCATCTTCCGTAAAATGCAGTTCAGACAGCTAAGCATTTAAATGTCTACTAAAATACTACTTTCGTTAAGTTTTCTAAAAACCCTTCTTCTTAATGAGGAAGATAGTGTGTTCAGAACCCCCGATGTTATTAGTGTTGTTTCGCGCCACAGTGGTACGGCGTAAAATTATCATCTGGTATATCGACCGACACGGCGCAACGGTAAACAGGCGGCTGCAACACTGGAAATATAGCCGTTGGCTGTCAGGGATGTTATTTCAGCGGATCGATAATTGTTACTAGTTGGGCACATGTACGTTGTTCTGCCGTCAGAAATCGAGGGAAAAAGCGAAAGAAAAAAAAGGAAGGAATTTGCCGAAAACAGGGCAGGTAGCACTTATGTTGGAAGCATGTAGATTTAATACCTGAATAACCCTCTTGAGACGTGGGATCACGTCGAATGACGTGACTTGGCGAAGGAGAGCGAGTTTCTGGCCCAGTGCGGTGTTCACGCAGCCTTTCTAGCGTTTGTAGCGACGTCGTTAATGGAAGCAAGTACATAGTTCAGCGAGACTGGCTGTAGCATCCCCACTTCCCTTTTCCAGGCATGAATGGTACGCGGGAAGGACGACTGTTAGCTTTCTTCTGTATCACCTCAGATCTCTTTAACATAGGACACGTGTAGGGGCTAGCAATAGATTGGCCGGCCCACCTAGGCTCGTACGCTTTCGTAACTTAAATAACAAAAATGGTTCAAATGGCTCTGAGCACTATGGGACTTAACATCTGAGGTCATCACTCAAAACCGGTTCAAATGACTCTGAGCACTATGGGACTCAACTTCTGAGGTCATCAGTCCCCTGGAACTCAGAACTACTTAAACCTAACAAACCTAATGACGTCACTCACATCCATGCCCGAGGCACGATTCGAACCTACGACCGTAGAGGTAGCGTGGTTCCAGACTGAAGCACCTAGAACCGCTCGGCCACGCCGGTCGGCGGGCCTCAGTCCCTTAGAAACTAGAACTTCTTAAACCTAACTAACCTAATGACATCACACACATCCTTGCCCGAACCAGCATTCGAGCCTGCGCCCGAAGCGGTAGCGCGGTTCCAGACTGAAGCGCCTAGAACCGCTCGGCAACTCCAGCTGGCTTTAAATAACAAACAACACCGTGATGCACAACGCCACTTTCTCTGCAACTAGAGTTGGATGGTCTCTCCGTAACGCCCTCGAGTTACGAAACCACACCGAATGGAAAAGTATCACTCTTCACTAGATTTTTATTGTTGACCTCAGAAGTTAAGGTAGTTAAGTTCCCTAGTGCTCAGAGCCATTTGAACCATTTGTACTTTCCACTCTTCAAATCTCGTTGCTGTCATTTCCTCGAGGCAGTCCCGAAATTCCTCTAATATAAAAGGCAACAAAGCATTTGGTACAAACTCACCCATCGTTCCAGCTTGTAAAAGCATGAGCTAACTGCCTCCGTCGTGCAGTGTCTTCAGGCTAAGCTGGCAGTGTGCAATACTCAGCATTTACCCATGTCTCGTCAAACTATACGATTTCCTGACGTTTACGCTCAGATATTTCCCCAAAGAACGGCCTCTCCAGAAGACGATCTTGTAAGCACAACTCTTCTTCCTGAAAAAAGGTTTCCATCGAAACTATTTCTACAGTACATTTGAAATACTGGTTTTTCCTCCGTAAAACATCTCACTATCTCGAGGTGAGAGAAGCAGGTTCTTTCGGATCGGATATTCTTTCCACGTGTATTAGTCATGAATATGTCGCCGATTTGCATCCTCTTGAAAATTATCCAGTTCTATCGTTTCAGCAGAACGCATTCTATTTTTCCTTCAAATCGAAACAGCTTCAGTTGGCGGCTATAGATCTCCAACGCACTTGACGCTGCTACATTCTTCAAATATGTCGTCCCAGTTTCCAGAACAACAGCTATTCGTTAAACGACTTTGGACAACGGTATAAATAGCGTCGTACATTGTGTACGAGCTCACGATTTTGTCCGTTTAAGGTAGAGCTCCTGCCTACTTTCCGACGGGTAGAGGGAGAGGCCATATGAAATAAATTTGAAATTTGAAATTAGTGACACTTTACACTCCACCGTTAACATGAACTAAGTCGGTAAGTCATACGACAACAGATGAACACGTGACACATGCTTTGCAACCACTATAAAAGCATAGCACTATGCCTGACCTTGACTGATAAGAATGGCAACCCAGCACTATCACCATGGCAATGCTTAAGAATTCCAGAGCTCGGATTGACGCTATAGTCCCTCTTCCCAAAATGCGGTCAGCGTGCTGGAAGTGTCAGAGACGATCTTTTAGCTGACTGACTATTGTGTTTTTGTTCGAATAAAGCGAAGGAGCACAGTTTCCACCATCCGAGAGAAAAACAAAATCTTTTGATGTAGTTTTGGACGATATCGGAGCTAATGCGACAGGTTTCTTGTACGACGGACAACTGAAAATTGTTTTCAGCCCATAGCGCCTCTAAAATACCCCGCGACGAGTCTGTCATGTTACAGACAGCTTGACGCCAGTAATCGTCGCTCGTCCACACATCTCGCGAACAACTGAAGCGGCTCAGCGAAACCTGAAGTCTGAAACGAATCCGCGCTCTCTTATTCCCCCGCTAGTGCGCCTAGCGATCTTTTATTCCTCTACTCAAAAGAGACCTCAAAGGTAATCATTACACATCAGACGATGAGGTTCAGGCAGCTGTTAAGTCTAGAATTCGAGAAAAGTCGAACGATATTTTCAGTGACGTAATGGATATACGTTTCACACATTCGCGTAAATGTGTTAGTCTCAACGGTGACTATGTTTTAAAAAAATGATTTTGAAGCTTAAGAATTGTACTTCAACGTAATTTTACCTGATCTTCCTCATTGTTTTTGTTTGTTTTCTTTAAGTATGTGTGTATTGCTTCTCTTCCTGCCTTCGTACTTCTCACGACAGGTAACACCAAAAACGTAAAAATTTTGTAGACCTATCAGTACTCTCTTCTTGACGTATAAGTTATCGACCAAAGAAGCATGAAAAGCACTAGATTTTAACTAAGTGAAGGAATATGCTAGTATCACAGCATGTGCATGAAGCACTTTTGATAACTTGTAAGAAATGATAGAACAGGACAAATACTGTGAAATTCTCCCTTTCCATGGTTCCGCAGTAGCATCTGATCCACTTACAAAAAGCTTTAAACTAACTGACATCGACTAACAACTCTTTGCTTCGCCCTACGTGCATCAAAAACTACGGGTGTGAGTCATATTTAAAGCCATATCAGGATGTCGAAATAACATTTTCGGCAAATGGTAACATGCAAAGGGGCACTTAAATTTGTTACGTGGTTATAGCTTGAAGTGTCTCTATCAGTCGAAATATTGCAGGACTACCTCAATTTTAATGTAGGGGCATAATTTTATTTCCGAAAATCGAAAGATGTTTAGTGGAGAGTTACAGACAGAAAATGCTTGTAAATGGTGGGGGGGGGGGGGGGGTCGAACCACTTAGTGTAAGTATCCGAGTAACGTTCTGTAAGCGATAGGAGAAGCTGTTGGGCTGAAAATACGTTCAGTTTCACGGCTCCCCATAACGACGGAGCCTGCAATGTAAGCCCTGCTTGTCGCCTGTCTTCTCTCTCAATTTCAGAACGGTTCTCATGGGTTGTTGTTGTGTTCAGTCCGAAGCCTGGTTTAGTGGGAAGCCCACCCTTGTGTACACTGCGCCACAGTCCTCACCTCTCCATTACTACTACCAAATACTTCCATTTCCTTTAGGTCACTGGATTCAACCATGTTCTCGCTGTATATATTTAGCCCCCACTCCAAATCCCCTCCATTACCAGATTGACTGTTTTTTGATGGTTGAGTATTCGACATGTTAACCGAACTTTCCTTTAGTCACGTTGTGCTATAATCTTTTTTCTTTCCAATTTGATTCAGAACGTCGTCATTCGATCTGCCCATCTTCAGCATTCATCCGTAGCACCCATTTCCAATTCCTCTATTTCACTCTTTTCTGAACTGCTTACAGTTCATGTTTCACTTTCGTATAAGGCTAAGCACGATACGCCTAATGAAACACTCCTTAATAAATTAAAATTCGATGTACCAAATTTCTCACCTTCAGAAATGCTTTGTTTGCTATTCTAAAATCGCGTTTTATCTCCTCTCTAGTCTGCCATCATATTTTTGTTTGGTATCGAAATAGTAAAACTCCTGTACATTAAGTGTCTCATTTCCTAATATGGGTGTCCCGAAAGTCATTCCCTGCTTACATTCGTAAGTCATGAAGTGTGACTCATAGATAAATTCCTTTTATTTTTATTTACATGTGGCATACATACGCACGTACATACGTACATACATGTATTCAAATTTAGTTACTTTGTTTGTTACAGGGCCCAGTGAAGTAACAACATCACAATCGTATACCATTTGCAAACAACATTTACTCAAACGAGTTCAGTGTGTCGTTTGGAATCATAAGGCACATTAAAGAAAAACAGTCCAGAGAAACTTCCAGACGAAATGCGACACTGTCAGAGGCACACTTAAGTTAACGTGTGCTTCAGTATTCTGCACAATAAAATCATAAGACCGTTTTTTCTTTAATGAAACGACAATCACAACCAATACTTACCTTGATATTTTGCAGTTGTTTGTTGTGCCAGACATTCTGGACTTAATTTTAAAGAAGATGGTGCACCATCTTATATGACGTTACATGTTTGTGCCTGTTTGGATACAAATCTGGAAAGATTGATTCTGCTCGTTGGTGCATCAACTGGCCTTCGTGTTCACCGGACATAAAACTGGATTTCTTGCTGTGGGGCATGTCAAGGACTACCTAAAACCAGTGAACGACATTGCTGACGTCATAATTTTCAGTCTTCACTAAATGTTGAGCAAAACATGGGTGGATACAGAATATCGCCTGAAAATATTTCGGGCAACGAAAGGAGGATACCTCCTAACAGTGTGTACACAAAAACCTGAAAACCTAAATACTTCGCCTTCCCTTCAAGATAAAATATATGAACCTATGTACCATATTTTCTACCTTATGTATGTTTGTGATCAGGGAAAAACTTCTGGGACCCTGTATAATTTTCATAGCAACGCCTGATTAAAAGTAATAACATCGTATTTCGTGCTACGAACTTCCGATTCCCTTGGCGTTTGCGGCAGAATTATATGGACGAACCCCTAAATATGTATAATTTGTCCCTGAACTTTAATTCCCATTCCACGTTTGTTCATGATATTCTTTAATATTCCATGCACAGATTGAGGATATGCCACAAACTTGTCTCAGTCCCTTATCAACCAGTGCTTCGCTTTCATATCCTTCGACCCACATAACAGCAGTCCGCTTTCTGTAAGAGCTGTAGATAACTTTTCGCTTGCTGTATTTTATACGTTCAGACTTACCAAGAGAGTGTTCCAGTATACACAGGCGTATTCTCTAAGTCTAAAAACGCTATAAACTGTGCCGGTGCTCTATCGAATAACAAAGATTAATGTCGCGCTGCAGGTAGTGCTTATGAAGGAATCCCGCGACCCGGCTTATGGCCAGGGAGGGCCCGCAAAATGCCTCAGGCGGCGAGTGCCTGGTGAACGGGCGGCTAAGCCGGTACTGCCTGGTCTGGCTAGTGAGGTCTTGTTGACTTCGTTAGAGGGAAGGACTAGTGTGGGTCTCTGTGACTTGGTGCTATTTAATGGACTCTCAGTAGCAGTTTGTATTTGAAAGAGCCGGCTGTGGGAGCTGTAGAGTTTGTTGGCGAATACTTCCGCCTGCTACTGATGTTAATTGGACGCCTGAATAGTGCAACGGACGGAGCTTACAGGCTCTTCATCGATTATTTGCCTGGAGGTTGATTGTGATACATGGGTTATAAAGTTTGATGTTGGAAATTTATTAGTACTTCAATACATGGAATTGTGAGCATGATGCCCACTTGTAAAGCGATTTCAGTGGGCTTTGAACTAGTGCCTCACTACTTCTACTGAAACTACGGCAGATTTCGCACATCTGGAGGGCTAAAGGCACGCTAATGTTGATAAAACTTGTTTACAGGTTAATCTGTTTCTTTGGAGCAGTATTTTGCTTGTTTTTATGTTGGCGACATATTATTCGGTAACAATGCTTTTACAGCAATTTCTTTGGCTGGGTTCCATTCAGGGTTTGGAATAATCAAAGAACGAGAGCCTTTCTTTCTTTCTTCCGTTCTTTTTCCTCTTTTTTTAACAAAAATCATTGTAGCTCAAGTCTTAAGGTTTACGTGAAGAAAGCTCCCTTACAATTTTTCTGGTTAATAATTTTAAGACTTATCTTTTCTAGCGGCTAATAGATTTATATGTTTCTGTTAGTCACTGTTGAGTTCAATTGACTCAAGTTTCTGTTTAATTACAGACTAGTTTTCCTTGAAATTTTATTCGTCAAATACTTTAATATTTTTAAAAAGAGGTAGAGCTGTTCTAGTCGCTGTCCCTTGAATTACTACTAAATTCAAGTTCTTATCTACAGCAACACTAGCCGACTAAACCCAATCTTCATCAACTGCAATATGTGTGTTTTAGATTTTCCCTGACCTTTGTTTGTCAATGTGTGGCAACCTTTACGGAGCATATAAGGCGCTATAGGCCATCCGTGGTGCTGCCTACACCACTGTAACGTAAATAACTTTTTTAATGTCTAATCCAGAATGTAATGTTTGCTGTTACAACTTTCATTGTTGTCACTGTTGTTTAAATAAATATGTGTTATTTTGCCGGCTGCCGTGGCAGAGCGGTTCTAGGCGCTTCAGTCAAGAACCGTGCTGCTGCTACTGCCGCAGGTACGAATTCTGCCTCGGGCATGGATGTATGTGATGTCCTTAGGTTTAAATAGCTCTAAGGCTAGGAGACTGATGACCTCAGATATGAAGTCCCATAGTGCTCAGAGCCATTCGGAACATATATATAATTTACTACATCTCTTCTTGGTTTGTGTTTACAATCCTTCCGCGGCCGAATTCAGATTGGCAAACTTTGTTACTTGTTATTTACTAGTTATCACCTGACACATCTTGGTTCAGTATTGCCTCGCATGTTCCCAACTTCCCCTTAACCTTACCTGACCTTTTTCCTGGTAGATTTCTACTAGGCTCCCCATTCTTTTGTAAGTAATTTGTGCCGTTAATTTGCAGTCACGACTTCTTATTAAACTGGCGATCTTAAATACTTACACTTGCGAGCACCTGCCTTCTTTGAAATTACAATTTTTACATTCTTCTTTCGTCCTTTCATGTATCTTACATACCATGCGGAATAGTTTGGTCCTGGTACCTCCTCCCAAGTATCTGAATAAATCTGAAGGATTCTCATCTATACCAGATGCATTATTCGGGTTAGATCTTTCAGTAGTGTGTCAAATTATTTTCACAATGTCTCATCCTCATCTTCATCTATTTCCTGTTGTCTTCATTGTTCTTGTATAGTGCTTCTATACTGTCCTTCCACGATTCAGCTTTACCTTGTTTGCATAATACTAGTTTGCCACCTGAGATATTGTTATTCATACAGGCTCTTCCGTCCAACGGTCTCTTTCCTTTTCCTAGGTGGCATCTACTCTTCTGTCGTGCTTTGAAAATAATTTGCGATATTTGACAGGTCAGTACGGAACGAATGGAAGGAAGCGGAATTGCCAGTGTGTCCTGAGCACGTCCACCAGGTGACCACATTATAATGCCAGGCCTACTCGTCACTCGTCACTGAACCTGTCAGACTCGAACTGCATGGACAGAAAGGTGAGTAAGTCGGCCGATCTCAGATTTTTCTCAAACGATTTCAAAGAGGCTGTTAGGAAATAACTCTCATTCCAGCACATATTATACTTTAATTCAAATGGCTCTATGCACAATGTGGCTTAAAATCTGGTTCCGGCGCAGGTTCGAGTCCTCCCTCGGGCATGGGTGTGTGTTTGTCTTTAGGATAATTTAGGTTAAGTAGTGTGTAAGCTTAGGTACTGATGACCTGACCAGGATGTCCCGTAATATTTCACACACATTTTATACAATTTTGAAACTTAATATCTGCGTTCATCAGTCTCCTAGACTTAGAAGTACTTAAACCTAACTAATCTAAGGACATTACACACACCCATGCCTGAGGCAGGATTCGAACCTGCGGCTGTAGCAGTAGCGACGTTCCGAACTGAAGGGCCTAGAACCGCTCGGCCAAAGCCGCCGGCACTCTTTAATTCGTCGGATTCATGATCAATAGCCTATCATTTCGTTAATGGTCATAGTTGTTGTGATATTTTAATGTAGGAAAACTACTGCAAGAAATTCTTAGTTTCCAGTGAACAATAGGTATCACTATGGATTGGTGATTGGTGTGTGTTAGGTTACATTATGCTACTATTAACTGTAGACAACCTATTGAATTATTGTTTAAACTTCGAAGGATATCTCTGTCATTTTCTAAACTCCAGAAAATGAAAGGAATGTAAAGCGCACAGTCACGAACTCATATCAGTGAAAAGTCCGCCCCCGGTAGCTGAGTGGTCAGCGCGACAGACTGTCAATCAAAAGGGCCCGGGTTCGATACCCGGCGGGGTCGGAGATTTTCTCCGCTCAGGGACTGGGTGTTGTGTTGTCCTAATCATCATCATTTCATCCCCATCGACGCGCAAGTCGCCGAAGTGGCGTCAAATCGAAAGACTTGCACCAGGCAACGGTCTACCCGACAGGGAGGCCCTCGTCACACGACACTATATATTATCAGTGAAAAAACCAGAATGAAATACCACAATGACATTTTAACTCTGCAGCAGAGCGTGCGCCGAAGTGAAATTTCCTGGCAGATTAAAACTGTGTGCTGGACCAAGACTCGACCTCAGGACCTTTGCATTTCGCGGACAAGCGCTTTTAGAATGAAATACTTATGAGTTCCTCGTACCTCACAATGATAGATATCGGAACCAGAGGTTGGCAAATGATTGTGTGAAAAGACGAGAATATTTTGAATGTTGTTAGTTTTCGAAACTCCATATTTACTGCGATATTCAAGCGACTTAAGATTTTTTAATGAAATAATATAATTGTTGAGCGTCATCGATAGGTGGTGGAGCTAGAACTGCTGTGGGCTTTGCGACAATGTAAGTATGGAAGCTACTAGTTAATTGTTATACTGAGATTGGCTGTTTCATTAACTATCGACATGACTTGCAGTAAGTTGTTAGTTTAATAATACACTACTTCAGGACTCTGTCGAAATTTTAACTGCATTAGAATGTTAGTAACATGAATATTTCTATATTCTGCTGTGTTTCAGCAACAGAAGCAGATTTCAACACGGCAACAAGAGAAGTTACATGTTCCTCAAATCTCGTCACAATCCTTCATGGATCAATATCTCCTCAACTACCTGCTTGGTATGGTTGGCTAGTCCTATCCTGTCGTGTAACGTTTGCAGTGGCTTCTTTTGTCTAAATTTCAACCTCAGTGAACGTAAAGTTCTTGTTTATTTTTTGCCACATCACTTTTAATCTAGATCCACATAATATGTAGGACTTAAAAGACCATGATATGGAGGTAGCATGATTAAACTATTCCCTTAATCGTTAGCCAGTTCAGAAACTTGGTACTGTGGAGTTCTTGGCTTTTACAGCACTACAATGTCATAACTTTTGCCTTAGACAACTTTATCCCATGGGAAATTTCTTTGTACCCACAGCAAAATATCCGCTTTCCTCCACTGCGCTGTTGCAGCTTTATACTTCTTAACATACTGGTATGACGTTTTATCCATTACTATCATCGTATTGTAATGGACAAAATACTTTGCATCAGAACGTTACATTCCCAGCCGGTGAATGTGTTCTTGGACAACACTTTTATTCCAGATGTGGTATTCAGATGTACTTCACTGTAGTTATTAATGCAACGAGAACCCTGAACACTTGTTCACAATACCTGACGATTACAAAACACCTCGACACCAGAAAATACGTGGTTACAGCGAGAGGTGAGGAACGTTGATGCATCTAACGCGTCAAACCACGTGTTTATGTTTATTTACAGTGTCAACAGGGGCTCTTTACCAGCCGAACCTCGTGCGGCCTGGTAGGGAAAGCCTGCTCGCCGTTAGTGCTACCAGGCCAACGGCGTCGAGCACACTTCCGATGAGCCAAACGTCAAAAGCCGCTACTATATTTAAACACACTATATTCATTGGAAGATTGCCGTGTTTCAGTTTCTTTGAACGTCAAATTTTATATGTTGAAAGTCTCCCTTTCGTTCTGCAATTTCATTTTATCCCACTATTTTGCTCCTGGTATATCTTCCGTCGTGAATTATTTCCCTTAAACGAAGTCTTTTCTATGTTAACCGTACGTCATACAGTACAGTCCTGCTACGCTACCATATTACCTTAACTTATAGATTCCAATAAGGACCCATGAATATTCTTATGCTTCAAAGACCAGTCACAGAAATAACTTTGCAACTAGAAAACATTAGAAGTATGTATTCTCCTTTAACATTAAACTTAGTGACATATGCTGAAATGTTGCAGCTATCGGCGCTTACAGAATGTGCTGTGAAGTAATCTTGCACCTTATGATATATTAGAGTGAAACAAGTACGAACTCCCAAATACACTACGTGATCAGAAGTATCCGGACACCCCCAAGAACATACATTTTTCATGTTAGGTGCATTGTGCTGCCACCTACTGTCAGCTACTCCATATCAGCGACTTCAGCCATCATTAGACGTCATGAGAGAGCAGAATGGGGCGCTCCGCGGAACTCACGGACCTTGAACGTGGGCAGGTGATTGGGTGTCACTTGTGTCATTCATTTGTACGCCAGATTTCCACTTCCTAACCATCTCTAGGTCCACTGTTTCCAATGTGATAGTGAAGTGGAAACGTGAAGGAACACGAACAACAAAAAAGCGTATAGACCAACCTTGTCTGTTGAATGACAGAGAACATCGACAGTTGAAGAGGGTCTAATGTGTAATAGGCAGACATTTATCAAGACCATCACACAAATATTCCAAATTGCCCTAGGATCCACTGCAAGTGCTATGACAGTTAGGCGGGAGGTGAGAAAACCTGGATTTCATGGCCGAGCGGCGGCTCATAAGCCACAAATCACGCCGGTAAATGCCAAACGACGCCTCGCTTAGTTTAAGGAGCGTAAACTTTGGACGATTGGAAAGTGGAAAAACGTTATGTGGAGTGACGAATCACGGTACACAATGTGGCGATCCGATGGCTAGGTGTGGGTGTGGCGAATGCCACGTGAACGTCATCTGCCAGCGTGCGTAGTGCCAACAGTAAAATTCGGAGACAGTGGCGATATGGTGTGGACGTGTTTTTCATGGAGGGTCTTACACCCCTTGTCGTTTTGCGTGGCACTATCACAGCACAGGCCTACATTGATGTTTTAAGCACCTTCTTGCTTCCCACTGTTGAAGAGAAATTCGATGATGGCGATTGCATGTTTCAACACGATCGAGCACCTGTTTCTAATGCACGGCATTTGGCGGAGTGGTTACACGACAATAACATCCCTGTAATGGACTGGCCTACACAGCGTCCTGACCTGAATCCTTTGTGCCAGACCTCCTCACCGATAGTATATATATATATATATATATATTAGATCTACTCCTGCAGTCTCCCAATTTTAATTTATCAATCAATACTCACCTGAAATCAAGTCATGTTTTACCTGCCACCACAGTTCGCTAACGCACTCCGCGTGATTCCTGAAGTTATCTCGCCGTAGCTTTCTGTGACGTGACGGGATTTCATCAAGATCATGTTGATTTCTTGCCACATATTTCGGCTGGCAACCGAAATCTTCAGGTGAGTGTCCGCCACTGCACGCACATACCGGAAGCTGGCCAGATAGATGCCAGCTGAAATATTGTGGCAAGAAATCAACACGATCCCGCTGCAATCCCGGAACCTGATAGAATAACTCCCTCTATGTTTAAGCATTAACGAATCCATTTCCATTTTTAAATTCTTTAATCTACCTATCCGATTAAAGGATCTATCTTCCGACAGTCAACACGTTGAAGTTTTCTTGTTTCTGATGACAACATACCCCTGACTGAACGCCACTCAGGGATTGAAATAAGGGAATGTATCAGCTCCGGAATACTTCACCCAAGAGGACGCTTTCTTCATTAAGTCATTCAAAACAGCCGTTTTCCCTAGGGAAATAAAACTATTACGGCGTCCCCTTGCATTCTGGCGCTCGTAGTATCAACATAGCGAAGACACGTTTTCTGATGCTACAGGTCTAGATCAGTCAACCACCCTGAAATGCTCCTGCCCCCCTTTAGAGAGCAAAGGTTGATCTCGTCTCTCCATATACTTGTCCATTGTAGTTGGATCAGCTATACGTATCATTACAACACGGAAGGAACCCTCTCTACCGTGATGCACAGTTAATAGATTACTCACATACTTTTGCGAAGTATTTGAACATCAGCATTATAACAAAAGTTTTCCACTGCATAAATAAAGATTAGTAAACATGATTGTTTCTGTATCGAGCCTGGCACAAGAGTTATGTTTATTCAACACGTAACAAAACTATATGCCTGTGTACGGAGTAGCAAAAGCAAAAAGTCTCCTTTACACACTATTAACAGTGCACGATGTAAATGGGTTTCTTAACTTATGCGAGTTTCCAAAAAGAATATACAGTCGTGAGGCATTATTGGCTGAGTCACCCCTAGAGGTAGTTTCAGTCGTCGAATGGGAAAGAATTTTCTTCCTCTGTACACATAGGCCAATTTACTGGCATTTTGTAGAAGTTTTGGTTTAACCGAATTTGTTTAGTTCATGAGGGTGTAATGATTGTGTGCACCATCCAATTACGATGTTATTGCACTTGGCCTCCCATATCCGTTATCCCAAAAACGCGGTGACGTCACAGTAAATAAGACGTGACTAAGGGAAACGCATGGCACTCTCAATGCTTCCAGTTGAGTTGTCCTGAGTGTCAAGTGGATCAGCCTGGCCTCGTGACATAACATCAGAAGTGTAGTGCTGTGTTATCTACAATTACGAATACGCCTGAGAGTGCAAATCAGAGGAACATGTCACGAAAGTGGACGTATTCCTGGTAAAAGGAACTTATATTCATAGGTGTACAATATTATCAGGAAGAATAAACCATAATACTTAATGATACCTCTACAAAAAGCAAATTAGCAGCGGAAAAAATATTAGGCAAGTCGGGAAGAACTGTAAAATATATTTAGAAATTCTTTAAGAAGGAGAAATAAACTTGAGAGGAAACTGAAATTTCCTAGAAAACGAACGCCGTCTAGAAAGGTTATTTTTTTAGATAACTGCGATGAAGCACTTATCCGACGAAAATGTTTGGAGGATTATGAGCAGAAGAAGCAAATCCGAACGTTGAGAAAGCTATTTATTGTTTTAGAAACGCAAATAAATGTATAACGAGGAAGGGACACACTTCGAAAAATTTCTAAGTAGGCGGGAATTAGTTTTAAAGAAATGTAAAAAACGAGCATCCTAACAGAACGTTCGGACATTGTTGTAAAGTGTGCAGAATACTTGAGTGCAATAAGAACATATGACAAGGAGCCCTGTAAATCAATGGTATTCACGGTCGAAACTTGGGGGCATTACGCATTATGCCATGAAAAAGGTTTAATACTAGTACACGTCAAAGATTTGCTTTTGACCAGCCTGAAAGAGCAATGGGTCTCATAGAAAGAGCGGAATTGATTTACTTCTTGAAATATCTATCCAAATACTATCACAATGATGTGAATGGCGAGAATTATCACAGATCGTTCGAAGAGAAACTTGTTTCTAACATCCCAACTGGTAGGTAGTATTGTTCTTAAAGTTGCACGTGTTATACTGCTCAGCCCAATAAAACCCCAGTACTACAACTCGCAAGAAAAACGTAGCTGAATGCCTCATTCAGAACAGTCAGTTTTGAATCAAGCTTAATACGCAACGGGTCTTCAAAATATAAGTGTTTTAATCAAGCAAAGCCTCTTTATAAAGTACATACAGTTTTAAAAAGTAAGGGATGTATTGTTCTGAGGCTTCCTCCATTGTGATCTAAGCCCTATAGAGCTAAACTGGAATATAACTCAACAAATTACTGCAGAACCAACATTGCTTCCATTATATTAACTCCCCTTAAACAAATAACGATAGAGTCTTCATCAAATATTACCGAAAACGATCGGTTAAAAGCTTGCGAACATTCAAAAGGAATTGAAAATGAAAAGGGATATGTTAATGGAAGAAGCAGTGGAGAGTATAATAATAAGTGCTGGTCGGAAGAGTGGATGCAGATATGCAGCACACGAAGAAAACAGTGACATGGAAATTGAAACGGGGGATGAAACTGGAACAAATTCCAGTGACACAGAACCTTGCGCCTACCCCGTGCTTGATTGCTCATCTACTTCACATCTATAATCATCCACTTTAACACACTTTTCGTTGCATAATTTTAGTTGTACTTTACTTCCTTCACTCTCCAACCCCGATTACGTGCTGACTCACGACATTGCGACGGAAGCGCCCTCAATCCGTAGTATAATAATATTGTGATCGGCTAATATAATGTGGTGTCATGTTGTTGCGGTATGATGATATGAGAAGGGGTAGCGCGAAACAGGATACTGTTGCCTATCCTACTTCTCTTGAACAGCACCAAGGACGAATTACCAACAGGAGTGTCACAGATACACTCCTATAAATTGAAATAAGAACACCGTGAATTCATTGTCCCAGGAAGGGGAAACTTTATTGACACATTCCTGGGGTCAGATACATCACATGATCACACTGACAGAACCACAGGCACATAGACACAGGCAACAGAGCATGCACAATGTCGGACTAGTACAGTGTATATCCACCTTTCGCAGCAATGCAGGCTGCTATTCTCCCATGGAGACGATCGTAGAGATGCTGGATGTAGTCCTGTGGAACGGCTTGCCATGCCATTTCCACCTGGCGCCTCAGTTGGACCAGCGTTCGTGCTGGACGTGCAGACCGCGTGAGACGACGCTTCATCCAGTCCCAAAGATGCTCAATGGGGGAAAGATCCGGAGATCTTGCTGGCCAGGGTAGTTGACTTACACCTTCTAGGGCACGTTGGGTGGCACGGGATACATGCGGACGTGCATCGTCCTGTTGGAACAGCAAGTTCCCTTGCCGGTCTAGGAATGGTAGAACGATGGTAGATGACGGTTTGGATGTACCGTGCACTATTCAGTGTCCCCTCGACGATCACCAGAGGTGTACTGCCATTGTAGGAGATCGCTCCCCGCACCATGATGCCAGGTGTTGGCCCTGTGTGCCTCGGTCGTATGCAGTCCTGATTGTGGCGCTCACCTGCACGGCGCCATTCACGCATACGACCATCTTTGGCACCAAGGCAGAAGCGACTCTCATCGCTGAAGACGACACGTCTCCATTCGTCCCTCCATTCACGCCTGTCGCGACACCACTGGAGGCGGGCTGCACGATGTTGGGGCGTGAGCGGAAGACGGCCTAACGGTATGCGGGACCGTAGCCCAGCTTCATGGAGACGGTTGCGAATGGTCCTCGCCGATACCCCAGGAGCAACAGTGTCCCTAATTTGCTGGAAAGTGGCGGTGCGGTCCGCTACGGCACTGCGTAGGATCCTAGGGTCTTCGCGTGCATCCGTGCGTCGCTGCGGTCCGGTCCCAGGTCGACGGGCACGTGCACATTCCGCCGACCACTGGCGACAACATCGATGTACTGTGGAGACCTCACGCCCCACGTGTTGAGCAATTCGGCGGTACGTCCACCCGGCCTCCCGCATGCCCACTATACGCCCTCGTTCAAAGTCCGTCAACTGCACATACGGTTCACGTCCACGCTGTCGCGGCATGCTACCAGTGTTAAAGACTGCGATGGAGCTCCGTATGCCACGGGAAACTGGCTGACACTGACGGCGGCGGTGCACAATTGCTGCGCAGCTAGCGCCATTCGACGGCCAACACCGCGGTTCCTGGTGTGTCCGCTGTGCCGTGCGTGTGATCATTGCTTGTACAGCCCTCTCGCAGTGTCCGGAGCAAGTATGGTGGGTCTGACACATCGGTGTCAATGTGTTCTTTTTTCCATTTCCAGGAGTGTATATGCTCCATCAGGCCGGCCGCGGTGGTCTCGCGGTTCTAGGCGCGCAGTCCGGAACCGCGCGACTGCTACGGTCGCATGTTCGAATCCTGCCTCGGGCATGGATGTGTGTGATGTCCTTAGGTTAGTTAGGTTCAAGTATTTCTAAGTTCTAGGTGACTAATGACCACAGCTGTTAAGTCCCATAGTGCTCAAAGCCATATGTTCCATCAGACACTGCGCCGAGTTTCAACATTGGATCCGGTGCATTACGGCAAAGCATGGTTGATCAGTCTCTTACATGACAAACTCTCCTACAGTTACTGGCCAATATCTGGACCTCAATACTTCTTGACCACCGGGCTTCGAAGTAGCTACCGCCACATCGGACGTCACGGTACAGCCGAGAAACAGCCATCTCCCGTCTACGGAGGCGGATATTTACCTGCAGGTAAGTCAATGGTAACAACTCCCATTAGAACATAGCAGGATAGTGACAAATTCACAACTGAATGGTTAAGGTAAGGAAATTTCGTGTAATAAAAACTATTCTCAGTACAAATTCATAAACTCGGGTAATAAAGGAGAAACAAGTGATAATCGAACATTCGTTGTACCACATTGTCCACTTTGGTTCTAGTACCGATAAACTGCATCAACGGAAGCGCGAACTGAGGAGCTATTGCCTCGCGAGCTTGCCGCGTGGCCTTAGGCGCCTTGGTAATGGTTCGTGTGGCTCACCCAGTCGGAGGTTCTAGTCCATAGCGTAAGTTAGTTTAAGATAGTGAAACGTCCCCTTTGAAAAATTATACACGACTGTGCTTAAACTGACGCACAATATTTTTAGCGCAACGCAATCTTACTTCCAAAAATCCCTACGAAAGAATGGACCTGACTAGCATTAACCTATACGTTTCACAAATCACTTAACTCACAAAAACCTTCGTTACTCAAGCTACTGCAATACAGCGAGCGCCACTACTGCCAGCTAAATAAAAGATTCAAACTACGGAATTCACTAACTACTTCTTCTTCTTAGCAAATGAAAGATTTTAATACAGAACAAACAATGTGTTTACCTTAATAGTCATAATATATATATTAGTTCATGACATCCAGTCTTACAAATTACAAAACTCCGCCATCTTTCTCCCCACGTCCACCACTGCTGGCGGCTCACCTCCAAATGCGCAACGCTACGCGCTGTTCACATCCAGCTGCCGCTGCCCAACACTACAATGGCGAGTATTAAAACAATGCAAACCAGCCACAGGCTGCACACGGCACAGCCAGTGATTTTTATACAGAACGCTACGTGGCGGTGGCGTTACCAATAAAAAAACCTAAACAGCCTACTTACAATAGATCAAGTAGTGTGTAGGCTTAGGGACCGATGACCCTAACAGTTTGGTCCCATGAGACAAATTTCCTAATTTGAAGAGCTATTTTGGAAGAAGGCTTTAAAATCATTTGTAGTGAGACGGATGTATAATCAACACGTCGAAGGAACATAGCAGAAATTAACAATGGAGTTAGTCGTTTTTACTGATGTTGCACTCAGTGCTGGTCTATCAGGTACAAGCTTTTCTATCTCCTCGTAACTATCACGTAACCTACCTACATCCATGAGAACCTGTTTAATGTATTCATGGCTAGAACTCCCGTTACAGTTTCTAAATTCTTTGAACTAGTTATGAGTTTCGTATTTAAGGCAGCTGTAGACGACACGACAGCGAAGAAATAAATAGGGACAAATTGTCATTTGTGTGTGTGTGTGTGTGTGTGTGTGTCTTTAATAGAGATGTCAAAATAAAGTTTTCGAAGTGCATGAAACGGGAAGTTTTCAATGATTGAGCAATACCACTTTTTTCTCTTCACAATGCCATACGTACTTCCAATGAGAACATCATTAGGATCTTACGGACAGCAGTGGTGCTACAAAGAAAGATAGGACAACAAAAATACGCGTCAGTGATCAAACTGAAGTGATTGATGTAATTATGACTGTAATGGAATAGAGTTTATTACTGAAGTTTTTTTAGAAGAAATAAATCATGCCTAATAAATTGTTGGTACATGACATTAAAAAACATGCAGGAGCGTCAGTGATTAGGTTCCGTACCTCTACTACACGGAAGCGTTTAGAGCAGCCTTTATACACTTGTGTATTTATAAGTATTGGCTGTGAAAGACTTTCGGAATCGAAATAATACGTGCAGTGCATTTCAATGCGAAATCCAGCGCTGGGCATATATGTTTATGGAGAAGCAACTTTCAAAAGGGAAGCAGACGCACAAGCATTCCGGAGAGACTAGGAGAGACGTGTGGTGGGTAACTGTGACTTCATTAGAACTTAGTATTACCGCACGTAATGCGTTTAATGTTCAGCAGCGTCGCAGAGGCACAGATTTGCACCTACCGCCCCCCCCCCCCCCCACACACACACACACAGACACACTCACACATGGTGAGGGGGGAAGGGGAGGAGTGATCAATCAGGTACGGAGAAGCAATTTTAAACTCATCAAATGCCGAACGGCCTTACAGAAACTTGAAGTTGTGACGTGAGGTTGGTGAAGTCGTGTTTAACAACCAGAACATGCTCCAGTTCCCTTATATGTTACTCAGTCGACAAGAAGCAAAGATACCCAAATTTGAGAGGACAAGAAAGATATGAAAATTTTTGTGTCCGCAATGAGGAAAGAAATAAACACATATCGACATCTGCTTCGCTGTAAAGGGAAGAACTGTTAGTGATTAACACGTACTTGTCGTTATTCGAGTTTGTAAACTTACGCATTTGAAGAAGTCACCCTAGCTGAATTATTACAAAATTAAATAGAATATCTTTTTATGACTTTGGTTATGGTTTTCCTGACGCTCTGGCCCCTAAGTCACTTCAGCTGACTAAGTATTAGCTTATGTGCAATTGTGTTTTGCTGCAGGTATGAGGTAGTTTACGCTGTGGATACATTTGTTGACATATCACACTATGTTTCGCCCTCCCATTATCGAAAGGATGTTTTCCTCCTTCTGTCCTTTTCTTCTTCATATCTTCAGGTATTAGGCGAAATTATCTGTTACGGTACCAATTGTTTCCAGGGTCTCTCTGTATCTGTTCTTCGTTGGCATTTACATGTTCTAGCCCTTAAAGCGAGTTTGTCACTCTCCATTCTTTCTGTCTATGTCTTCGTTAAATTTTTTTTCCTACACTGTACAACTTTATCAATGTGCTTGAATGTGGCTTTCTTGATTTTTGCTAACCATCCGTGTCTAGCTTCCTTAAAGCAGTCTGAGGATTGCAACTGTGTTGTTGAATTTAGTTTGATTATCTTTCCTTGTTTTGTTTTTATGCTTTCTTTTAATTGTTCCACATATATGGCAAAACAAACGAAGCTTAATCTCCATATCTTTGCTGTAGGCGTATGTCACTTCACGTCCTAGGTAAATAAAGTGGTTTACTTGCTCTAAAATCTTTTAATCTACGATTATTTTGTTTCTAATGTGTCGTGTCCCCATGAGGGTCACTATCTTAGCTTTACCTGATCATATCTCCTGCATTATTTGTGTCACAGAGTAAATTCCTTTCTGAAGGTTCTCTTCATTATCTGCCAGAATCACTGCTGTCCAAGTATGTACCTGTTTGGAATTCTTTTTTCCATATGTGCATTGTTTCTGTATGTAGATATTAAAGAAAGATGGGAAAATACAGCAGACTTGTCGTTCTCCTTTGCTAGTTGGTATCTCATTAGTCGTTTTAGAATGATATTTGTGTTATGATACACACTTTTCAACACATTTATTAGATGTTTTGGATATCGATAATTTGTAATTAACTTCCAGAGTTTTTGTCTATTGATACTGTGAAAAGTTTTTTTTTAATAATGTCGATTACAGCAAGGTGTGTTTGTTTATTACATTCTCTGAAGTTTTGTATTATCTGTTGTAAGGCAAAAACCTCATTTATCGTAGAGTGTCCTTTCCTAAGACTCATTTGTTCCTTATGTAGTATTGCTTCCACTGTGCCTTCAAGTCTTGAGTTTAAAATCTTAGCACGTACCCTGTATGCTGAGACTATAAACCCATTATTTTGTAGCTGCTGATAGGCATTTGTCTTCCTTTTTAAAAATTGGTATCATTCTAGGAATCTTCCAGTCCTTAGGAATACTTTTTCTCTTCCACCATTTGTTTAAGAGACATAACAGGTGCAGATGTAGCGTCATTCCCCTATATTTTGCCAACTCAACATTGATACCAACTCTTCCTGTCGCTTCTCTGTTCTTAAGTGATGTTAAGGCAGATTTTATTTCATCAGGCTGTATTTCATCTAGTACCTTCTCATCCGTTGTTTCAATTTCAGTTTCATGTGCTCAACCAGTATGCCATAATTCTTCGCAATTATTTACGCATTGTTCATCAAATATGGCTCTGAGGACTATGGGACTTAACATCTGAGGTCATCAGTCCCCTAGAACTTAGAACTATTTAAACCTAACTAACGTAAGGACATCACACACATCCATGCCCGAGGGTGGATTCGAAACTGCGAACGTCACCATTGTTTTTCAATATTGTTTATTTTTTTATCTTCTCTTTTTACCTACTTAGTCCCCTTTCTAGGAGTACCAGGGTTTTCTTTCGGGGCTGTTTGATTTAGCCGCCATGTTCTATTTATTTAAAGGCGCCGGAATACCTCGCCTTTCGTCCTCTCCCGTTGACCACATAACGTACAGCTACGGTATGCCATGAATCGAGCAGAGGTGACGCGACTCATGTCTTCTTGGACGTGGGAGTAGGGTTTATTGGCACAGTTGCCTTGAATTCTTCAAGGTCTGATTCATTCATCATATTTCAATGGATGTTCCTCAGTGTTCGGTTCTGAGCAGGCATGGACAGCCTGAATAGACACTGAGATCCTTCTCCAACCTTTGGTCTTTAGAGGTAGAAGAGGAAAAAGAAAATGAGAGACAGCCTGACGGCTTGAAACCTAGTACCGTAGAGCTGTGAAAACAAAAAGAGTTGGAAAAAGGAGGCAGATACAAAAGAAAAAGAAATCCTGTCAGAAGTATGTGGAAGTGACGTCAGGCTTACCTAAGAGCCCATGTGAGTGCCACCAACATACTTTCAAGAAGGGAGCCCCCTAGGGGGAGTAAAATTTGTCTGGAACCTCAGCAGCTAACTGGTCTGGCATGGGTGACCGTGTCAGGAGATCCTGCCAGCATAGCTAAGTCGATCATTGTAAACATATAAATCAACTGCAGTTGGAACTGACGCAATCGTGTCTAGTGGTACTTATTTTCAAATAGACTGGCAAATTAACGTTACAAAGAAATTTACTTGTTTACTATTGTTTTTTGATACAAAAAGAGGGGATAACAAAAGTCCGTTACCATTTAGAAATAATAAATGAAACCACGTTACTACCCATAAGAGACTTTGAAGTTCAAAACGCCTTAACAACATGTTCGTCCTGAAATTACATTCAAGGAATGTTACGATAAACACTGGCATCTAGATTCACTAACACTCTCTATGCCAGTCTGTAAGATTGATCCAAAATATCTACGTCTTTGATCCTTAACACAACAGTTGTTGATGATAGGAGTCTTAGTGATGTTGTTGCTTGCTTTGCACCACCCACGGGTCACGTACAGTAAGTACATTTTACGGTCGTAGCTACGGATGTGAAGCAACGGAAATGTGTGCTTGACGTGCAAATTACTTGAGGGGGTGCGTTATAAAAGAATATGCATCGACATACTGGAAGTACTTGTGTTGAACAGGCCGAACTCTGACCACCGTAGATGTCTGATGCAAGTACAGTCACTGAAAGCTTGCATAGAAGCTGACATCCAGACAAAATTAAAGATATGTCCACAACAGGTGGTACTGTGTGGAGACAGCGTGTTTTCTGACGGCTGCTCCGTGTAATACCCTGTAGAAAAATAGCACAGTTTCTTAGCAATATGGTGACCGATGGACTGTTTCAGGTAATTATAGACAATGCTACTAGTGATCATAAGATCTTTAACAATGGACTGTCTCAAGGCTCAGTGCCATTACGCTACCATTTAGCTTTTGCGTGTACAGTTCAGATACGACAGCCTCTCAGTCTAGGAAGTGCTAATAATGACGAACTGTTCATAAAAAAATAGTACAAATGAATCGAGGTCACTAAAGGTATATTAACAAAAGACCTAAGTATAAAGACACAATATTTCGTAAACTGAGATTTCAGCCGAACCCTAACAAAACTAAATCCACTTGTTTTCGTCCTAGTATTATCGTAGGCAACCGTGAACTGGACATATTTTTTGACGATAATTGCTGGCTCATAACAAATATCCACGATATCTTGAAGTTATGATCGACATAATGCTGTCATTTAAACAGCGTGTAACAAAGATTACGGTTAAACTAATGTTTCTGCAAGAATTATGTGGTACAAGGTATGGTTCTGCAGATTTCATCTTACGATCAACAGCCTTTGGCTATGTCTACTGAGCCGCAGAATATTACAGCACTGACTAGATAAACAGCCGCCACAGGAAGACGGTGGATATTCTCTCTATCTGCCCTGAACAGCATTAGACCACCCAACCCGAGCAGAAATAGCATCCTTCTGAAGGAATGTAAGAAAATCATTAACAATTCATTAGGATATATCTGACACCCGAATCAACAGATTCTGCTACAGACATCCCCAGGTCATAACAGTTAGCAACCTGGTGAACCAAAGCTTCAGTCTCTGAGATGCGAGGACGCAAGGCTAATATAACAGATAGCCAAGCAGGTAACCATTGCTATCTCAGTAACAAACGATAGGATCTTGATGTGCTCTAGAGGACATGTAGTACACATAAATGGATCCGGATTAGCCACGGCAGAGTGGGAAAGACCGCCACTGCGTTGTGCAACTGTGACTGTCCGAAACAGACTTTCAGATAAAGTGATGTGAAATTACCATGCGATTAATAACAGCTCTTGTACTGTTTCTTGACTTTTTCTAAAGTACGTAACTGCTCCTTATCAGAATACTACCGTTTATGTCTTTAAGTGTAAAAGTAAATGATCCGTTAATTTTGTTACAATTCTTACCGAAACCTAAATGGACAAGATGTTAGTAACCAATTTTTTCGTACAAAAGCTTATTTTTCCTGCTGAGTCTGATAATACGACTGTGTTCTTTATAGTGTATATAGGCAATAAATGAAGGACGGCTAGAGAACGTATTAAAGAGCACGAACCTCAGACGCGGTTAATAAGAACTGTGAAACCTACGATAGTGGAAAATCATGAGAACAATGTAAGTGTGCTAGCCAATGGAATCGATTTTAACAGCTGAGACACAACATGGCGATAGGTCGAGAGTAACGATTCACTTTGCTGTCCATGAATTGTGGCCCCTTGAGCTGAGGGTGTTAATGTTACATTCCCTGACCATAATAGTTGGAAGACAGGAAGGAGCACAATTCCTACGGCACATAACTTCACTGAGTTACATATGTGTCACGAGTAGTACACAGTCTCTTCTTGCCCTCTCTCTTTGTCCACTGATTCATCTCAACCCCCATTCTCTCTCTGTCCACCATGTCAACCGTCTCTCTGCCCGTAACCTCGGACCCCCATTTCAAATATGATATTTCATATTTATTTGTCTATCTCCTCCTTACCCCCCTTTTACTCTTTCTCTAGGGGATGGCACTTGACGTAGAAAGACGGGGTTTAGAAATTCCGTCACGGTATGTGACTCGGGAAACAGAAAAGGAGAAGTGTTATAACTGTTCTGCCGGCTGATGACGATTGTTTCCTGTGACCATCGGCTGATGACGATTGCTTTCTGCTATCACGCACAATAATCATGACTGACTATCTGGAAAAATGTAAAGTATATATTGTATATCAAGCCCCGTCGTTGCTGGACATTCTGTGTAGGTAATTGAAATAGTTCTAGGAATATTCCAGGAAAATATCACACTAGCTCCAGGATAACTGGTCCTGTTGCCAGAGATAATAATATAAGACGGAAGTGCACGGAGCGTAAACAACAGACCAGTAACAGACAGCAGTTTTAAATAAATCAAAGAGTATTGTTAGTAGTAAACAGAAGATCTTCGAGATAGTCTTCTACACAACATGGACGAAATCAACTCACAATAATGGATTAATGCTGTTGCAATCGTCCTGCTCTGCGACAGTAAAAATATATCGAGAAAGAATAAGAAACAACGATAAATCGACAAGTCCTTAGAAAGTGGCATTTGATGAATTTAGATGAACTCTTGGCGATAAATAACGAGGACGAAAGTGGTGAGCCATAACGAATTACCGATACGAACGCAAAATCACTGCTTATGTTAGCCCATCAGCAATGATGAAATCGTGGTACAGTATGCTCGCATCGCAAGAGGCGAAAAAGCGCCATAAACATGATTAAAGTAACTATAGGTAATCTGTCGCGAAGCGTCTGACTAACTAAAAGTGACTGGCTACACACAGGTGCCGGAAACTAACTGATGTACAATAAAGTGGCGACAGCTCGAGCACTTTTGCCAGGACGAGGTGACCTTCTAATTTCTCCAACGGAATGAGGGACCGTCAGAGGTCAGCAGAGGAAACCCCGGTTAGGGGAGCGTCTCTCTGTGGTTTTGCAAACTCGGACGCAGCAGAGTAGTGTGCCTCCTATTTACGAAAAGTCTCATATAGCAGACTTTACTGTGGATGGATGTATACAAGGATTGTGCTGATTGCAGCCAATGGGGAGACCGGCCTTCTTGACTATTAAGTTGGATAACCTGTTGTGGTACCAGGTCAACGAGCGTGGGAGAAATTAGTGTCCGTGTGCAACGACAAAAATTTGAACTTAGGGGCCCTAAACCCCCTGATTTTCGCCGGCCGGAGTTGCCGAGCGGTTCTAGACGCTACAATCTGGACATGAGCGACGGCTACGATCGACGGTTCGAATCCTGCCTCAGGCATGCATGTGTGTGATGTCCTTAGGTTCGTTAGGTTTAAGTAGTTCTAAGTTCTAGGGGACTGACGACTAAAGGCTAAGTCCCATACTGTTCAGAGCCCAGCCCCCTGATTTTCGCCACCCTGTGGTGTAGGGGTAGCGTCATCTATTAGTAATCAAAAGATCTTTGATCCCGGGCTCGAAACCCGACACCGCTTAAATTCTGATTAATTATGAGCGTTGGTGGCCTAAGACTTCCGGCGTAAGAAGTCACCCTCATTCTGCCAAGCGCCTTGTGAAACAGGGCGGAGGAGCGGACAGAGGTTCAGAGCACTCTCTTGTCATTGGGGTGCGAAACTGCCCTTAAAGGTGGGAGAAATAAACGGTATGAGGATGCAGAAGACAATGGCAGCCACTGCTTTAATGACTCATTCCGTGTGGCCTGCAATTGAAAAAGTGTCCTAATGATCTCTCCATTGGCGAAGGATTCCTGGAAATCCGCATTCGGCTCTGCACGAGGGTACTACCAAGGAGGAGTTGACCATGAGGGAAAGACAAAATAGCCAAATCAACATTCTACGAGTCGGGGCGTGGAATGTAAGAAGCTTAAAAGTAGTAGGGAAAGTAGAAAATCTGAACATGGAAATGCAGAGGCTCAGTCTAGATACAGTACGGGTCAGAGAAGTGAAACAGAAAGAAGACAAGGATTTCTAGTCAGATGAGTATAGCTTAATATCAACACCAGCAGGAAACGGTACAAAGGGAGTACGATCTGTTGTGAATAGGAAGGCAACACACAGAGAGTGTTACTGGAACAGTACAGTGATATGGTAGTTCTTATCAGAAACGACAGCAAAACCAACTCCGACAACGATAGTTCAGGGACATATGCCGACATCTCAATCTGCAGATGAAGAGACAGAGGAAGTATGAAGATACTGAAAGGGTATTACAGTACGTAAAGGGAGATGCAAATCTAATAGTCATGGGGGACTTGAATGTACTTGTAGGTGGAAGGAGCATAAGAAAAGTTTATACCAGAATGTGGACTTTGGACAAGAGATGAGAGAGGAGAAAGAGTAATAGAGTTCTGTAATAAACTTCAGTTAGTAGTAGAGAATACTCTTGACAAGAATCACAAGAGGAGGACGTTTACTTGGAAAAGGCAGGGAAGATTTCAGTTAGGGTACATCACGGTCAGGTAGAGATTTTGAAAACAGATACTGGATTTAGGCGCACCCAGGAACAGACACAGAGTCAGACGACAATGTAGTAGTGATGAAGAGAAGGCTGCGGTTTAAGAGACTAGTCATGAGGAATCAATACGCAAAAAAGTGGGATACGAAAATACTAAGGAATGACGAGATGCGCTTGAAGTTCTCTGAGGCTATAGATAATGCAATAAAGAATAACTCAGTCGGCGGTACAGTTGAAGAGGATTTCCTCTTTTAAATCCAGAGGAGACAGCGGATAGGTGGAATAATTACATTGAAGGCCCCTATGAGGAGGGGGCAGGGGAGAATTCCGTCGGTGATTAAGAAGAAACATGAGTCAATTTAGAAGAAAGAGGAAATCCAGTATTACAATCAGAATTAAAGGGAGCTTCGGAGGACGTAAGATGAAATAAGGCAGAAGGTATAGATAACATTCCATCAAAATTTCTAAAATCATTAGGGGAAGTGGCAACAAAGCGAGTAATCACATTGTTGTGTAGAATGTATGAGTCTGGTGACATACAACCTGACTTTCGGCAAAGTACCATCCACACAATTCCGAAGACTGCAAGAGCTGACAAGCGCGAGAAATATCGCACAACCAGCTTAATAGCTCATGCATCCAAGTTGCTTACAAGAATAATATATATAAGAATGGAAAATAAAGTTGAGGATGTGCTAGATGACGTTAAGTTTGGCTTTAGAAAAGGTAAAGGAACCTGAGAGGTAATTGTGAAGCTGCGGTTGATAAAGGAAGCAAGAGTAAAGAAAAAACAAGACACTTTCATAGATTGTTTCTACGTAGAAAAGGTGTTCTACAAGATGTTAGAATTTGTGTGAAAAATTGGGGTAGGCTGTATGAAGAGACTGGTAATGTACAGTATGTACAAGAGCCAATACGCAACAATAAGAGTGGTCGAACAAGAACGAAGTGCTAGGATTAAAGAGGATGTAAGAAAGGGATGTAGTCTTTCGGCCCTACTGTTCAATCTTTATATAGAAGAAGCAATGATGGGAACAAAAGAACGTTTCAGGAAGGGAATTAAAATTTACACTGAAAGGGTATCAATGATATGGTTCGCTGAAGACATTGCTAACCTGAGTGAAAGTGAAGAAGAATTACATTACCTGCTGAATGGAATGGATTGTCTAATGAATACAGAATATGAATTCAGGACAAATCGGAGAAACACAAATGTAATGAGGTGTAGAACAGTGAGGAACTTATCTTCGGGAAGCTAAGGAATTCCACGACCTAGGCGGCCGGCCGCGTTGGTCTCGCGGTTGTAGGCGCGCAGTCCGGAACCGTGCGACTGCTACGGTCGCAGGTTCGAATCCTGCCTCGGGCATGGATGTGTGTGATGTCCTTAGGTTAGTTAGGTTTAAGTAGTTCTAAGTTCTAGGGGACTGATGACCACACCAGTTGGGTCACATAGTGCTCAGAGCCATTTTTCCACGACCTAGGGAGCAAAATAACCATTGACGAACGGAGCAAGCTGGATATCAGAATCAGACTATCATTAGCAAAAAGGGCATTACTATCCAAGAGACATCTACTAGTATCAGACATAGGTCTTACAGGTCTTAATTTGAGGAAGAAATCCCTGAGGATATAAGTATGGAGCACAGCATTGTATGGTAGTGAAACATGGATTGTGGAAAAACCGGAGGAGAAAGGAATGGAAGCATTTACGATGTGGTGCTATAGACGTATATTGAAAATTACGTGGACTGATAAGGTAAGGAATAAGGAGGTTCTGCGCGGAAGCGGAGAGGAAAGGAATACGTGGAAAACACAAAGCGATGGTACAGGATGGTAGGACATCTGTTGTGACATCAGGGACTGACTTCCATGGCAGTAGTGGGATCTATAGCGGGTAGAAATTTTGATGAAGACAGGGAATGGAATGCATCCAGCAAATAATTGAGGACATTGGTTGTAAGAGCTACTGTAAGATGAAGACGTTGTCCCAGTAGAGTAATTCGCGGCGGACCGCGACAAATCACTCAGAAGACTGATGACTCCAAAATTTTGTTTTTCTAATTTAACTGAGCAATAGGCGTGTAAAGTGATCTGCAAAACCTTAGGTAGGCAACCAGCCGGTGGATATTATTGCCTCTTTCATCAACGAAGCAATGGTAGCATGTTTGTTATCGTTGGATTAGCGATTAGATATGCAGTTTGCGTGATTAAAATGTTTGATTAAAATCATTTTGTTTGTGTGGACGTGAAAGCGACAGCTGACAACTCATGACCTGGTTCACATGTCTCAGAGTTACACCCATATGTCGCTATTCCTCCCTACCTCCTCCCCCCTTCCCCCTTCCAGGACGGAAATCCGTCTCCGTCTGGTTTCATTCCTTGGTGAATGTGTGAGACTGTTTCCCAATTGTCCACGAATCCTCTAACTGAGTTGCAACACGTGAACCGTCCGGGCGTTCACCTACTTTGGTGTGATAAACTGTCTATAAATCACATCCAGGTTGATCGCCACACCGGCTCCCATCGTTGATCCGCCAGACTGATTCGAACTGGGGCGTCACACCTCCCCGAATCCCGATCATCCAGTGGTGTCAACACAGAGGCAGGAATAAATTCAACAAATCTAGAACATAATACACTACTGGCCATTCTAATTGCTACACCAAGAAGAAATGCAGATTATAAACGGTTATTCATTGGACAAATATATTATACTAGGACTGATATGTGACTACATTTTCATGCAGTTTGGTTGCATGGATCCTGAGAAATCAGTACCCAGAACAACCACCTCTGGTCATTATAACGGTCTTGATACGCCTGGGCATTGAGTCGAACACAGCATGGATGGCGTATACATGTACAGCTGCCCATGCAGCTTCAACACGGTACCACTGATCTACAAGAGTAGTGACTAGCGTATTGTGACGAGCCAGTTGCTCTGCCACCATTGACCAGACGTTTTCAATTGGTGAGAGATCTATAGAATCTGCTGGCCAGGGCACCGGTCGAACATTTTCTGTATCCAGAAAGGTAAGTACAGGACCTGCAACATGCGGTAGTGCATTATCCTGCTGAAATGTAGGGTTTCTCAGGGATCAAATAGTTAAAATGGCTCTGAGCACTATGGGACTTAAAATCTTAGGTCATCAGTCCCTATAACGTAGAAATACTTAAGTGTAACTTATCTAAGGACATTACACACAACCATGTCCGAGGCAGGATTCGAACCTGCAACCGTAGCTTTCGCGCGGTTCCAGACTGAAGCGTCTGGCGCCGCTCGGGCACTTCGGCCAGCTTCGCAGAGATCGAATGAAGGGTAGTGCCACGGGTCGTAACACATCTGAAATGTACTCTTCTAAGTACCGTCAATGCAAACAAGAGGTGACCGAGACGTGTAACCAATAGCAACCCATAACATCACGCCGGGCGATACGCTTTCAATGTGCGTTCACCGCGATGTCACCAAACACTGATGCGACCATCATGATGCTGTAAACAGAACCTGGATGTATCCGAAACAATGACGTTTTGCCATTCGTGCACCCAGGTTCGTCGTTGAGTACACCATCGCTGGCAATCCAGTCTGTGATGGAGCGTCAAGGGTACCCGCAGTCATGGTCTATGAGCTGAAAGTGCATGCTGCTGCAAACGTCGTCGAACTGTTCGTGTGGATGGCTATTGTCTTGCAAATGTCCCCATCTATTGACTCAGGGATCGGGAGATGGCAACACGATCCTTTACATCCATGCGGATAAGACTGCTATTGATACGATACGATGCCGTTGGGATCCAGAACGGCGTTCCGTATTACCCTCCTGAACCCACCGATTCCTTATTCTGCTAATAGTCATTGGATCTAGACCAACGCGATGTCGTGATACGATAAACCACAATCGTGATAGGCTACAATCACCTTTATCAAAGTCAGAAACGTGATGGTACGCATTTCTTCTCATTACACGAGGCATCACGACAACGTTTTACCAGGCAACACCGGTAAACTGCTGTCTGTGAATGAGAAATCGGTTGGAAACTTTCCTCATGTCAGCACGTTGGGGGTGTTGCCATCGGCGCCAACCTTGTGTGAATGCTCTAAAAAGCTAATCTTTTGCATATCACAGCATCTTCTTCCTTTCGGTTAAGTTTCGCGTCTGTAGCACGTCATCTTCGTGGTGTAGCAATTTTAATGGCCAGTAGTGTACTTATTCAAAGTTAATAGCGCGTTATGTCCTCTTTATGTTCATTACAATGTCGTACTTATATTGCTACGATTACGTAACACTACAGAGTTAAACTTGTTACGTATTAAAATTCCGTGTATTCATAAATAACTCTCTGCCACAGTAAAAAGTTATTACACTTCTAGGCACTGAAACGCTGCTTATCACAAATGGGCGCATTACAATACTGCTGATGCTGGCATTATTTGCGAGACTCCAGCAATTAAATTTTCACATCAGTCGATAATGTATTTCATGTAATTTTGAACTTAATTAATAAATTAGCAAGTTAATTCCAGCGACAGTTTCGTTGCATGTAGTAAAAATTGCTGCTCTCGTGGAAACCTCGCTGGTCACCACTCACAACGATTACAGCAGGGGTTAACGCTTCTGTAATGTGTTTCCTGACCGACTCGACATTTATGTTTACCGCATAATCAGTATACATCTTCCATTCCTGCTGTGCAACTATTGTTTGCGTGAACTGAATTTCCTCATAAATATTTTACGAGGTGCATTGGCGGCACAGAGGTAATAAATAAATCAGGTTGCGTTACCGAAAACTATAGTTAAAATTGTGGTTTAAGAAAACAATTTTATACAAACATGCCGAAACATTCTCATATTCATTATTTCCTCTTCCCAGAAGGTGCTGAAATTAGATTTACTGCTTCTAACGAACGACATATTTTCTGCGCGGTGACTGTTTTATCTTTTAATATAACTCTAGAAGCCATTACACAATTTTGTCAGGAATATTTTGAAGTTTCAGTTGCCGACTGAACCATAATGCAGTATGAGAGGCCTAAAAAACGACAGTATCAGGGAGTCAGCTAGCTGTGCTGTTCTGCAGTAATGGGCGGTCTGATCATCATAACGTTTATAGAGTGATTTATGACATACTCATCCATGGCCATTTACTCTAAAGTAATATTTTTACCTAATTATTACTTTCATTTTAAGTCAGCGGATATATGCCAGTACTAATGACAGATGGTGGCTTAATGGAGGATAGTTTTGTAAGCTGCATGTATGAAAGGAGATGGTACATTTTATCAATATATATAATAAGTGCAGTGTTTGCTCAGAATTCGAACCCTTACCGTTCGCGTTTTGTGGTCCTGCTCCAGAGACGTGTAGTTACACAGCTGGTTAAACTACACAAAAATAGTCTAGCAGCTGTATAAGAGCAACAGGCTTTTTAAACCGACAAGCTAATTTCTTCCGTATGTGGATTAACGCCAGGTTTTACGGACCAGCTCGCTACGCACCACGCTATATGAGCACCCATTGAATAACTTTGGCTTATATTACAGCGATGTACTTTTTAGTATCGTACCGGACGAATGGTATGACCATATTGCTGTGTAGCTTGGATGTATCGCCAAATTTTTCTTTGTCTAAGATGTTTCACTCTTCAGTTCCGATTCGGTATACCATTGCACCATAAACTGTCTACAGATATACGCTAACGTCAAAATTTAAATGTATACTATAAACTCTGTTTAAGAATTACGTTTTGTTCGTACTAGTCCCATGATCGCTAGAAGATAAACGAAACGACAAGCATCGAGTTAGTATTAAGAAGCCTATCAGGTAAAATGGTGGACCTAACTTTACCAAAAATCAAAAATTCATTTTTAATCAAATAAATTAAGTAGGGCGTTCGCACTACAAACAGCTGGAGGCAATCGAAAATTTCCGATGTAGACGTTCACTATTGTATCGGGTCGGGTATTGAATTTTGCTGCAAGAGATACCAGATCTTACGCCCCTCTCATTTTACCCGTTGCGAATTACCACATTATTATTAGTTCCAGTTATTGCTTTCATTTTTGAAATTCAACTTTTGGTTTCAATATTGCTGTTGCGTAATAGTTGTAAATATCTTTGCAATGAACTTAGTTTATTCTAGAAGTTAGTCTAATAGTCAGTTCACAGATAACGAGAGTTCGGCTGGACAGTCTTCATTATTGCATTACAACCGTTTAGAAAACTAAATAAAACTGCCTTAAGATGCGGATATTGCTCAACCTACATGTGATATAAACCAGTTTGCTCTTTCTTTATAACAACAACTATGTCAAGTAAAAGTCTTTACGGCCATTCTAGACATCTATAAGGTTTCAGGGATACGTAGGTATAAAAAGTGCACGTGTTGCTCATGGAGATTCCAAAACATACACGGAAAACTGAAAGAGAAATCAGCATTTTATTTCTCAATGCATATAAGAAATTCAGCAAGCACGATACTACTTAGAAAATTACTAAACCGTATATAAACTCATCTGGACAAAATCTTGATATATGATATGAGAGCCGGTCGCTTTGGCCGAGCGGTTCTAGGCGCTTCAGTCCGGAACCGCGCGTCTGCTACGGTTGCAGGGTCGAATCCTGCCTCGGGCATGGATGTGTGTGATAACCGTAGGTTGGTTATGCTTTAGTAGTCCTAAGTTCTAGAGAACTGATGACCTCAGATGTTAAGTCCCATAGTGCTTTTTTGATGAAATGAGTTTCAGAACATTCAGAATTAACTCTTGTGTGGAACATATACTGGTAAACAAACATAAACATGCAATGAAAACTTCAGGAGGTAACACTGCTGTCGTACTGACTTTCAGCAAATTAGTCTGTTATTGTTGGTGAAAAAACCACAAAAGACACAACTAAATACTATTAGGAAGATTGGTAATTTTACAGCGAAACTGACGACAACAATAACAACATACCATCATGAAGATTTCTGATAGATTAATAGAGGTTAACACAACATATGAAGACATATGCCATCTGACCAAAAGTGACCAGACACCTATTACCGGACATTAATATGGTGTGTGTTCACCGTTCACCTTTTTGGTGGCTAGAATTCTGGTGGGAACATTTTCGCTTAGGTGTGGAAATGTTTGTGGAGAAACGGGAGCCCATTCTTTCTAAAGAACAGAAACCAGCGAAGATATTGATGTCAGACTGGGATCTGGGACAAAGTCGACCTTCTAAGCCATTATATCGGAGTTCCAGTGGATTCATAGCGGTACTCCAGACAGACTGTTCCATATCAGGAATTTGTCCACAAACAAAAAACGCTGTTCTATGCATTGTTGTGCTGAAAGAAACAATCATATTTTTCATCTTAGGAATATGTTCACAAACAACAGCCTCATATATGCTGTTTTATGACAGGGTGCATTATCATAGATAGATTTTCACTCTACAGCAGAGTGTGCGCTGATATGAAACTTCCTTTCAGATTAAAACTGTGTGCAGACCGAGACTCGAACTGAGTCCCGATTTCGAGTCTCCGTCCGCACACAGCTTTAATCTGCCAGGAAGTTTCAGGGTACATTGTCGTGCTGAAAGAAACAGTTCTCTTTTCCCATTTGTTCCTGAGAGTGTTTCATTTCAGGATGTTGTCCACAAACAACTGCCTCATATATGCTGTTTTATGACAAGGTGCATTCTTGTGCTGAAAGAAACAATCATCTTTAACCATATGTTCCTGAGGCTGTTTCATTTTAGGAATTTGTCCACAAACAACAGCCTCTTATATGCCATTTAATGACAGGGTGGTTTGTTGTGCTGAAAGAAACATTCGTCTTCATACACATGTTCCTAAGGCTGTTTCATTTCAGGTATTTGTCCACAAATAACAGCCTCATATATGCTGTTTTACGACATGGTGCATTGTCATGTTGAAAGGTGCAATCATCTTCACCTATAATATCCTGTATTATAAGTAGTACACAGTGCTTTAAAATGTGTTCACATGTTTTCACATTTATCATTTTCTTATGCTCAATAACGGTCCATACCCCAACCACAAAAAATTCCCCCATACTGTATGAGTACTTCCTCCGCACATTACGGTTGGAACTACACTTGATGTCAGGTAATGAGCTCCAAGTATTCGCCAAGCCAAGCTCTTCCATTGAATATCCACGGGGTATGGTGTTCATAACTCCAAATCACTCGTTTCCAGTCATCCATGTCCAATGACGTCGCTCTTGACACTACCTGAAGCGTAGCTTACTGTTGACACAGAAATGTGTGACTTATGAGAAGCTACCTGACCACTGTATTCAGTTCTTTTTAACTTCCTACTCATAATCATTGTGCCAGCATGACTGCTGGTAACATGTTGAAAGTCACGAGTAATTCCTCCTGATCTTTTTATGCGATTCCTTACAACTAGCCTGTGCAACTCTCGGCTGTCTCTGTCCGTCAACACGTACGTGGTCTCGGTTTAGCTGTGGTCGTTCCTTCGCGTTTCCACCTGTCAGCCCGGTAACCGAGAATCTACCTGGCCAGCTTTAGGAGCACTGAAATGTCCTTGATGGATCTGTCACACAAATTACGTCCAGTTACCAATCCACGTTCAACGTGACTGACAACGCCTGCTGTACAGCGCCACTGTGATGCTACTGTTACTCTACTGACAATTCTCACCACCTTCTTTTATCCTAGCTGGTCCACACGTCGTGAGATCTAGTTCCTTATTTTGGCATTACACAGGATAGTCAGGATTCTTCCGGTCAGGTGGTGTGGATCTCAGGCTCTGACGCTACGCTAGCGCAAGTGAGAGACAAAGCGCAGGTTGCACATGCAGTGGGGTTGAAAATTTTTTTTGTTAAGCGGAAAGCTCACCGTCCTACATACAGTTATTTTTGCAGTGTTTATATTATATAAGTCTGTTAAATGCGAAGAATGCATTATATGATAATTATGACAAATAATATCTACAAAGGTATTTACTGGCAAAGAATTAAGCGCATAATTCCTCTGTAAATCCAGTTTAAAATTTTCCATCGCACGTAATACGGTACCTGGATTAAATGTGATGCCAAATAACTTATCCTATTTGCTCATCATATAGGAAAATATTTCTACACACAACTCTACCGGGGCGCAATCATCCATTGGAAACCAAATTAAAACTCTATTTCCGCGGATTGTCATTGTATTCCTCCCATTCCACCAATGTATCGCATTCGTGTGACCTCTTATTGCACCAAAGAGAAAAATACTGCGCCCCAGAAGTACGATTCAAACGTTCAAGATTTTTCGGACGATTTCTGAAGTAAAACGTTAAGGCATCAGTTGATAGTACGTTGCGTGGAGAGCGTCGGAAAACCGAAACATCCAAACCTGAATATTTTTCTGTTAAAAATAAATTACTTGTTTTGAAAGATTCGCTAATACCCAAAAGAAAACTTACACGCACACAATGATGTTGACTCTGCCGAGCAAGTTATGAGCCATATTGCACGACGATGCGTGTCTTCTTGACATACATGCAGTTGCTTGTCTTTTCTCCCTAGATACACTTAATACTCCTAAAAGGGGGCATCAGGCTTTTCCTTAACTATGCATGTTTTACACCCTTACATTTTCTGTCCGTCGACTGGTGCTAAGTCATTTGGTACTTTCTCTCAATATAATTTTTTAGGATTCTGCATTTCCCTTCACCTGCTTTATTTTTATATTTTATACTTTCATCAAGTAAATTCAACTACTCCTGGGTTATCCAGGGACTGGTTCTAGCTCTTATCGTTCTACCTATTTCATCCTCTCCTACCTTCACTGTTTCATCTCTCAAAGCTACTGAATTGTTTTCTGTTATATTTCGGTCCCCTGTGCCAGTTCCACTTTGCCTGATGCTCCCCGTGAAACTCTCGAAAGCCTTTGGCTCGTTCAGTTGATCCAAATCCCATTTCCTTACTTCCCAGTCTTTTTGCAATTTATTCGGTTTCAGTCTATACTTCATAACTAATACATTATCGTCAGAGGGCACATATGCTCCTGAAAATGTCTTACAGTTTAAAATTAGTTTTCGAAATCTCTGACGTAGCGTCATATAATCTTCCACTATCCGTAGGTCTTTTCCGCGTATAACTTTGCGACCGTCTTTGATGATACATACGTAAAGTTTTAGCTAAAATTAAAGATGATTCCGTGTAAAATTCTCTCAACAGACCCCCCCCCCCCCCCCACCCCCACTGTGATTTCGTGTTGATAATCCTGTAATGACCGGACCAGAAGTCCTGTTCTTCAGGCCATCGCATTTCACCTTTCTTACTGTATCGTACTTCAACTTAATACTTTTCTCACTTCAGACTCCCTAACCTACCCGACCGATTAGGGAACCTACCATTCCACGTTCCGCCCCATAGAATATCAGACATCCTCCTAAGCAGTTCCAGCCTGGAGGTCACAATTGGGGACTACTCTATGCCGGAATACGTCCCCCGATCGTACCAACATCATTAAGCCATAGAGTGGAGCTGCATGCTACCAGGGAAACAACTATAATGTAGTTTTCCCTTGCATTCATTCGCTCGCAGTGCCAGCACAGCTAGCTCATGTTGATTAAGTTACGAGGCCAGATCATTGAATCATCCAGACTGTTACCACTGAAACCACTGCAAAGACGGTTACCCCTCTCCAGAAAGCTATACATTAGTCATGCCTTTCTACAACTACATCCCACATGGCAGTAGCAACTTGCATCTACAATTATTTTCTGTATCTAACCCAGTCTCCGTCTACCTCTACAGTTTTTGCTCTCTACAGCTCCCTCTGCTACCATGGAAGTCATTTGCTAATGTCACAATACATGTTTTGCCATTATGTCCTTCTTGTCAGCGTTTCCCACATGCTCCTTTCTTCGCCAATTCTGTGGTAAACACCCTGATTCCGTACCTAATCAATCCATCTAATTTCCAACATTTTTATGTAACTTGTAATTGTGAAATAAAGTCACGCAAGAAGAATGTGACCATACTACATATGAATAAGAGTACTCCACAACTGCTGTATTGGTCATTAATAAGTTGCCACCAGCAGATAAACCAATGATTTTGTTTTACACGTCCGGGCAGAACCCACCATCAGATTCTCTGTAATCTAGGAATGCATAACAAATAGCCGAAAATGTAATTATACGATGAATATGAAACTATAAGCAATGCGCAAAATTAAACAGCTGAACTACACCTCAAGAACAACTTGGCGAAAACATGGGTAAAGACAGTCTACAACAAGGGAAACTGACATTTCAGACTTAGTAACTGGCTACAACGCGATAACCAGGAAGACAATTTGAGCCACCAGACATCGGCGATCAATACAAAAGTAGCGTCAAGTAGTGGCAAACGCAGGACCGTTTTCGCCTTTTTCATAGAAAATACAGCATACAACATTAAACATTTGTAAAAGTTTACAAATTGTAAATAAACAAAATGAACGAAGAATAGTAATTGACAGTTATATAAAAATGCCATGTACAAGAAATATGTTCATGTGAACTGACAGATTAACAGAACAAAAATTCCAGAACATTTACATAAATTCAAAGATTCATAGAAAATTACATAAACAAAAAGCAATGATGGAGAACAACTAGAAAGGTACAAAAAATAAAAAAAACCGAAATAACCTAAGTAATCATAAGACAGGACACGGACTGAAACTTTCGCAAGATTAAACGGAGGAGATCATCCAAGTAAAACTCGTTGAAAGATGAAATACGTAATGTTATAACAAGTGACGATAGGAACACAAAGGAAATTAAAGGACGTAACATAACTTCCCAAAGCACAAGGGTAAGGGGTAACAACATTCTGTTCTGTATGTGGGCATTAGTTATTATGATTTTAGATATCACGGATGCTGGGGACTTGAACCCTTAAGAAACACCTATAACAAATGCGGTAATCATGGGAAACACCTGAACGGAGGTAGAGATATAAGGAATGGGATAATATATGCATGAATGCTATAAATTACTCGCCCAGACACCACTGAATATTTTATAGAACCACTCGCGTCAAGAAGACAACTGCTCGTTCAAAATTCAAGATGGGTTACGCAATTGGGGTATAAGGATTTGTAATTCCCTTAATATACCCAGCTCACGCCTTTTTAGTTCATTTTGGAGTATCTGTGGTTTCTATAAATGGATAATATAAGGTGTAAAGTAAAAAATTATGCTTGTAAGAGTATTCATAAAACGTAGTGACAAAGTTTTTACCTATTTGACCTACGTAAATTGAATCACAAGAACCACATTTAATTTTGTACACAGCGAGATCAGCGCTTGAAACCCTGGCACACTAGGCGTCTAATAATATAGTAATAAATGCCCAAGTTTCGAAATGGCTGTTGTTACTCCTTAGCCTAGTGCATTTGGTCGTTATTTTACTCCCTTTATTTTCCATTGCGTGCATATGGTCTTTTCTTATTAAAGTATGGTTGGTTGGTTGGTTGGTTGGGGAAGGAGACCAGACAGCGTGGTCATCGGTCTCATCGGATTAGGGAAGGATGGGGAAGGAAGTCGGCCGTGCCCTTTCAGAGGAACCATCCCGGCATTTGCCTGGAGTGATTTAGGGTAATCACGGAAAACCTAAATCAGGATGGCCGGACGCGGGTTTGAACCGTCGTCCTCCCGAATGCAAGTCCAGTCTCTAACCACTGCGCCACCTCGCTCGGTATATTAAATTATGTATTTTATCTTTCAACGAGTTTTACTTGCACGATCTTAATGGTAGGAATTACACTACATTCCTGCAAGAAACATTAGGTCTGCTATTAGAAGAAATACCTTTAGGAACAAGGAAGAGAATGTGGTATCAACCCGATGGGTGTCCGGCAAATTTTGCGCTGATGGCTAGATATGAGTTGCCGAGACAATTCCCATATCGTAGGATTGGACGTGGTGGAGATGGGTCGTGCCAGGCTCGTTCGCCAGACTTGACGCCTCTGGATTGATTCTTCTGGGGATTCCATGATAAGAATATTGCAGCACTGCGTTGACACCAGTGGTCATCACTTCGAAGACGTTCCGTAAATGGAAGTTCATGCCACCTTTGTGACCTTCGTTGACCTTCAAAGAACTTACTGTTACACATCACTTGATTCGTATCGATAGCCGCTGTCAGAAAATGAGTACCAAAATATAGCATCTCATTTAAAAAGCAAAGTTGACCTTTATATCTCTGAGGCGACCCCACCTAGCAACAAGAAACCAACGTCGTATTATGGGCCCCGTTGTCCCATGCAACATTTGTCCCAGAAACGCTCCAGCTACCGTCACACCTCCGGTATTATTCTAGGTGGCAATAGTTATTGATTCACCCTGTGTATATGATCTGATGATCAAGATTTTCATGGTGTGTATTTCAGCTGTTTAATTTTGACGATACTTGGGGTTTCATACTGTACTCTTGCATAGTCCTTATATAATTATATTTTCTGTTATTTGCTACGTGTTTCTGGTTTTTGGAGAATCTGATGACGGATACTACCCTAAACGCACAAATAAAATCATTGTTTTATCAGCTATCGGCTTCTTATTTAGTGACGAATTGTGCCCATGCCACTTCTGCCTAACTATTTTGAGTACATTCTCTGATTACTTCATGAAAACAGGTATGATTGCTAACATTCCAGTCTATGTGCATTACGACATTGCTTATAGCAGTTGTTAGCTTACCATTATGAGCCTTTTTCGTAACATATACACTTTTCTTGATTTAGATCAATCTGAAGGTGATCACAACGGTCTAAACTGGTAACTGAATAAACGAATATTCGCGACCAGTGATTGTTGTACCTTACAGATTTTCAATGTCTGTGTTCATATATGTCACAGTGTATGTGGGGGCGTGTATCGGCCGAGCTTAAATGAATATTTTCTGGGCTTCAAATTTAAAGTGTTTACAAATTTAAATCACATTCACTGTGGAAGGAATTAGTAATAACGCTATTAATCGCTATGTTCGGAAGTCTTAAATAAGCAATCGTCAACATTATCCTACACATCCAAATAATTAAAAAATTTATTTGATTCTTGACGGTTACTCATTGTGCAGTCTTAAACACTGCAGGAAAATATCAGTCGGCTCGTAATATTGATGAGTAGAATAAGAAATGACTTAACAGAACTACAAAGAAAACATCACAACCAACACTTTTCCCGAATGTTTTAAAATGAAATTGGCTGGACTGTGAAGCTGTGACTACGTTACTTGGCAGGTAACTTTCTTATTTCTTCACTGATATGTTTCGCAGAGAAAGCGACGTTTCTGTATTTAGATCAAACTGAAGATGATCAGAACGGTCGAAACCAGTAACTGAATAAACGAATATTCGTGACCAGTGATTGTTGTGGCTTACAGATTTTCAATTTCTATACTCCCGTATGTGTATCAATAACTAAGCTCGAAAGGCGATGATTTTGCCTTTAGTGCCGGAAAATCAGAAAATCCGACGAATACAGATGGTACAGTCGCAACCAAGCAATGGTGCGAAGGCTACAGACGTGCTGTTAAAAAACTATAATTTCTTTGTAATTCTTAATTAATGCTACAGTAGAGCACGTGTAATTTCGATGCAGCGTGTAATCCGTGCATAGTAATTCTTTCGAATTAACTTGCACAGATTTGGAGTTGAAAAACAATAGCTTGTTGTAATTAAATGCTTAACGCCCGTGGAATCGCGTCGCACTGATCGAATTTCCAAGCGAGGGGATTGCGGACCGTATTCTGTGCACGTAGGTCTGCGAAACAACGCAGATAGCGACAGCGGCTATTAGTCACCTGTGTTAACAACGCTATCACACAAACAGCGATAAATTACGCACGACAGCGTTTGTACTCTAGGTAAGATAGGAAGAGGTAATCCGTCAGAAATATGTAATTACTGTCGCGACGCAGTACCTTGGCCTAAGGCTTCATTTACGGCGTGGTAACCAGCGTCGGTAGTACGTCATCCGCAAACTAGTCGACGGCCTAGGGCAGTGAAATTTAGCGAGATTTAAACTTTAGGTGGCAGTCCTGAAAATTACGATAAACTGAATTTCTGCTTGTTTAACCTGCTAGTGGAATTTACTGCTGGCCAATGCAATATAACACTAGTCACGTGAAGACAATGGCGTACGTTGGAGAAATGTTTCATAAAAGCAACTGGTACGCCACCGTTAAGGCAGAGACAGCGTTTTTAAAATATTTAATGTTGGCAGTGTTGCACACCATCAGTTCATCTGAAAAAAGGTCTCACAGAAAGAGCAGAAACCTTTGTAACGAATATTTACTCACAGACAGCTACCTCGCGTGCAGATTTCGAAAGTAACTTTGGCATCATGGGTCACTGTCAAGTAAAACGGCAAGATGAAACTTGGACCATACACAGAAAGAACGGCTGCAGTGTAATACAGAATATAACTGAAAGAAATAGAAAATGAAAAAAATTCAGATATGACACTTTTATTGACGAACAATAACTACAATGAAGTTTAAGCGATTTATACTGCTTCTCTAAGCATTAGAGTCTGCAGCTCGTGGTCTTGCGGTAGCGTTCTCGCTGCCCGAGCACGGGGTCCCGGGTTCGATTCCCGCAGGAGCCAGGGATTTTCATCTGCCACGACATGACTGGGTGTTGTTGTATCGCCTTCATAATAATCATTTATTCCCATTACGGTCGGAGGAAGGCATTGGCAAACCACCTCCACCAGAATCTTGCTTAGTACGGCGGTTCGGGTCTTCCGCATCGTCCCGATATGCTCTGTCAAGGAGTATGGGACTTCATCATCATCATGTAAGCATTATACACTGAAGAGCCAAAGACACTGGCATAGGCATGCTTATTCCAATACAGAGATATGTAAACTGGCAGTATGCGGAGCTGTTGTCGTCAACGCCTACATAAGACAACAAGCGTCTGGCGCAGTTGTTAGATCGTTTACTGCTACTACAATGTCAAGTTCTCAAGATTTAAGAGAGTTCGAACGTGGTGTTATAGTCGACCCACAAGAGACGAGAAACAGTACCTCCGAGGTAGCGTTGAAATGGGAATTTCCCCGTAAAAACATTTCAAGAGTGTACCGTGACCCCGTGCTCGGGCTGCGAGAACGCTACCGTAAGACCACGAGCTGCAGACTATAATGCTTAGAGAAGCAGTACAAATCGCTTAAACTTCATTGTAGTTATTGTTCTTCAATAAAAGTGTAATATCCTCCAAATCGTCAGATCTCCAACATTGCTGCGGCCAGTAAAAGATCCTGAAAGAACGGGACCAACAACGACTGAAGAGAATAGTTCAACGTGACAGAGGGGCAACACTCCCGCAAAATGATGCAGATTTCAAAGCTGGGCTGACAAGTGTCAGAGTGCGAACTAATAAACGAAACATCATTGATGCGGACTGTCGGAGGCGAAGACCCACTCGTGTACCCCTTATGACTGCACGACACAAACCTTTAAGCCTAACCTTGGCCCATAAACACCGACATTGGACTGTTGATGTCTGGGAACACGTTGCCTGGTAGGACGAGTATCGCTTCAAATTGTATCGAGCTGACGGACGTGTACAGTTATGGAGACATCTTCATGAATCCATAGACCCTGCACGTCAGCAGGGTACTGTTGAAGCTGGTGGAGGCTCTGTAATGGTGTTGGGTGTGTGCATTTGGATCGATAGTGGACCCCCGATACGTCTAGATACGGCCGAGCGAGGTTCAGCAGTGGTTAACACACTTGACTCGCATTCGTGAGGACGACGGTTCACTCCCGAGCCTGGACATCTTGATTTATTTTTCCGTGATTTCCCTAAATCACTTCAGGCAAATGTCGGGATGGTAGCTCTGAAAGGGCATGGCCGACTTCCTTTTTCATCATTCCCTAATCTAATGAGACCGATTACCTCGCTGTTTAGTCTCTTGCCCAACAGAACCACCAACCGCACTGTTCAACTTGGTAGTCACTGTCCCCCATAGAAAGGAAGACAACACCAAATTCATCTCTGAAAAGAGTCACATGGGAATGGAGGGCAATGTCACAAGAACGTTGACCCATGAGTGTACGGAGTTCAAAGATTAAGCGGTCACTAAGCCCACGCAACGTTATACCTCCTCATACCGTAATACCTGGGCTAACAAAGCGGTCACATTTGACAATGCTAGACTTACCCTTATATGTTGAGGGATGGAAATACTTAATGTACCCAGGAAAATTGTCCGGTGATATCGTTGGTGCTGGAGATGTCGTGATGTGGGGAAGCGTATTAATGCACGTGCTCACTGACCTCCAAATCCTTAAACACGGTACACTCACTTTCAACGTTATTCTTGACATTTTTTTCCTTCATGACATGTGTCTTTCCATGCACTTAGACCTGATTTCATTTATGGCTGACAATGTGCTACCATATGGAACCACGTTTGGAACTAGAGGATTTTCAGCGAATTGCTAGCCTCTCCGCTCACCTGATTAAATCCCATTGACAACGTGTTGAATGCGTTGGAGATACGTGTTGCACAACGACCACATGCATTGTCGACCATCCAGCAATTGTCAGCCACGCTGTTGGAGAAGTGGAACAGTTAAGCACAAGAACTTAGCAACCTTGTGGCCAACATGGAAGCACATTACACAGGCTTCCGTTGCCATGCGTAGCGATCACACTGTCTATTAAGAATCGTGTCGTGCCTGTTTTTAATGGCCAGGGGACGATCATGAATCGCGGTGGCTTCAATGGAATTGTTGTCTTTGAATAAAACCGTAATTTCTGTTCGCCTCATTACATATCACTTTCAGTTACCTTCTGTACTACACTGAAGCAGTTCTTCAAGTATATGCTCCACGTTCCATCTAGTAGTGTTACTTTTATGAATTTCCTTTCATTTTTAAGTTTTGGACACGCCTCTAATATCCTAAATACAATCAAGCAGTGGATTGACACAACGTCAACTTTAAGGAATGTCATTGGCCTCTAATACAAACGTGCAGCATCTTTCGCCGTGACGTGTTTGTCATTTCGTACATACTTCATCAGTCCCCAAGTGTAAGAATCGACACTTCATTGCACTGCTAAACATAGACTCTGGCCAACATCGTAAAATATCGAACCTTTGGTACGGTCTGCTGTAATTGTTTCGTTTCTGCTGGACGCTATTCGTATCAGAACTGTGAAACACTATGTTCGGTATCTTCGTCCTTTAGGAAGTCGTGAATCACAATACATCAGTTTTAATGGCTTCTGCAAAACGAGAAATAAAAATATGCTCAGTCTCTGCCACTGAAACTTTCTTTACTGGCTTTTAAACCACTTACCGGAGGCTACCACCAAACATCAGACGCCTAACGAATAAGGAGCACAGTAACTACGTGATGTTAACATTAATTCCAAACACTACTGTAAGCATCCTGCTACGGTCTCAACATGGGTTACCTGTGGAAGTGAATCTGAATGTGCCCTGAATTGAAACAAATTCACTCTCACATACAAGGCTTGGCCCCACGAGGCACACTGTTGTTGCAATCTGATTATTCCATCGAATATTTCCTAGACAGCGAACAGCTGCTTTGCGCTAAGATTTCCATTGTGATAGTAAAGGATCACTGAATTTTCATGAACCTGAACAGTTGTAACAAAAATATCACTTTGCATGAACATGAGTAAGCAATGTGGCTCGTTACCTCATGCAATGCTATGGGTAAATGGATACAGACTGCATAATTTCTCAAAAATACAACATATCAAATAATGACAGATTATATACAATAAAAAATCGCAACGTAGACCCAAACATTTAGCTTTTCTGCTAAAATAACAAGCGCTTACATGCGAAGTATTCCATTCACATAGTTGAGATGTCATTTGCAGTGAGAACACCATTAAAACTCTACTAATTAAATGACTGTATGCTCATTGCCACACATGAGTCTGGAAAAAAGTTCGTCTAAATAGAAAAGTCCCGGATAACATAAATTACTTAGAAAGGACGTTTGGGTATAGATCCATATGATTATCACCCATATGACGTAAACCCATAATAGCAACTACAAAGTCAATCTTCAGAAAAAAATGTATCACGTAATATTCCAACATGGGAGAAAATAGAACACAGCAAAATGAATAAAATTAGGAAAAATTAACCAATTTTCATTGATAACGAATCTGACGAAATTATACATACTACCATTCGGATGAACTGCAAGCGTACATATTCTGCACCAAGCGTAGTATTATATTTTACTCACAAAAGCACAAAGAGCAACTCCGCACATAAAATACATCATCCCAAGCTACGATAGTTTCAGTAAAAGACACTCTTTCCAGTTTTGCATTACGAAGGAGGAAAATAATTAAGCATGAAGTGAACAGTTTTCGTGAACAAATCGCAAACTCATACAACAAATTCATTAATTCACTCAGGCAAAGTACAACGAACTACACAGAAAAACTGTGAACGTGAACCTCTATTACGCCCAGAAGAATAAGAACTGATTTCTTTGAACAGATGACCGTGAATTTGCTGCTAGACGGGCCGTAATATGATTTCTCATCTCAGCCCGAACTTAGAGAATTCTTCTTGAACATCTTGCAACAGACTAAAGACAAACTTTTCTGACGGCAACTAGGCTCAGAATTATACATCTGCAGAAGTCTTGCGTTAACCAATGCATGTAACTGTAGAACTGTGAAAATTCCTTATGAAAGAACGAAATTTGCAAATATAACAGCGAATTTTCAATATTAAGTACCATAAGGAAATTAAGAATTAGTTAATAACCAAACAAGACCCACAACGCAGAATCAGGGTTTACCTTCAGTGGAATAACAGAATACATGTTTCACGAGAAAATGTCTTTAATCAAAGATCGTCGTCTACAAACTATAACAAAAGCTTCAAAAACTTATTAATATTAAGGTCCCTTTGGAGGTAAGGATAAAGAGAGCGAAACACTATTATTTACTCAGCAGACCGCGTGAGCACTAATGAAGGGTAATATTTTTTCTTGAACCACTACCATTTAAAGACTGCATGTTTAAGCAAAGCCTCTAAATCCGAGGTGCATCTAATATACATTCGCAGAGATTTAGAGTCGGAAACACCAACTACTAACACAGCAGAGACAGTTGTTTGCTCAAACCAGAAGAACATCAGGAAAAGGAAGTCACATCACAACAGAAAAGCGTAAAGAAAATTTTGCTTTGATTCGACACTCAGTTGCGAGCCCTGGAGTAGATATGCATACAGCGGAAAACAAAATGTACAAACAGGTCAATGACCATTATTGGGAATGTAAGATTGCACACGGAAGCTTTAATCCGGAGTTCAGATGTCCGTCGTATGATTATGTAATACTTGCAGGAATAAAATGTTCATATGACTCCAGCAACGAATACATGAACAAATCATCTGCGTGAACTGTCACTGGTAATCTTGCACCTCCTAGATGCAAACGCTTAGGTTTGCTTATAATGAAGAAGTTAGTCCTCATATTCCTGTTCGTATTACAGTAGAAAATCACGTTCACAGCCACCCACTGCATAATAACATAGTCCAGCGTCTCAGAGCCGTTACGCATTACGTAAGTTTGAAATGCATCATGAAATACTATGTTCACATCCAAATTACCGTGCAAAATATATAGATGCACAAAACTTCAGGACTGCCAGAAGCATATTCCGATTAAATTTGGACCAACCATAGGAAACACCCTGTAGTATAGAACAGGAAGTAACTGCAAGAGACGAAAGGAAATGACACTTTTATTCAATGACAGTAATCACTTTGAAGTCATCGCGATTCATGATGGTCATGACGGACATGGTTCTTAATTCGGTGTGTGATGACCATAGACAGCAGTGCGTGGTGTAATACGTGCCCCCTTGATACCCAAAGGATTAGTAAGTATTTCTTGTGGCATGGGGGTTTCACAGCTGCAGTTTAGGAACCTATCATATGCGGCCTCCCCCGTGGGTATAGAATAGTCGAGGGGAGGTGCAGTGCACCGGTGCGCTTGTGAGCCATCATTCAGTTATCAGACACTTATTTCCGAGAGTTTTACATCCACTCTGTCTTCTTTCAGTGCTAACGGTGACGAGTCATCACTGCAGAAAGGCACAGGGTAGCATGTCATCATCAGGGTCGGAATACGCTAGGGCACGGACTGGTGTTGTCCGTGGTCAGTGCTGAGGCCAGAACGAACCTGCCGCGTCCCTACAGCCTGGCATGGCTGTGGAGATCACACATACCTGCTTGCCCCTCTTGTCAGTTGTCGAGATGGCGTAAGTAACGTAGAAGACAGCCCAAGACGCAGTCCCAGCATACAACCAGTAAGGCAACACTCGTACCGCTCAGGAGTGGCTGGACAGGCGCCCGCTACCAAATTGTACATTTCGTAGACGATGAGGTCGGTTCTCCCTTTATGGAAGATCGTCACAGCCCTCAACTTCAGGTAGTCACATGTGTGACTGGCAGGAACGCAGCTAGCAGTTTTTGAGTTCCCTCCAGATCCAGAATATTGCAGTATTGTAGCAATGGACTCCAAGCTAATGGCGGCTGTAGACGTTTCATTCTCTCCACCAACCCGTTATGCAACTGTTAGAGCTTACCTTGCATAGATATCAGCGTTGGAGTGTCGGATGCTGAAAGTGAGTGGAAGGAAGGCAAGGGTTCTATAACAGTCGACGACCGAGTTCCCCCAGTACTGGTAATCGAATACATTCCCATTTATTGAGTCTTGGCTTACCTAATGTTCAGCTGCAGGGCTTCAGAGCGTCCCATATGGGACGTTTGCAGCCTGGAGTTACTACATACAGCCCAGTTACAGAAGAGTGTTGTTCCTCCTCTGCACTATTGTGTAAGTGCTGACGCACATATTCCTTGCATTCTCCCTCATGCACTTTGTGACAGTGATCTCCATTTTTGTTTCTACCTTTGTTCCTTGAAGAGTTAACAGGGGTTACTCCATCGTTGCATTCTCAGGAGATGTGTTCCAATTAGCATCGTCAAGCTGGTTTCAACAAAATTTTTTCCTGCACTTAATTAAAATTCCTGTATACTACATTCCCCCATCCTCATAAATCTAGTCCCGAATTTTTGCGCTTTACTTACTAGTGTACATATACTACTAATGAAACCTTTATGGACTGTCTCTGTTTCAAAATTGAAGGTTATTTCATAAATATAACATTTTTATGCTAGTTCCTAATCAGTTCTTTACTCTTACTTCCTAGTGCTTAGGTTTGTGATTCGTCTTAAATACTGCACAATATTTTCGGGCATGCTGCTGACCCAGGTAACAAGTAAATGGTGCACAAATAATTCAGAGTGCTGTACAATTATTAGCTTTTAACAAACGAAAATTACGCAAATGGTGACCAAAATCGATATATTGCTGGTAACTGAAATGTTTATGTTCATAATTTGGTTATACTGCTTCTTATGCTACTGTTGAATGTGTTGGAACATCGGCTCTGTAGCAATACACCCCTTACGAACGCTATCTGTTTGTACAATTATTAAAAAGCATCCATGTTTAAAGTGTCATTTAGAGATGTTAGGATTTAGACTGGCAGTATATCTGACGGCTTCTCTGGCCAAAACAGCAAACAATGTCTCAATTCGATAATTGTTATAGCCGTAATTGTGGCCGGTCGGCGAAATGTTGTCCCAGCTATATCTCATTTATTACGATTCAACTGTTTTTAGCTCCATCTCGGATATACTCTGTAACTCTCATTTTTTGTAACAGCAGAACTATAATCCGGAATATAATGTCTGGAAATTATACCGATTATACCCTTGCATGACCATACTTCGAAATTGTGATCAGGGGTTTAATACTTCCCTCTGACACTCTGTTGCTTCAGACTTCCCTACGATCAACTGAAACTCATATGCCTGTTTGGGCAGACAATTATACACTCCTGCTGGAAACCCTATCGCTCTTTCTTTGACATCAGTGGATATGTTCCCCAGGTCTATGAGATTATTAGTGCTTCACTAATGGATAACTGTACTCATTTCTCTTCTGTGCCACATTTCACTGGATAATGGTGTACAATAAAACACTGATACTGCATATTCAAGCCTAGCACCATGAAACGTATTGAGACATGTAGTCTCAGTCCTTATATCTTCCCACTGCCTACTGACATTTGCGCAAACGCCGATAAATTGCACTCATTTGGTTCTGCTATATGCCATAACTCAGTCATAAAATCCTTGTGTGCTTCTTATAGTCTAGATAGGACCTGCTGTGGTGGTAATAATGTAGCGCCTGGTTGTCTGTGTGTGGTATGGAAGACAGATTCCTTTAACATTAGCATTTCCCATCTGGTGTCATTGATATTGTCTGTCAACATTCATAACAGTCTAGCTACAGGTATGTGCCCGTGTATTGCACTCAAATAATACCGTATCCTTTCAAGATTATCATTTACAGTCTGTTTGGTCCTTTGTATATATTGCATGAATTCCATTGCCTATTAATTTAGCCATACAGTGTTGTTCAGTACAACCTGCCTCCTGTTCACTAATTGGGTGACGTGTCATTCTACCTTGCCCTTTGTAGGATCTGCCACCACTTATATCTGGCGTAATGCGCTGTTTGAACTCTGAATATCTTCGTCATATACACTGTCTCGAACACTGTCTCCAACAGTTTGCCACCTGTGCTTATCCAGCCTCTCTTTCTATGAATCACAGTTCTCCATAACAGGTTGAAGGCCTCTTTCAACCGCTTCATCGGTTTCTCAGAGAATTGTAATCCTCAGTACTCTTTCTGAGCTTCCACCATCAGCAGTTCCTTCTGCAGTTCTTCAAAGACGTCTTCTGACCTGTGCACTTAATTCCTCATCGTCCACTGAGGATTTTTTAACAGGACGTGGGCTTTTCTTAAGAAAACCGCACAATATGCAAGAGGCTGGTTCTCTAATTCAGTATCTACCTCCTCTGGATGAGGTTTAGGCACAGCAGTATTGTAATATTCATCCTGGCTGCTTGTACTGTCACACATCGCCCCACCAAAAACTGTTAATCTATAGTAAAATACAACTGAGTACTACAACAATATAAACCCATTAACATACCTAGTGTAAAAAAGAAACAAACGCCAAAAGAAAACAACATGAATCTCAATAGTTCAGAAAGAAATCAATGCACACTATGAACAATAGGAAACTAAACACATAGTCTTAATGCATATCGCATTCTACATGAATCCTGCAGATTTTTAGCTACTGGCATTTTCGCCTTTTCATTCTGTACCGTGTATGGGCCGCAACATTTGGTAAAGCATTTACCACTGCACTGAAGGGTAAGGTTTGCCTTATGTGACTAAATGTTGTCTTTGTTGGAAGCCGCGCCTTCAAATTTACTGGCGACGTCATCTCTAACACTTCATATGAACCCTGCTACATAGTTTGAAACTTTTAGAGTTCCCATTTGGTGTTAAGGTTCATCACCAAAGCCCAGTGACTCACTTGATATTGGAGCAACTACCCCATACGTTGCCTCATCTATTCCTGAAATTTGAGTAATTGTTTGTTTAATTTTTTGCCAAACTTCTCTTAGCTGTTTCGTGAATTTTTGTCACTGACTCCTGATTGATATCTCATTTAGGTTTCAGAACACTGAAAGGAGATGGCGTTATTCTACTGTTATAGCACCTGAAATGTTAGAAGACCTATACAAGTGTGTGCAGTAGAATTATCCATTTAGACAACGTATTGAAGATTCTTGCCCCAGCTGTTATGCTGACTATTTATGTAACAACTTACCATTTTCGTAATTGCGTGATGAACGCTTTCTGTATGCCCATTCACATGTGGGTGGAAAGGACTAGTAAAGCGGTTTTGGACACAGAACAGGTAAGGAAACTGCTTCAAGAGGTCCAACATAAAATTTGTACCGTGATCTGCAATTATACTACAAGTAACACAGAACTATTAGTATCCGGTTAGCAACCATTTCATTTTCGACTGTGCTTGGATGCTCGTCCAGAATTGCTATGACTACTATGAACAGAAAAAAATGATCTATTGTTATAATAACAAGTTTACAGCAGCCAAATAGCCATAAAAGTTCAAGTACAATGATAATAATAAAGGAATTAGAAATTTTAGATATTGTGGTTTGCATAGTCATTTATTAACGTGTCATTTTGGTACAGAGTTCTATATGGTAAAGTTTGCATATTCGATGACACTGTTTACACTCACGCACTGCGTATGGTTCATGATACGACGTGTTGCTGCAAATAAGGTGGTAGAAACCACGAGCCATTTATGTAGCATCCACACAAACTTCCTGTAATAATTAGACAGGACTAAAAACGACTGTAACAGCTTTGTAGTAGTGACAGTTCAAAATCATGAGTCGCTGATATCAGCTAAGGACCAGTTTTCACTCGTTACTGGCTAATTACAAGCAACATATACTTTCTGTTTGAGCAAAATGGCACTTATCGGCACTGAGTGTTAGGCATGGATGTGTGTGTTGTCCTTAGGTTATTTAGGTTTAATTAGTTCTAAGTTCTAGGGGACTGATGACCTCAGAAGTTAAGTCGCATAGTGTTCACAGCCATTTGAATCATTTGTTAGGCATGCTGCATGTTGCATGTGGATGTGCAGCAGGACATCTCCCCAAAACATCCCACATATCTTCTGTGAGACTCAAGTAGGGGGAATGGGCCAGTCCGCCATTCATGGAATATCCTCTTATTCTAGGAGATAGTTGGTGGAGACCTGTGCTGTTTGATGTGGTTGTGTATTGTCACCCATAGCAATGAAGCCAGGCTCGTATTCACACTTGAAGGGACGTATATTAGGAACGAGTACAGTACCACAATGTCGTTCACCGATGAGTGTACTGTGTTCAAAGTTTAGGATGTTAGTTGCACAATAATATCAAGAACGTTGGATGTATCCTCATATGGCAAGAGGTGCGAACACCTAATGCACCAAGGACCATTATGAAGCATGATAGTGGACAAGATATTATGATGTGTGGAGGCATAATTGTGCGTGGTTGAAAAGACCTCCAAATCTTTGAACATGGTACAATCACCAATCAACAATATTTTGCCATTGTAATCTTGGAACAAGAGGATATTCAGCAAATGGAGTGGTCTGTCCGCTGCCCCGGCTGAAGCTCTGTTGAGCCCTTGTGGACTGCTCTGGGGGATGTTTTGCAGCACGTCCTCATGCACTATCAACCATCTACAGTTGTCAACTGTGTCGGTGGAGGAATGGATCTCCCTGCCTCAAGAACTTCTTTCTAACCTTGCGGTCAGCTTGGGAATGCGTTTCAGAGAGTACTCTGTCGTGTGTTGTCACGGCACAATCTGTTAATAGTCATGAACCTCCGTTTGTAACATCCAGTGGACCATCATGACTTATGATGACTTCACCGCAAGTACTGCCCTTAAATAAAAATGGGATTTCAGTTTGTCACACTGCATACGTCGTTCACCTTCTGTACTATTCTATAGCAGTTACAGGTTTCAGTGATCTATGTTACTTGGTAGTGACACGTCATGCAAAGGTTCCTTTCGTCCTTATGTTGTGACAGTAGTTTGGTAAAAAGGAAGTGACATTAGAGAAACAAATAATGACAGATTGAAAATTGTCAACCCTCACATACGTCTGCTTACTGTAAAACTGCTCGAAGTATCAGTTTTGTGTGCCTGTCCGTTATTGTTCAGTGCTGTATTGAGTAGAACATTATGTTGCACAGTTTGCGTATTTCGAGATGGCAGAGAAAGAGGAGCAACTCGTCTGCATTAAATTTTGCTTGAATCTTAAGGAAACCCATAAAGAGACGCACCAAATAGTGCTGAAAGCCTACTTTGATAAGTGCTTAAGCCGTATTCGGTGTTATGAAGGGTTCAAAGGTTTAAAAATGGTTGGACGGAAGTTAAAGGTGATCGTTGTTCAGGACGCCCTTCGACGTCTAACGGCGATGCTCATGTCAGGTCCATCAACGAAATAGTGCGTGCCAATCTAAGACTGACTGTCAGAGAGATTGAAGAAGAATGTACTCATAACATTTGCGTTGGATCATGTCTTGAAAATCTGACGCAGCATCTTGGAATGCGCCGTGTTGCCACTAATATTGTCCCACGGCTCATGAGTCACGACCAGATGTACCTTCGCCTGACAAACTGTGAAGATATTTGGATCACGCAAATCAGAACGAGATGTTCCTTAAGTGAATCGTAACTAGTGATGAGACGTGAATCTACGATCTTGAGACCCAGGTTCAGTCCCCACAATGGGTCGGGAAAGATTCTCCAAGACTAAAAAACCTCGTCAGGTTGGGTCAAATGTCAAGGCCGTGCTGATAGTTCTTATTGTTGTTACTCTGAAGGGTTAGTTCATCATGGAAATAAAATGGAAATTCCGTGTGGCTAGGGCCTCCCATGGAGTAGATTGTTCACCTGGTGCAAGTCATTTGAGTTGACGCCACTTTGGCGACTTGCGTGTCGATGGGGATGAAATGATGATGAGAAGGACAACAAAACCCCCAGTCCCTGAGCGGACAAAAATCTCCGACCCAGTCGGGAATCGAACCCGGGGCGTTAGATATGACATTCCGTCACGCTGACCGCTCAGATACCAGGGGCGGACAGTTTACTATGAATTCGTGCCACAGAGTAAACTGTTAATCGATGGTACTATCGAGACGTGTTGCGGCGCCTTTGAGAAAATATGAGAAGGAATGAGGCGAGACAATTCTTGGCTCTCGAATCACGAAAACACACAAGCACATTCACACTGTTTGTGGGTGACTGTTGCACACAAAACGAAACTATTGTGCTGCCTCATCCTACATACTCTCCAGACCCTGCCCCTGCGGACTTTTCTTTATTTCCAAGGTTGGAAACCCGGGTCAGAGGTTCGAGATTTGCAAACGAGAAACGAGATAAAAGAAAATTCGGAGACGGCGCTTCACGCAATCCAGCAAGAGACGTACCAAGACTGCTTCCTGAAGTTGGAATGTCGTTGGGAGCTGTGTATCTATTGTGGAGGAGAGAATTTCGAAGGAGACCATGCACATATAAGTAAAAGGTAGGTGTAGAAAAATTTTGTGAACAATGACCCTGCATTTTCTGAGCAGACTTCGTGCATGTGCCTTCACTGAACCAAATGTCACGTCAAGCCTTTCCGTCATTTCCTTGGTTACTTTCCACGGTTAGCCGCCTCCTCTTTCTCCACGAGTCGAGGCAGCAGACTTGTGCGTGAGGAGCTGCGTGGTGCCTTTGAGGGGGCGGCCGTGCGGCCCGCTTCGTCAGCCGTCTCCACAGGTTGGCCCGCGCTAATTGCCACGCCCTAAGGGCCCCCGCCGTCGCCGCTGCCCACCCGAGACCAGATTGCCGGCCGGCTCCCTGCGGTGTCCTGCGGCCTCTATGTGTCCCTCGTCTAATTTGTCTTCCCCTCGGGTCGAGGACCAGACCCGGAACAATTCCTCACGCCGTCTGACGGTCGTATACAGCACATCGCTTACTTCTTAGATCTGGAAGAAAGTTATTTTAATACGATAAGCGCCAATAAGGTTCAGAACATGGTTCTGTAATGATACAGAACATACATATAAAACATGTTTCATTCCAAACTTATTCACTGACCGTAACAGCCTTTTATCATTGATCGTAAGACTGTTAGAAACTTTAAGCAGTTTTTCAATTTTTAATCACTTGGTGTCACACTTTTCTCTGATTTCCGTCGAAATTTGACGTAAATGATTATTACGGCAAACGCGATGTTTGCCCGTCAGACTCTAAATCGAACAGGTTGCGTCCGCAGTCTTTGTAATGGTAGTTTGCAGAAAAGTCTTGTCATTTAGATGAGCATTATCCCTTCTGGTAGCCTTCTCCTTGTCAGTGGCTTAATCCATACTAGATGAGAAATCTGACATTGACCCAGTATTCATTTTCCCAATTTTCTATTAGAAATGAAAACAAAAATGAGTTGTGTACTGTGATATCAAAAGAAATACATATCCATGTATTCGTGAAACCAAGTTTGAAATTATGACAGAGTCTCTCTACGCTGAGTGCTGCTGCTTCCCATGTGTACAACGCGATTTTGTATGCCTCTATAGCAACGCCTCTTAACGGCTCTATATATAGCTATTCTCGTCTACAGCCATTTCCGCTTCGCAGTTGACACTTGTCAAAGGCATTGCCAGGTGTCACGGATTTCCTTTTCTAGATTTCATACGTGTCTTAGTAGTAAACGATAAATGTATTAAAACTTCATCGATTATGGGTCATTTTTTGGTAAATGTCAGTGTTTATGATGCCATATCTTCTAATCTATTTGTCACACAATGTTAGAATTTTGTCGGTACATTTAGCGGGGTATGTTAATACTGACTGAAAAGTGTGTTGTGAATACAGTTTCTATCAAAGAAGCAATAAATTTAAAATTCATGCACGATGAGGCAGTTTTTCATGCATTACATTGTCTCATCTCCTAAACTTTTATAGGTAGGTGGTTCATACCCCCACAGCGAATATTTTCTGATAGTAAGGGACGTGTGTACCACGTTTAGCTGAAATCGGTGAAATGGTTAAGGAGGAGATGTGGAACTGGGATATTTGTGGTAAGATCTTATGGGACAAAACTGCTGAGGTCATCGGTCCCTAAGCCTACATACTACTTAATCTAACTTAAACTAACTTACGCTAAGGACAACAAACACATCCATGCCAAAGAAGAACTTGAACCTCCGACGGGAAGGAGGGGGGGGGGGGGGCACGGATCGTGACAATGCGCCTCAGACCGCGCGGAGGAGGTGTGGAACACACACACAAAGAAATGTTCAAATATGTGTGAAATCTTATGGGACAAAAATGCTAAGGTCATCAGTCCCTAAGCTTACACACTACTTAACCTAAATTATCCTAAGGACAAACACACACACCCATACCTGAGGGAGGACTCGAACCTCCGTCGGGACTAGCCGCACAGTCCATGACTGCAGCGCCCTAGACCGCTCGGCTTATTCCGGGCGGCAACACACGCACACACCCACACCCACACCCACACACACACACACACATATATATATATATATATATATATATATGTGTGTGTGTGTGTGTGTGTGTGTGTGTGTGTGTGTGTGGATATCACATTAGAAAAGCTTATTACGGCAAGTGTGAAATCTTCTTTGAAGCAACATTTGTTGTCTAGCGTGTTCACACAACTCATTCTGAGAACACAAACATCAAAATTCAACAACAGCATACCCCATATGGATATCACATTAGAAAAGCTTATTACGGCAAGTGTGAAATCTTCTTTGAAGCAACATTTGTTGTCTAGCGTGTTCACACAACTGATTCTGAGAACACAAACATCAAAATTCAACAACAGCATACCCCAATATTTAAAACAATGAATAAACACAAAGTCGAAGATATTACATCTAAATACAATCACTGGGCAACTTGCGCTCTTCTGCACCTTCACGCACTACACCACACAAACACTATCAACCACTACAACTCTCTCCACGCCCCCCCCCCTCCCCCCCCCCCCCATAGTATTACGATACCTGAATTGAACTTGACATGTCGTCCGCTTAGCGAGACGGCTGATGTTGCTGTTGTGGAGTCGTCAGTTGTAGAATTTGATGTCCGTGGCAGTTATCGGTGGCATGTGGCAGGGTAGCGGATGGTACAGAAGAGTCCGTAGGTGCTGTGCTAGGTATTTTATGTGCGCCATTAACAGCAGCGCTAAACAATGGGTTTAGGCGGTCGATGGAAACTGTTCTTGGCGTTCCCATGAAGTCAACTCTAAACGTTTTATCCTCCCTGCAGAGCTGGTTATATGGCTTGCAGTAAGGTGGTTGTAGAGGTTTATGTACTGTGTTGTGCCGAAAGAACACTTGTTTGCAGCACGACTAATCGACTAAGACAAATAGATTCAATGGCTCTGAGCACTATAGGTCTTAACGTCTGAGGTCATTAGTCCCCTAGAACTTAGAACTACTTAAACCTAACTAACCTAAGGACATCACAAACACCCATGCCCGGGGCAGGATTCGAACCTGCGACCGTAGCGGTCACGCGGTTCCAGACTGTAGCGCCTAGAACCTCTCCGCCACCACGACCGGCAAGACAAATAGGTGATGAGTTATTTGCTTTCACGCTGAAATACGCCGAAGATGTTGCATCTGTGCGCGTAACATGCCGACGAAATCCAACGCGTTGTCCAGCATACTACACGGAACTCTCCAGGTAGTCTAATTGGCTGTCCTTAGACCAGCTAAGCTGCGGATGCGTTCAGATCGTGTCTGATGGTTGCACGGAGGCCAACCAATACGATCGGAAGAGTCTCAGTCGAACGCTGCGACTCATACATCGAAGGCATGCTGTGAGCTGACAGTGTGAGCATTCTATCAAACCATTTGGTGCCCGGTGGTACGCAGTTTTTCGGATGCGTTTTCTACCTAACAGGGTGGCGTGTGCCTTGCAGAGATCAGATTTGAATTGTGTGCCTGGTCGGTAGTGAGGGGATATTAAGTTCTCTCTCAGTGTGGATAATATTTTTGTAAACTTTCCTGTCAAGTCCAGATGACGAATATGGTGTGGCGCTGCTTTGTCTGGGCACTGATAAAATGCATTTGTCAACGGTTTGCGGCCCGTGACGAGAGTCAGTGTATGCCTTCGATCACGTGAAGGAGATAGGTTTTTGCTACAAAATGCCAAAGGTTGTCACTGATCGTTCATCTGTGTAGCCCCTACCGCCCCTATTGCCGCCCCTACGGTCATCGCTGAAGCATTAGCTATTAATGTGGGTAGCGCTTGATGGATAGGGTGCGCCAACAGGGCAGCCTACGCGACAGGAGACTGTCGCATTCACCATTCTGTCACCACATATATATTTTTTATGTATTTATTTATTTATTTTGACTCTGACTGGTTTCATGCGGCCCACCACGAATTTCTCTTATGTGCCAATCTCCTCCTCTCATAATACCACTAACAACGTACGTCCTAAATTATTTTCGATGTATTCCAATCTCTTCTTTACAGTTTTTGCTCTCTACAGCTCTCTCTAGCACCATGGAAGTCAGTAATTCCCTGATTTCTTAACACACGTCCTATCATCGTGCCCCTTCACATTGTCAGTGTTTTCCTCATATTCCTTTCCTCACCGTTTCTGCGCTGAACCACCTCATTCGTTACCTTATCAGTCCACCAATTTTCAACATTAGTGTGTAACATCACATCTCAAATGCTTCGATTCTCTTTCTGTTCCCGTTGTCCCACAGTCCATACTTCACCACCACACAATTCTGGGCTCCGAACGTAAATTCTCAGAAACTTCTTCCTCAAATCTATGTTTGGTACTAGTAGAATTCTCTTGGCCAGAAACGCCGTTTTCACTAGTGCTAGTTTGCTTTAGATGTCAATTCACCGCTGGTCATTTTGCTGCCTAGGCAGTTGAATTCCTTAACTTCATCTACACTCCTGGAAATTGAAATAAGAACACCGTGAATTCATTGTCCCAGGAAGGGGAAACTTTATTGACACATTCCTGGGGTCAGATACATCACATGATCACACTGACAGAACCACAGGCACATAGACACAGGCAACAGAGCATGCACAATGTCGGCACTAGTACAGTGTATATCCACCTTTCGCAGCAATGCAGGCTGCTATTCTCCCATGGAGACGATCGTAGAGATGCTGGATGTAGTCCTGTGGAACGGCTTGCCATGTCATTTCCACCTGGCGCCTCAGTTGGACCAGCGTTCGTGCTGGACGTGCAGACCGCGTGAGACGACGCCTCATCCAGTCCCAAACATGCTCAATGGGGGACAGATCCGGAGAACTTGCTGGCCAGGGTAGTTGACTTACACCTTCTAGAGCACGTTGGGTGGCACAGGATACATGCGGACGTGCATTGTCCTGTTAGAACAGCAAGTTCCCTTGCCGGTCTAGAAATGGTAGAACGATGGGTTCGATGACGGTTTGGATGTACCGTGCACTATTCAGTGTCCCCTCGACGATCACCAGAGGTGTACGGCCAGTGTAGGAGATCGCTCCCCACACCATGATGCCGGGTGTTGGCCCTGTGTGCCTCGGTCTTATGCAGTCCTGATTGTGGCGCTCACCTGCACGGCGCCAAACACGCATACGACCATCATTGGCACCAAGGCAGAAGCGACTCTCATCGCTGAAGACGACACGTCTCCATTCGTCCCTCCATTCACGCCTGTCGCGACACCACTGGAGGCGGGCTGCACGATGTTGGGGCGTGAGCGGAAGACGGCCTAACGGTGTGCGGGACCGTAGCCCAGCTTCATGGAGACGGTTGCGAATGGTCCTCGCCGATACCCCAGGAGCAACAGTGTCCCTAATTTGCTGGGAAGTGGCGGTGCGGTCCCCTACGGCACTGCGTAGGATCCTACGGTCTTGGCGTGCATCCGTGCGTCGTTGCGGTCCGGTCCCAGGTCGACGGGCACGTGCACCTTCCGCCGACCACTGGCGACAACATCGCTGTACTGTGGAGACCGCACGCCCCACGTGTTGAGCAATATCGGCGGTACGTCCACCCGGCCTCCCGCATGCCCACTATACGCCCTCGCTCAAAGTCCGTCAACTGCACATACGGTTCACGTCCACGCTGTCGTGGCATGCAACCAGTGCTAAAGACTGCGATGGAGCTCCGTATGCCACGGCAAACTGGCTGATACTGACGGCGGCGGTGCACAAATGCTGCGCAGCTAGCGCCATTCGACGGCCAACACCGCGGTTCCTGGTGTGTCCGCTGTGCCGTGCGTGTGATCATTGCTTGTACAGCCCTCTCGCAGTGTCCGGAGCAAGTATGGTGGGTCTGACACACCGGTGTCAATGTGTTCTTTTTTCCATTTCCAGGAGTGTACATCATATCCATCAGTACTGACGTTAACTTTCTCGACGTTTTCATTTCTACGTCTTCTCATAACTGTAGCCTTTCTTCGATTTACTCTCCTGTACTCTTTAGATTGTTGATTCTATTCAGCATATCGTGTAATTATTCTTCAATTTCACTCAGGATAGCAATTTCATCAGTGAATCATATCATTGACATCTACTCACCTTGTATTACCAATCAACTCCTGAATCTGTATTTTATTTCCGTCATTGCCGATTGAACAGTAGGGGCGAAAGATTACATTCCTGTCTTACACACTTTTTATCTGAGTACTTCGTTCTTAGTCGTCCTCTCTTACTATTCTCTCTTGGCTCTTGTACGTATTGTATATCACCCAGCCTTCTTCATAGATTACCCGTATTTTTCTCAGAAATTCGAACATCTTGCACCATTTTACATTGTCGAACACTTTTTCCATGTCGACAGATTCCATGGACTTGTCCTGATTTTCCTTTAGTTTTTCTTTCATTGTCAACTGCATCGTCAGAATTGCCTCTCTGGTGCCTTTACCTTTTCTAAAGTCAAACAGATCGTCATCTAACATAACTTCTATTTTCATTTCCATTCTTCTCTATATTATTCTTGTTGGCACCTTGGCTGCATGAGCTGTTAAGCTGATTATGTGATAATTCTCGCACTTGTCAGTTATCGGAAATGTGTGGATGATATTTTTTCGAAAGTCATATGGTATGCCCCAGACTCATACATCCCATACACAGTCGTTTTGTTGCTACCTCCCCAAGGACTTTAGCGATTCTGACGATGCGTTATCCATCCCTTCTGCCTTATTTGGTCTTAATTCTTCCAAAAATCTCTTAAATTCGGCTTCTAATATTGGATACCTATCTCTTCTCAATCGATTCTTGTTTCTTCTTCCATCAGAACATACATTTTACTCCTCACAAAGGCCTTCAGTGTACTCTTTCCACCTTTTTTCTCTCTTCTCCGTGTTTAAGTGTGGAATTACGATTGCACTCTTACTGTTATCGCTCTTGCCTGTCATTTCACCGAAGCTTGTTATTACGTAACAATTTGCTGAGTCTGTCCTACCAACAAACATTTCTTTTTCAATTTGTTCATATTTTTATGCAACCATTTCGTCTTAGTTTCCCTGCACTTCCTATTTCATTCATTCTTCATCAACTTGTATTTCTATACGCCTGAATTTCCCTAAACGTTTTCGTATTTCCTTCTTTCACCGATCAGCTTCATTATTTCTTCTTTTACCCATGGTCCCTCCGCAGTTACCTTCTTTTTAACCATGTTTTCCTTTTCAATGTCCATGATTTCCCATTTTTAGAGATGTCCATTCCTCTCTACCTGTACTCACTACTGAGCTACTGCTTTTTGTTGTAGCAATACCCTTAGACAACTTCAAATGTATTTCGTCATTCCTTAGTACTACAATTTGTATTGATACTTTCTGACTAATCTATTAAACTTCATCCTACTCTTCATCACCACTACATAGTGATCTGAGTCTATACGCTTCCCTTGATACGCCTTACAATCCTGCATCTGATTTCGGAATCGCTGCCTGACCATGATTAAATTTAACTAAAATTTTACGGCTTTTTCCGAGTATACCTCCTCAACTTGTAATTCTAGAACAGAGTATCCGATATTACAAACCGAAATTTGTTACATAATTCAGTTAGTCTTTTCCGTCTTTCATCCCTTGTCCCAAGTCCATTCCCCTGTAACCTTTTCTTCTAATCCTGCATTCCAGTCCCCCATGACTATGAGATTTTCATCTCCCATTAATATACTGTGTTACCCTTTCAATATCCTAATATCCCCCCCCCCCCTTCCCTGGGGGCAGTCACCTCCCAGAGATCCAAACTGGGCTATTCCGGAATCTTTTGCCAATGGAGAGGTCATGTAATTTTCTTAAATTACAGGTCACATGTCCTGTGGATAAACGTTATGTGGGTTTCATGAAGGGTTTCCATTGCCTTCTGCGTCCTCATGCCGTTGGTCATTGCCGATTCTTCCCCCTTTGGAGGCAGTGTCCCACCCTGAGGACAAAAGAGCGCCCTGAACCTCTGTATGCTCCTCAGACTTCTTTTACAAGGCCTTTAGCTGAACCACGATGACTTATTATGTCGCAAGTCTTCGGCCGCTAATGCTGATTCGGAGCCAGAATTTAAGCAGGGTGGCGGTAGGGGGGAAAGGGGGTCGTTTGAACCCAGGTCTGAAGACGTTTCGACTGCCAATCAAAGGCTACCATTGGCATTTGACCATGGGTGCTTTTCGTATGGTACTTAGTCAGTGCGAACCGTGTAGGAGATCGTTCAGCGGTGGACAGGCGGGGGGGTAGGTGGGGGGGGGGGGGGAGGGGGAGCAATAAAGCCTAGTCCCGCACACAACGACGATACAAGTTCATGACGCCTAGAGAATACCGCAATTCGCGAACAGTCACTGGTCGTGGATAATTTACTACTATGTCTACTATCTCTTGTGGCTGCTAAATTATCTGCGAATTGATTGTGAAGCCCAGAAAGTGAACTTCCGAAGCTACAAAGACACATTTGGAGAGGTTGACAGGAAGTGCATGTGAACGAAGGCGTTAGAATACTGGCATAGATGTTTCAAATGCTCTGATTTGGAGCTTGACGTAACTAATACATCATCATTGTACACATAACAGAAGTTCAAGTCACTCGTCACTTCGTCGATGAAACGCAGGAATGTTTGAGCAGCATTAAACAACTCGAATGGCATTCTTGTAAACTCTAAGAGGCCAGACGGGGTGGGGACAGCGGTTTTAGTTATATCGTCTGAGTCCATTGGTATTTGATAATATGAGTAAACAATGTCCAAGGTATACTGTAGAGATTAAACATGAAGTCCTCAACGTATGGTTCAGGGTATCGAGCCGGAATTTTTCTTGCTCTTAGCTGAACATACACCGCACATACTCCATCTACTGTCCTTCTAATATAAGACATGCAACGGTGACGCGCAGCTGCCACTTGACGGTCTTCAGAGGCCTTGCGCAAGCATAGAAGAGAACTCTAGCTTAGCTACATTCCGCTTCTCAGGTCTCAAGCGATTTGGTAGGGCATGGATCGGCGGTTCGGCAGTTGTGAGGATGTATGCACTGTCTGATGGCGTATAGATGTTAGGGTTGGTATTTGTCTGGTAATTTCTTGAAACTGCTTAAGAAGTTCGACGTAGGGCGATTCACCATTGATCATTAGAACAGCAGTACCATCTATACAACGTACACTAACTCTACTGGACAGATTGGTAGTGGTATCGAGTAGTCGACCATGTCTGAGATGGGGTAATAGGCCAACAAACGACGGAAAATAGGCTTCTTTTGTGGAATCTCTCACATTCGCTACGATAAATAGCCATTCGAACTTTTGGACGTAGGCCTAGGTTTAGGGTGCATGTCACTCCATCGTTAGCAGCGAAGAGGTAAGAATCATCACAGTTACGCCCAAGTAGACGAGCGGATGGATAGATAGAAACGTCAGAAGCGGTAGCCACCGAAAACTGGAGTTTGGTGTGGTGATCTCTAACGAACGATCGACGGCTGCAGTTGGGAAAGCCAGTCGCCGCCATCACTGAATTCCTGTCAGGTTTCCCATCTCACATCGCGGTGTGCATTTCAGTGCTTTACGCCCCAACCTTCTGTGGTACCAACAGATCTTATATGGGGTCGATCAGTTTGGTTTTTCCGGTGAAAAGTACGACGCTGGCGTAGTACAGCGAGTTGCATGGCAAAATTCGTAATCTGCGCCTGTAATGAAGGTGGACCCGAATCCGGTGGTGAACTGACAATTGCTACTGTTCGAGGCAGATGCACTTCCAGGCCTCAAGCGCCTACTGTGAGGATCGTCCCATCCGTCAAGGGGGAGACGCGACAGCCAGATATTCCTCAGCATATTTTCACTGACGGCATTGCTCGCTAGTGTCCGTAACCGGCGCAGCCATTACTAAGGAGTGCGGTCTCCTAACTCCTGTGTTCGCAGAAACTTTTCAAGTCATTTTGCTTGAGATTGCTATATTTGCAATATCAGAGCGTTATTGGGAGCTGTATATCGGACAGTGTTCGGCAGTAAGACCAAGAAATCCTGTATCTCGATCGACACGTCTTCACTTTGTGTGGCTACGCCGTAACTGGGTGTCGCCCGCTCTGACATTGGTGAACACGAATTGCCTTTCGAGTTGCGGGAATCGTAGGATGGGGTTTGCACCCAAAAACGTGGTGATTTGACAGCGACACTGACGACTGGAGCGCTCAGGGACACGTCGACGGGTAGAGCCAGGTCCGACACTGCTGTATTGCTCCATGTGGACAGCGCGCGGTTCGGTTGACGGAGTAGACCGGCTCTTGACGTTTGAAGGACGTCGACGATGTACTACGAAGATGACGCGCCGCGCTGTTGGTGCGGTTACTTTGCGCTTGATGCAAGACATGGCGAGTTTACATTGATAGTTGCCATCGGAATGCCAGGCTTGGTCACCAAAAACATAAGAACCAGTGTGATATTAACTTTGAAACAACACTTATTACATAAATGTCCTAAAGAACAGATACCATCGGTGACGATGCAGCTCATTAGAATGAAATTACAACGAAGTGAATACCACTCGCTCCATACAGGTGTTGATATAAGTCATCGGGGACAGTAGAAAATGTGTGTCTCGACCAGGAACCGAACCAGGGATCTGTTGCTTACATGGCAGGCGCTCTACCCATCTTTTTTATTATTGCAGTTTTTTCGTTGTTGATCGTTGCGTTTAGTCGTTTCGGACGTCACATGACATCCGTTCATGTTCGTATTGTTGATCCTTCCGCTCAGTTTTTTTATTACATAGTCCAACCAGCTCTCTGACCCAACACGCTGAGCTACAATGCTGGCACGGCTACAGGGACTTATCTCTGGCGCGCCTCCCGTGAGAACCACATTGGCAACTTATTGTCCCGCACTATATTCATAGTTATCCTGCCCGTTATAGTCAATACTCGCGGCCTTACCGCCGACTCCCGTAAGAGTTCGGGAACTGTTTGTGCATCAACACAGAAGAAGGTGGTCAAAAGCCAAGGCCGGTGAGCCTTATATATATATATATACGAAGATGGTATCTGTTCTTTCGGACATGTCCGAACACATACCATCGGTGACCATGCAGATGAAAAGAATTCCGCTAGCTGCATACAGGCGTTGATATAAGTCAAGAACACATACGTATAAGCACGATATAATGCCCCTCTAAAACACCCATTAGTAACCAGCTGTTCCCAGAATTCAATGATCACGTGTGGCATTTTTTCTCGTGTAGGGATCTTATGTATCGTGAGAGCGTAAGGCTCGTATGTAGTCATGAAGAACAAGGCCGCCATCGATTGCCAAGCCGAATGCACGCTGGATGTATAAGCCACATGCGGACCGAGGCTCGGCCTGTCTCGGACTTGCTCGGTCCTTCTCGGAAGTTCCCGGTAAAGCACGAAATTTCCTTTAGTATTGGCACGTGGCATTCTTAGGTAGGCACAACCGTCTCCATTTCGGCAGAATCGTGGTGCCAGCGCTGCTGTCGCTTTGCAACCTGTTCGAGGCACGACTGACGTTTACAGGTCACGTGACCGTTTGCACTAACAGAGTAGTCTAGCGGTCTATGCAACACAAGTTTTACAAATGAGTGGGAATGGCAGGAAAGAGTGATGAGAATTCTCAGTATTTATTATGCAGTCGCTTAATAGATACCTGCTATGGAGCGACATTACCATTCCATCCAGAAAGAAGGTTTAGTTGACAACAGAGACGCAAAAAATTACAGAGATCGAAATACGTCATTCTTTGCTCGATACATCAAGAAGCACGTCGTGGTAAATTGGCAGCCGTGGAGGAAATGAAGGAATAATTTGTGGTTGATCAATGAAAGATCTGTCGTCATACGCATTATTCAACTGTCAGTTACTAAAGTTTTCGATACAACTGAATGACGAGTATGGAGATTTTATATATTACTTCAACAGTATGTTGGTTAAATCAAGGGGTATGCCTGGAACGACTTTTCCATTTATCGCGGTATTGTAGAATTTATGAAGCAAACAGGAGTGCAAGAACGGAAATTAGAAAATCTAGAATGGATTAACATCACTCTCTTTTCAAGTGGACTTGACTGCTCGCTGCACAAGGTAATACATTGCCAGGCGACAAACAACGTATTTTTACTTTGATGGGGATGCATTTAAAAATAAAATCACATTGTGAAAGTGACAAATTCCAACCATTTTCGTAGTTTCAAAGATGGAACTCGCCATGGACGTCGGGGGGGGGGGGGGGGGGGGGGGGGGGTGAGATTCTGCATCATTAAGACTATTGCGCACAGTTTGAGTCGTAACATCACGTAATACGGCTGTATGGAAAGCATTATTCAACTTCAGGGTTCCTCCGACCCATAATCTGTAGGTAGTGGTACCCACTGCAGTAGTACCCCTTGGGCGGCCTGAACGACGAATGTCACTGACACTTCCTGTCTCTCTGTATCTCCTCCGTGTCCGAACAACATCGCTTTTGTTCACTCCGAGACGCCTGGACAATTCCCTTGTTGAGATCCCCTCCTGGCACAAAGCAACGATCGGACGCCATTTAACACCGATATTGACCCTCTACGCATGGTTGAACTACAGACAAAATTAGCCGTGTACCTCCTTCCTGGGCAATGACTGGAACTGATCGACTGTTGGACTCCCTCTGTAGAATAAACGCTGCGCATACATGGTTGTGTACATCTTTGGGTGGGTTTAATGATATCTCTGAACAGTCAAATGGGTTATTGAAATGGTTCAAATGGCTTTGAGCACTATGGGACTTAACATCTGACATCACCAGTCCTCTAGAATTTAGAACTACTTAAACCTAACTAACCTAAAGACATCACACACATCCGTTCCCGAGGCGGGATTCGAACCAACGACCGTAGCGGTTGCAAGATTCCAGTCTGAAGCGTCTAGAACCGCTCGCCCACACCGGCCGGCAAATGGACTCTGTCTGTGATAAAATATACGCCGTCAGCGTCTATCTTCGGGATTTCTGGGAACCGAAGTGATGCAAAACTTTTTTTTAATTTATTTATGTGTTTAGCGAACAACATCAGTCCTGACACACTTCCTCCGGGAACTCCTGAAGATTTAGATGCGTCTTGCATTGGATTTAAAAACTGTGACAGAAACGAACAACTTTGAGAATGTTACGATTTGCACAAAAAGAAGTCAGAGTGGGCACTCACCCCCTTCTAGTATTTACTTACTTCTACGATTATGGACACAATTTGCAGACTATGGCTGTGAAGCGTATAATCGGGGTGAATATTCTTTCTTCCAGGTGCTCCACCTACATTGCTCTAAGGTACTTCATGGGGGCCGGCCTGTGTGGACGAGCGGTTCTAGGCACTTCAGTCTGGAAATGCGCGACCGCTACGGTCGCAGGTTCGAATCCTGCGTCGGTCATGGACGTGTGTGATGTCCTCAGCTTAGTTAGGTTTAATTACTTCTAAGTTCCAGGGTACTGATGACCTCACATTTTAGGTCCCATAGTGCTCAGAGCCATTTGAACCTTTTTGAACTACATCGGGGGAGTGGTCCATCCTTTTTCTGTAATGTCTCCATCAACTAACAGTGATTTTGTGAATCTGGCGGTGAACTCATAAACCATGCATAATTTTTTGGCACTATGCTCAGTTGGTTAATGGGAAGTTTAGCTGGCTGAAACATCATTTGCAACCGATCAGAGAACATGGTTTCCCACGTGTGCTGGCAAAAGAAATGTATTTAATGCTCAACGTTATTTGTAATATTCCTGAGGAGTCCAACGCATGTTTGATTATAAGCGCTATTGCTATCTAACTTTACATGTGGCGCTGTTGTGCTTCACCATGTACTGCACCTCTACAATCTCATCAATATTTTGCAAGTCTCAGTCGTGTACAGAACAGTGTTCCGTGTGGTTGCGAGAGTATTAGGTCAGAGCTAAGTGAATTCGAACTTGGGAAAGTTGTTGATGCTCGTATGGTGGGTGCTTCCACAATGAAGTCAGCCGAGTTAATTGGTATTTCAAGAGGCCCCGTATTGGAAGAATACATACTGCATACAGGGAAGGCGGAAGAACATCACGCGGTAGGTCACGACGCTAACGAAAGTGTGTAGTAGGTGATACTGACGGAGGAACATTGAAGAGGACCTTGCCGGCCACGGTGGCCGAGCGATTCTAGGCGCTTCAGTCTGGAACCACGCGACCTCTGTGGTTGCAGGTTCGAATCCTGCCTCGGGCATGGATGTGTGTGATGTCCTTATGTTAATTAGGTTTACGTAGTTTATGTTCTTGGGGCTGATGGCCTCAGATGTTAATTACCATAGTGCTCAGAGACATTTGAACCATTTTGAAGGTGACCTTGATAAAAACATAAGAAAACGAAAGCAACAACTTCACTGTAGACGTGAACGTCGCATTTCCGAACCCTGTCAACACCAAAACAAAACGAAGGAATCTCCATAATCAAGGAATTGCAACGCGAGCTAGAATTACATAACCACACATCATTTAACTTGCTCATGCTGAGTAATATCAGACGATCTATAAATTCTCAACTTGAAGAAAGACAACTTCACACGACCACAATTGTAAAACTTTTATTTATGATGGTCGGTTTCGGTGGACAGAATAAACATCATCTGTTCTGTGAGTATTCTACATAAAGTGTAAACATATTACGTTATGAAAACTAGCGTACATGTCATTAATAGAACAGATATATTGAATTATTGATACACATACCTCAGTACAATATAATACATCTGCTCGATTTCAGCTATAATTGTAGTTCATATCTTAATTAGCTAAACAGTTGACGTAAGATGCACTGGTATATGAAAGTTGAAACCAGTACATACAATATGTTAAAAGTTATAACCCGTATTTAGAAAATGTTTCACAAAGTTCATCCGTACATATACAGTTTTATCTTTATAACTTATATTGTTGTTACGAAATTTGTTACCTAAGCTGTTAACAAAAATGTCGGCCACCGTGCCTGCAAGACAACTTCCAAAGGCCACAGTTCACTCAGATAATAATTTTTTGTAAATTAAAAGTAATTATAAGACAGTGAATGCTCCAACAAGTTAATCAACAGCACAGTCTGGCGCACCTTCTGACTTGTTAATGAATTAAGCAAAGGATCGAGTTGTTTACTTGACACATCAGCAAGTCTTAGAGCTGAGGGTCACCTTGTTTCAACTTTATTTAAGTTTGATTATACTTGTGGAGTAATAATTTTGCTGTGACCTATTTCGCAGGCATGTTTTGTAGTTGTAAAGTGACGCCACACATAGACCATGAGCTGTGGGTTGGGTTGTGTACTTGACACTGAATGTCATTTTGTTCCGCTTCTCTTAAGATGGATTACCCATGGGCTATTTACTTTAACGTGACCTAAATGTCTCTTCACCGCATATTTGTCCTCGTTTATATCCACGGGCAATACATCGCGTAAGTACACCCCATACTACATCTAAATATTGAAATGCTTAGTGAATTTTCTTAGTCACTCCTGTCATATTACTATTTTGGTTTAAAGATTTCAATGTTTTCCCGTTGTGAAGATCGTTGAGAGTACAAATTCACACGTAGACCTCGGGCTACGTATCATGTGGTACATCTAGTAGGTGTTGCGCAGATGACTGCCTGATATATGTTTCCTACTTCAGGCGTCGAACAAGAAAGTGACGTTAAAATGGCCTAATGAGGGAATGCCTGTTCTCCGACTACGTGATAAGCTGCATACAGCGCCGTCTGCTGTGTAATCTCGTCATCAACTTCTTTTACGCAGTGAAAAGATGTTGCTAATAAATATTACTGGCTTGGTACAAAACTAGAATTATGGAATACGTCTTAGGTTGTGATCCTAAAGACATGTTTTCTCTTTTGTAATACTGTTTTACCTCTAAATTATTACTTCCGTTTTTTACACTCCTGGAAATTGAAATAAGAACACCGTGAATTCATTGTCCCAGGAAGGGGAAACTATATTGACACATTCCTGGAGTCAGATACATCACATGATCACACTGACAGAACTACAGGCACATTGACACAGGCAACAGAGCATGCACAATGTGGGCACTAGTACAGTGTATATCCACCTTTCGCAGCAATGCAGGCTGCTATTCTCCCATGGAGACGATCGTAGAGATGCTGGATGTAGTCCTGTGGAACGGCTTGCCATGCCATTTCCACCTGGCGCCTCAGTTGGACCAGCGTTCGTGCTGGACGTGCAGACCGCGTGAGACGACGCTTCATCCAGTCCCAAACATGCTCAATGGGGGACAGATCCGGAGATATTCCTGGCCAGGGTAGTTGACTTACACCTTCTAGAGCACGTTGGGTGGCACGGGATACATGCGGACGTGCATTGTCCTGTTGGAACAGCAAGTTCCCTTGCCGGTCTAGGAATGGTAGAACGATGGGTTCGATGACGGTTTGGATGTACCGTGCACTATTCAGTGTCCCCTCGACGATCACCAAAGGTGTACGGCCAGTGTAGGAGATCGCTCCCCACACCATGATGCCGGGTGTTGACCCTGTGTGCCTCGGTCGTATGCAGTCCTGATTGTGGCGCTCACCTGCACGGCGCCAAACACGCAAACGACCATCATTGGCACCAAGGAGAAGCGACTCTCATCGCTGACGACGACACGTCTCCATTCGTCCCTCCATTCACGCTTGTCGCGACACCACTGGAGGCGGGATGCACGATGTTGGGGCGTGAGCGGAAGACGGCCTAACGGTGTGCGGGACCGTAGCCCAGCTTCATGGAGACGGCTGCGAATGGTCCTCGCCGATACCCCAGGAGCAACAGTGTCCCTAATTTGCTGGGAAGTGGCGGTGCGGTCCCCTACGGCACTGCGTAGGATCCTACGGTCTTGGCGTGCATCCGTGCGTCGCTGCGGTCCGGTCCCAGGTCGACGGGCACGTGCGCCTTCCGCCGACCACTGGCGACAACATCGATGTACTGTGGAGACCTCACGCCCCACGTGTTGAACAATTCGGCGGTACGTCCACCCGGCCTCCCGCATGCCCACTATACGCCCTCGCTCATAGTCCGTCAACTGCACATACGGTTCACGTCCACGCTGTCGCGGCATGCTACCAGTGTTAAAGACTGCGATGGAGCTCCGTATGCCACGGCAAACTGGCTGACACTGACGGCGTCGGTGCACAAATGCTGCGCAGCTAGCGCCATTCGACGGCCAACACCGCGGTTCCTGGTGTGTCCGCTGTGCCGTGCGTGTGATCATTGCTTGTACAGCCCTCTCGCAGTGCCCGGAGTAAGTATGGTGGGTCTGACACACCGGTGTCAATGTGTTCTTTTTTCCATTTCCAGGAGTGTATTTTCAGAAAATATTTTAGCCTTTATCTGCTACTAAAATTAGACATGTGCAGTTGAAAATGATACGATTACACAAGCAACCTCTAGCGGCGCCAAATGTTATCATGTTCTCTAGTATCTTTCGCTAAGTCTCAATTCAGCGGCGCTTTTGCATCAGTGATGTGCTGCGTTTGATTTGCAATATGGGACTTGGCACCAAGCACTTTATAGCTCCAAGCACTACGAGACTTAACATCTGAGGTCATCAGTCCCGTAGACTAAGAACTATTGAAACCTAACTAACCTAACGACATCACACAAATCCATGCCCGAGGCTGGATTCGAGCCTGCGACAATAGCAGCACCGCGGTTCCGGACTGAAGCGCCTAGAAACGCTCAGCCACAGAGGCCGGCTATGCACTTAGCTAAACATTTGTTAAGTACTTGTTTTTACTTTGAACTTATTGTATATACTGGTTTTAAATGCCTGTGAATTTTACGTCAACCGCCCGTCTAATTAAAATATAGAGTACATTTAGGTCTCAAATTCTCCACTGTACTGAGGTATATGTAACAATAACTAAGTATATGTGTTATACTAATGACATGTAAGCCGGTTTTCATAATGTAATATGTTTATCTAGACTGTTCATAGATCAGAAGATGGTAACTCTATTTACCGAAACTGGTAATCGTAAATAAAGCTTGTACAACTGCGATTGCGACTGAGAAGCTGTCTTCCTTCAATTTAACCATCCCTCAGTGATGCAAAAGCCCGTAACAGGGAAAGGTGGTGCGGATGCCATCAAATCTGGACTATGGAACAATGGAAGAATAGAACAATGTCATTTGCTCAGATGAGTGTTGTTTCACAGTGTTTACAGGTTCTGGCAAAGTTTAGGACCCGAGAGAGCGCACTGTTACTCTACAAAGTTATCTTATTCTTAAGAATTATGTGAACATTTAGGCTAATCAGGTACATCCCATGATATAGTTTTTGTTCGCCAGTGGTGATGATATGTTCCAAGAAGACACGCCCCTGTTCACAGAGCTCACATCAGTCAGGACTAGTTTTGTGAGCTTAAGGACAAATTGTCACGTCTGTCCTGGCCACCACAAATCTCAATATTGTTTAAGATATGTGGTGTAATTTGGAGAGAAGTTTGGGTGATCACTATCCACCTCTATCACTGATACCGGAACTTGTCACTATTTTGAACCATGAATGCTACTAGATTCCCCTGAAAACCCAGGACCTGTTTCATCCATTCCGAAACGACTGGAAGCTGTTTTGAATGCCAACCATTTCCTACATGGTATTGGGCGTACGTAAGTGTTCTCTTTGTGGGGTATTAGTACTTTTGTCCGCCACTTGTAGAAATTTTGCCTCGTCAGAGAACGAAAGCTGAGAAGTTGGGAATCGGGTGTAGGTAAAAATATAACCGCTCTTAGTTGAATTTGAATGTGTATGTATGTATGTATTTGTGTGTGTGTGTATGTGTGTGTGTGTGTGTGTGTGTGTGTGTGTGTGTGCGTGTGCGTGTGCGAGAGAGAGGGAGAGAGGGAGAGAGAGAGAGAGAGAGAGAGAGAGAGAGAGAGAGAGAGGAAGGAGTGGGAGAGAGGGATGGAGGGAGGGAGTGAGAAAGAGGGAGAAGAGTGAGTGTAGGACAGGGTGGTAAGAGGTCTTACGATCGCCATGAAACGCCTCTCGTGTCTGTTTGGTGACCAATTCCCAACTGATTATCACCTGCGTAGAGACTAAAGCGTGGATAGTAGACAACAGTAACGCGAATTCAAGTTTCTGCTACCCAAACAAAGGGTAACATCGTCCCTGGCAGGCCGCTTGAATGTGAGCGCGCGACGCCCCGATTGGATACATTCAGTGCTTAATAGCTCGGAAACTGTGCAACGTATCGAATTTTTTCTTAACATTTATGTCTGAGTACAATCTGCCCTACAGCACCCTTGTGAGCGTTTTGAGACATTTTCCGACCACCCTTTGTACGTTATTTCCGACTGATGCACTGGAGTTTTCGGACATTTCTGTCAGTGGGAGCGGATCTTCTAAAATTGATAATGTAAAGTAAAATAATCAGATCTCTACGGTAGAATCTAAGGAGTCAGTGTTCAGATGACATTAAAATGTGAATGCGTGTCCCCCAAAACCATTGGAACAATAGTAAGGCTAAAAGTATTGAAAACTGTGAAAACTGTAGGCGGAATGAGGTCGGGGGTGTAAACGATAACTGTTAACTTACCATAGGAAATGGCGGGAGGACCAACTTCATACAGAACTCTGGTGCTCTATCAAGCTGGGAAACAGCCTCAAATTGTCGCACAAAGACAATCTAAGCTAGAGCGCAATCGCCACCCGAGATTGTGAATATCGCCTTATTTTCTATGCTAGTTGCATCGTCGATCTTAACTGTTTTAGCACATTTACTTTCTCGCAAAAATTATTCCCCAATATTAAACACTTTTCTTATTAGTCTTATAAATGCCAATAGTGACCCTTGTAGTGTAAATTTTACCTCAAAATTTACGTAATTTTGGCAGCGTACAATTAATGATCAAATTGCTTTGTATGATACTGCAGTGCCTGTATTGGCAAGCAGAAATATGAATTATTCGTTCGGACATGAATGCATTCTCTAAGCAACATTGAATTGTTGTATAAACAGTACAACATCGCAATTATTTGCCGATAGCAGGCAATGACTGTCAATTAAAATATCCTCCCTGTCCTGGAATTAATTAAAGTATGTACGAGTTCAGGTTCTGCTCTACTAACGACGTCGGTTGGAATTTAATGTCGGGAAGTTAGTCGTGCACGACTATCGAAAGCGATTTAGGTGACCGCTCGCGTAAAGTGAGAAATTCGGATTCGAGTCCCAGTTTGGCATAGATTTTCATTGTCTTCATTCGCTTGTACACCAGATGGTTATTGGTATTCGAAACTGCAAATACAACTCATGTAAATCCTTTGTCTCCCTCCCCTCACTACGAGGCTACCGGGCTTTAAGGAGGTTAAATTTAGATAGAATTGAAAACGTAATTAGTTTTTTCATAGCGTTACGAAAGCCATTTTCTCTCATTACCCTCACGGGAAAGCTTAGATTATTATTATGCACGACGCAGAAATTGTCAAAACCTGAAGGACTAAGCTGGAGGCGTAAGAGGGTGAAGGACTATTCAAAGTGTACCGCAGATCGCACGTGCCGTAGAGTAGATGGCTATCGTCATCACCATCACCATCATCATCATCATCATCATAATCATCATTATCATATCTCCTTCCAAGAATTAGTTGTCGTAATCACCTCTTCTTGCGTCTGGCACCCATCTATCCGCCTCTTACGAGCTCTGCCTAGATCTCTTTTTCCAATCGGCAAGCAATTGATTACCTTTTTCAGCAGTCTCCAGTCTCATTACTTCATTCTTATTTTTTCCAGTTTATTATGTACCTCATGAACTTCGTTTCTCCTGCTTGTGTGTTGTTGTTGTTGTCTTCAGTCCTGAGACTGGTTTGATGCAGCTCTGCATGCTACTCTACCCTGTGCAAGCTTCTCCATCTCCCAGTCCTTACTACAACCTACACTCTTCTGAATCTGCATAGTGTATTCACCTCTTGGTCTCCCTCTACGATTTTTAACCTCCACACTGCCCTCCAATGCTAAATTTGTGATCCTTTGATGCCTCAGAACATGTCCTACCAACCGGTCCTTCTTCTTGTCAGCTTGTGCCACAAACTCCTCTTCTCCCCAATTTATTCAATACCTCCTCATTAGTTATGTGATCTACCCATCTAATCTTCAGCATTCTTCTGTAGCACCACATTTCGAAAGCTTCTATTCTCTTCTTCTCCACACTATTTATCGTCCATGTTTAACTTCCATAAATGGCTACACTCCATACAAATACTTTCAGAAAAGACTTCTTGACATTTAAATCTATACTCGATGTTAACACATTTTTCTTCTTCAAAAACGCTTTCCTTGCCACTGCCAGTCTACATTTTATATCATCTCTACTTCGACCTTCATCCGTTACTTTGCTCCTCGAATAGCAAAAGTCCTTTAATACTTTACGTGTCTCGTGTCTAATTCCCTCAGCATCACCCGACTTAATTCAACTCCACTCCACTATCCTCGTTTTGCTTTTGTTGATGTTCATCTTATATCCTCCTTTCAAGACACTGTCCATTCCGTTCAACTGCTCTTCCAAGTCTTTTGCTGTATCTGACAGAATTACAATGTCATCGGCGAACTTCAAGGTTTTTATTTCTTCTCCAAGGACTTGAATACCTACTCCGCATTTTTCTTTTGTTTCCTTTCTGCTTGCTCAGTATACAGATTGAATCGGGGATAGGCTACAACTCTGTCTCACTCTCTTTCCAACCGCTGCATCCCTTTCATGCCTCTCGACTCTTATAACTGCCATCTGGTTTGTGGACAAATTGTAAATAGCCTTTCGCTCCCTGTATTTTACACCTGCCACCTTTAGAATTTGGAAGATAGTATCCCAGTCAACATTGTCAAAACTTTCTCTCAGTCTACAAATGCTAGAAATGTAGGTTTGCCTTTCCATAATATATTTTGTAATGTAAGTCGTAGGGTCAGTATTGCCTCACGTGTTCCAACATTTCTGCGGAATCCCAACTGATCTTCGCCGAGGTCGGCTTCTACCAGTTTTTCTATTCCTCTACAAACAATTCGTATCACTATCTTGCAGCTGTGATCCATTAATCTGATAGTTCGGTATTTTTCACATTTGTCAGCACCTGCTTTCTTTGCGATGGGAATTATTATATTCTTCTTGAAGTCCGAGGGTATTTCATCTGTCTCATACATCTTGCTCACCAGATGGTAGAGATTTGTCAGGACTGGCTCTCCCAAGGCCGTCAGTAGCTCCCATGGAATGTTGTCTACTCCCGTGGCCTTGTTTCGACTCACGTCTTTCAGTGGTCTCTCAAAATCTTCACGCAGTATAGGATCTCCCATTTCATCTTCATCTACATCCTCTTCCATTTCCATAATATTGTCCTCACCTACATCGCCCTTGTATAGACCCTCAATATACTCCTTCCAACTTCCCCTTCTTTAATTAGAACTGGGTTCCAATCTGAGCTCTTGATTTTCATACAAGTGGCTCTCTTTTCTCCAAAGGTCACGTTACCTTTCCTGTTGGCAGTATCTATCTTACCCCTAGAGTGATAAGCCTCTACATCCTTAGATTTTTCCTCTAGGCATTCCTGCTTAGCCATTTTGAACTTCCTCTCGATCTCATTTTTCAGACGTTTGAATACCCTTTTGCCTGTTTCATTATCTCCTTTTATCAATTAAATTCAATATTTCTTCTGTTACCCAAGGATTTCTACTAGTCCTCGTCTTTTTACCTCCTTGATACTTTGCTGCCTTCACTACTTCATCCCACAAAGCTACCCACTCTTCTTCTGCTGTATTTCCTTCCCCCATTCCTGTCAACTGTTCCCTTATGCTCTCCCTGAAACTCTGTAAACCTCTGACTTAGTCAGTTTATCCAGGTCCCATCTCCTTAAATTCCCACCTTTTTGCAGTTTCTTCAGTTTTAATCTACAGTACATAACCAATAGATTGTGATCAGAGTCCACATCTGCCCCTGGAAATGTCTTACAATTTAAAACCTGGTTCCTAAATCTCTGTCTTACCATTATACACTCCTGGAAATTAAAATAAGAACACCGTGAATTCACTGTCCCAGGAAGGGGAAACTTTATTGACACATTCCTGGAGTCAGATACATCACATGATCACACTGACAGAACTAAAGGCACATAGACACAGGCAACAGAGCATGCATAATGTCGGCACTAGTACAGTGTATATCCACCTTTCGCAGCAATGCAGGCTGCTATTCTCCCATGGAGACGATCGTAGAGATGCTGGATGTAGTCCTGAGGAACGGCTTGCCATGCCATTTCCACCTGGCGCCTCAACTGGACCGCGGGAGACGACGCTTCATCCTGTCCCAAACATGCTTAATGGGGGACAGATCCGGAGATCTTGCTGGCCAGGGTAGTTGACTTACACCTTCTAGAGCACGTTGGGTGGCACGGGATACATGCGGACGTGCATTGTCCTGTTGGAACAGCAAGTTCCCTTGCCATTCTAGGAATGGTAGAACGATGGGTTCGATGACGGTTTGGATGTACCGTGCACTATTCAGTGTCCCCTCGACGATCACCAGAGGTGTACGGCCAGTGTAGGAGATCGCTCCCCACACCATGATGCCGGGTGTTGGCCCTGTGTGCCTCGGTCGTATGCAGTCCTGATTGTGGCGCTCACCTGCACGGCGCCAAACACGCATATGACCATCATTTGCACCAAGGCAGAAGCGACTCTCATCGCTGAAGACGACACGTCTCCATTCGTCCCTCCATTCACGCCTGTCGCGACACCACTGGAGGCGGGCTGCACGATATTGGGGCGTGAGCGGAAGACGGCCTAACGGTGTGCGGGACCGTAGCCCAGCTTCATGGAGACGGTTGCGAATGGTCCTCGCCGATACCCCAGGAGCAACAGTGTCCCTAATTTGCTGGGAATTGGCGGCACTGCGTAGGATCCTACGGTCTTGACGTGCATCCGTGCGTCGCTGCGGTCCGGTCCCAGGTCGACGGGCACGTGCACCTTCCGCCGACCACTGGCGAGAACATCGATGTACTGTGGAGACCTCACGCCCCACGTGTTGAGCAATTCGGCGGTACGTCCACCCGGCCTCCCGCATGCCCACTATACGCCCTCGCTCAAAGTCCGTCAACTGCACATACGGTTCACGTCCACGCTGTCGCTGCATGCTACCAGTGTTAGAGAGTGCGATGGAGCTCCGTATGCCACGGTAAACTGGCTGACACTGACGGCGGCGGTGCACAAATGCTGCGCAGCTAGCGCCATTCGGCGGCCAACACCCCGGTTCCTGGTGTGTCCGCTGTGCCGTGCGTGTGATCATTGCTTGTACAGCCCTCTCGCAGTGTCTGGAGCAAGTATGGTGGGTCTGACGCACCGGTGTCAATGTGTTCTTTTTCCCATTTCCAGTAGTGTATAATCTATCTGATACCTTCTAGTATCTCCAGGATTCTTCCATGTATACAACCTTCTTTTACGATTCTTGAACCAAGTGTTAGCTATGATTAAGTTACGCTCCGTGCAAAATTCTACCGGACGGCTTCCTCTTTCACTTCTCTCCTCCAATCCATAATCACCCACTATGTCTCCTTTTCTCCCTTTTCCTACTCTCGAATTCCAGTCACCCATGACTATAAAATTTTCGTCTCCCTTCACTACCTGAATAATTTCTCTTATCTCATCATAAATTTCATCAATTTCTTCGTCATCGGCAGAGCTAGTTGGCATATAAACTTGTACTACTGTAGTAGGCATGGGCTTCGTGTCTATCTTGGCCACAATAATGCGTTCACCATGCTGTTGGTAGTAGCTTACCCGCACTCCAATTTTTTTTAAATTCATTATTAAATCTACTCGTGTATTACCCCTATTTGATTTTGTATTGATGACCCTGTATTCACCTAACCAAAAGTCGTGTTCCTCCTGCCACCGAACTTCACTAATTCCCAATATATCTAACTTCAACTTATCCATTACGCTTTTAAACTTTCTAACGTATCTGCCCGATTAAGGGATCTGACATTCCACGCTTCGATCCGTAGAACGGCAGTTATCTTTCTCCTGATAACGACGTTCTCTTGAGTAGTCCCTGCCCGGAGACCCGAATGGGGGACTATTTTACCTCCGGAATATTTTACCCAAGAGGACGCCATCATCATTTAACCATACAGTAAAGCTGCATTCCCTCGGGACAAAATTATGGTTGCAGTTTCCCCTTGCTTTCAGCCGTTCGCGGTACCAGCACAGCAAGTCCGTTTTGGTTAATGTTGCAAGGCCAGATCAGTCAATCATCCAGATTGTTGCCCCTGCAACTATAGAAAAGGCTGATGCCCCTCTTCAGGCACCACGCGATTGTCTGGCCTCTCAACAGATACCCCTCCGTTGTGGTTGCACCTACGGTACGGCTATCTGTATCGCTGAGGCACGTAGCCTCCCCACCAATGGCAAGGTCCTTGGTTCATGGGGGTTGTATAAGTGACCTTTTTTATGTTACTGGCCATGATTCGGAACCATACACAACTCTGGGTGCAGCCATAACTATATAAAGTTTCATTTGTATTTCTTTCTTTGTTTCTCTGTCCACATTTCTTCCAGTTATTCCGCAGATAGCTTAATATTTATTACCCTTCTTCTCAATGTCTTTGTCATACTCGAAACTAATCTCACATCCTACATTACTTAAATGGGATATGTGTTCCAAAGCTTATTCATTTATTATTATTTTCGGTCTGACTGGATTCTTTCCTTTGAAATCGATTATCGTTGTCTTATTCGCATATGTTGTTAAGTTGTAATAGATGGCATTTACTTTCAATCCTAATAATGATCTTTCTAAATTACATTCTGTTCTCTGTACAGTTGTCTTGTTATCAGCACATAATATTATTTAGAGGTAAGCTGGACTCTGTTTTAATTCCCAAGAGTACTTCAGTTTCTCACTTCAAGCCTAGGTCGTCAGTATATAAATTACGTAAAGTGGGTGATAGACAGCACCCTTGTCGAACACCTCCATTAACTAAAATTTCTACTGACATTTCCGAACGCGAACCTTCAAATATTTTAGTATTTACGTATAGACTCTTTGTGATTCTAGTTAGTTGTCTAGGAGAACCTTTTATGTCTAATATTTTCCACATAAGGTGTCCTTTTCTCTTATCAGAGACTTTCTCAACATCAATAAATGGGTTTTGTAGGCTGATTCTAGATTCTTTCCATGCTTGATAGACAACAAGCATCCTATATTAAATTGTTCGTCTCAACGTCCCCTACGACTACGTGGTACATAGTAAATAGTTACTGTTTACACCGTGCATAGGTATGACCTGTGGGGCGGGAACTATGGGAGAAAATTAGTATTATCTAATGTGCTAATTTAAGGAGATGGGACCTCGATAAACAGAAAGAACCAGAGGTTGTAGAGGGTTTCAGGGAGAGCATAAGGGAACAATTGACAGCAATGGAGGAAAGAAATACCGTAGAAGAAGAATGGGTAGCTCTGAGGGATGAAGTAGTGAAGGCAGCAAAAGATAAAGTAGGTAAAAAGACGAGGACTAATAGAAATCCGTGGGTAACAGAAGAAATATTGAATTTAATTGATGAAAGGAGAAAATACAAAAATGCAGTAAATGAAGCAGGCAAAAAGGAATACAAACGTCTCAAAAATGAGATCGACAGGATGTGTAAAGTAGATAAGCAGGGATGGCTAGAGGACAAATGTAAGGATGTAGAGACTTATCTCACTAGGGGTAAGATAGAGACTGCCTACAGGGAAATTAAAGAGACCTTTCGAGAAAAGAGAGCCACTTCTATGAATATCAAGAGATCACATGGAAACCCAGTTCTAAGCAAAGAAGGGAATGCGGAAAGGAGGAAGGAGTATATAGAAGGTTTATACAAGGGCGATGTACTGGAAATGGAAGAGGATGCAGATGAAGATGAAATGGGAGATACGATACTGCAGGAAGAGTTTGACAGAGCACTGAAAGACCTGAGTCGAAAAAGGCCCCGGGAGTAGACAACATTCCATTAGACGGCCTTGGGAGAGCCAATCATGACAAAACTCTACCATATGCATAGCAAGATATATGAAACAGGCGAAATACCCTCAGACTTCAAGAAGAATATAATAATTCCAATCCCAAAGAAAGCAGGTGTTGACAGATGTGAAAATTACCGAACTATAAGTTTAATAAGTCACAGCTGCAAAATACTAACGCAAATTCTTTACAGACGAATGGAAAAACTGGTAGGAGCGGACCTTGGGGAAGATCAATTTGGATTCCGCAGAAATGTTGGAACACGTGAGGCAATATGAACCTTACCACTTATCTTAGAAGAAAGATTAAGAAAAGACAAACCTACGTTTGTAGCATTTGTAGACTTAGAGAAAGCTTTTGAAAATGTTGACTGGAATACCCTTTTTCAAATTCTGAGGGTGGCAGGGGTAAAATACAGGGAGCGAAGGGCTATTTATAATTTGTACAGAAACTCGATGGCAGTTATAAGAGTCGAGGGGCATGAAAGGGAAGCATTGGTTGGAAAGGGAGTGAGATCGGGTTGTAGCCTCTCCCCGATATTATTCAATCTGTATATTGGGCAAGCAGTAAAGGAAACAAAAGAAAAATTTGGAGTAGGTATTAAATATCATAGAGAAGAAATAAAAACTTTGATGCTCGCCGATGACATTGTAATTCTGTCAGAGACAGCAAAGGACTTGGAAGAGCAGTTGAACGGAATGGACAGTGTCTTGAAAGGAGGATATAAGATGAACATCAACAAAAGCAAAACGATGATAATTGAATGTAGTCCAATTAAATCGGGTGATGCTGAGGGAATTAGATTAGGAAATGAGACACTTAAAGTAGTAAAGGAGTTTTGCTATTTGGGGAGTAAAATAACTGATGATGGTCGAAGTAGAGAGGATATAAAATGTAGACTGGCTAGGGCAAGGAAAGCTTTTCTGAAGAAGAGAAATTTGTTAACATCGAGTATAGATTTAAATGTCAGGAAATCGATTCTGAAAGTATTTTTGAGGAGTGCAGCCATGTATGGAAGTGAAACATGGACGATAACTAGTTTGGACAAGAAGAGAATAGAAGGTTTCGAAATGTGGTGCTACAGAAGAATGCTGAAGATTAGATGGGTAGATCACATAACTAATGAGAAGGTATTGCATAGAATTGGGGAGAAGAGGAGTTTGTGGCACAACTTGACAAAAAGAAGGGACCGGTTGGTAGGACATGTTTTGAGGCATCGAGGGATCACAAATTTAGCATTGGAGGGCAGCGTGGAGGGTAAAAATCGTAGAAGGAGACCAAGAGATGAATACACTAAGCAGATTCAGAAGGCTGTAGGTTGCAGTAAGTACTGGGAGATGAAGAAGCTTGCACAGGATAGAGTAGCATGTAGAGCTGCATCAAACCAGTCTGAGGACTGAAGACCACAACAACAACAAATGTGTACCAAGAACATTTTAGAACTGTTTCATACTTAAAGGACCATAATGCTGCTCTAAGGTTTACTATTTAGGTGTATATAATTTCACAACCAAGTTTATGATGTTATTGACTGACGAGACAAAAAATTAAAAGTTTTCATTTCAGTCAGGTATTGTATACGTTTTATTAAGACTGCTATGAAAAAACACAGTTTAAATAAAAAAGACAGAGAAAAAGGAACATAAACTTGAGATTCATATCAATGCATAGATCAGTGTTTCGAATTTACAATAATTTGTTGTAAGAACGAGCACCACTTTATTAAAGTGGAAACCTTTTATTTTAAAATTTTGTGGTGCGGACCCCTTTTCGATGCAGGTAGATAGGCTGCGTCCTACACAGCCTACATCTAAATGCCTCCCTATCCGGGTGGTTTAAGACTGTGGAACATTGCTGTCTACAAGAACTTGCACAGACGTACGTTGTACTTTCTAGAAGGCAGAGAGAGTGTAAGAAGAGAAGTTTGGCAACAAGAGTGAACTGACTGTCAGATATTCATTCTTGAGACAGAATCGTAAAGCAACTAAATCAATTACAAGGAAAGGCATTCAGTCATAATACGTGACTTTTATTTCAATATAGCTGCAGCTGCTTTGTCAGTTTACTTCACTTTTCGTATGTAGGCTGCTACTGATCTGTTTCCAATACTGGTTACCTAGTTTTTGAGGACAGTATGAGTAGACATGTTTATGTAAACAGAAAACTTTTCGTTTCACATCGTATTTATGTACAAAACTGAAACGACCATTTTAAATAAAATTCAAACAGCCATTGTAGTTTAATTTTTTTTCAGAAATATGTTGTGAGACGAAAGTGAGTATATATACGAGTATATAGATATTCCTACACCCACCATGCCTAAGAAATTTGCAGATACCATTGGAAACACGCCGTTGGCAACCCACATTCAAAAAATTGTTTAAGCTGAACAGTCAGTTGAAGAGGAGCCCCAAGGTCTCGAAATGTACAAAATGTTGGAATAAAAACATCGATTTGTGACTGTGGGACTGTTTGTTATATATTTTACGAAAAGCAACACTGACAGCAGTGAATAAAATCAAGAAACTAAGTACTTTAAGTCACAGGCAAGTGGCCTAAATACCAGATACAAAAATTTTCACGCAATGGAGTGTGGACACAAGATTCATTGCTGAGTACCCGCCAAAGTTAACGTGAAATCACACTTTGCAAAACACAATATGAAGAGTACTGGCGTACTAGCAGATTACACCCCCATCGTAAAGAACACGTCCCAGCTAAGGGGTCAAATCCTTTTCAACTCAGAGGTCTCTTTTGTCAATGTATAATGATGCATGGAGACTGCAAAAAGCACGTTGACTAGTCGATGTCGGTGTTCAACGGTTTATTTTGTCTCTTGCATGTCACCGAAAAAGAGCAGAGTAGGACATCGTCGTACCCTTCCATCGTAACAGGTCTCATCGGCGCCGCTCACGAAAAGCCCTCCGTTCTGCAGAAAAGTATGCCACTGAACTCGTTTGTGTCGTATTGTGGTATGGACTTCTATTGTATTGTATGGCGCTTCATATCGTGATTGTGAGTGTGTACTCCTGAACCTGAGGAAATCTTTGAATGGAGACCTACTTTGTCCTGCAAAGACAAAATGAACTTCGCCCCATACCTTCACATCTGCGTCCTGCAGCTTTACAGATGCACTTATAATACTACATAAAGCATGTGTAACAGCAGCAGCAAGAACTGGACGCAAGATAAGGCCGCCACTGGGGTGCAAACACAGAATATATTCCAGACATTTGGAAATTGCTTCAATTAACTGTGGCCGTGCAGAGTGATCACGCGGTTAAAGGAGCCATGTCACGGATGGCGCGGCCTCTCCCGTAGTAGGCATGAGAGTGTGTGTTATTCTTAGCATAAAAATTATTTTAAGTTAGTTAAGTAGTGTGTAAGTCCAGGGAACGATGACTTCAGCAGTTTGCTCCCTTCTGAATTTACACACATATGAACATTTAATTAACTCTGTCTCATCCTAAACTAAATTTCTTTAAATAACTTCGAACAACCACTATTCCTGTCCTCTATTATATATATATTCAATATCTAGCCCTCTAATTGCCGTTGCAACAGGAGCGAGATAAACTAAAACACATCTTACTAATGCTGTGTAGGCAGACTTATTCGAATGGGGGAGATACCCATATTGTTGGCAATGTACGAATTTCTTCTTACTTATCTTCAATCGGTTCTGGCGGCATAGATGCCCCATTAACCAGCCGGGTCAAGCATTGGCGCCTTTCGATTTTGGTGCGCATGAGTGACACAGCCTGGTCAGGCCCAGTGTACCGAATTCCGAGGGGGCGCAATTTACTTAATCGGAGTGGAACTGTGTTAATAGAATACTGGCACTAATTTCGTGCTCAGTGAAAGGATATTTAACAGTACGCTGCCGTATCTGTAAGTAAGAGTAAGGAGTTACTAAGAAATACGTTGGATTGTGAATAAAGTTAACGGCGATTAGGCAAACTAGATACAGTTTGCTTGTGCCTAAAGAGTAATAACACAGTTTCAAGTTGTGTCAAATCTGAAGAGAATGTTTCAATAATTTTATTATTATCATTTTTGTTTTTTGGATGGCGGGGGAGGGGGGGCAGATGTTGAGCAATCGTAAGAGGTTGCGACACGACAGATGTTAGAAAACACAGACAGAAAATTCAATAGGTTCACACCTATACTTTGGGCTTCAGCCTGTCCTCCAGAACTGCCATAAACGTTATATTCGATTCCTAATAACTTAGACCTACTCCTGAAATTGTGGTCTGCGATGCGATTTAGTATGACAGCAGGAGCACTCTATTGGTTATCCCACGCACCCCTACTGCTAATCTGGACATCACTCCACCTGTTGTGCTGCCATTCATGAACATCTTTCCAAGAGGTGCTTTCCAATACAATAACGATTGCCCACGTATTTCAGCTGTAACCCAATATGTTTTACACAGTTTTAAAACGTGGCCTTTGCCTGCTCTATCACCAGATCTCGCTTCAATCGAGCAAATGTGGGACATCACCGGACGATTACACGAGCGTCATCCACAACCAGCATTCATCGTCCCTTTATTGACCAACCAAGTGCAACAGGGATGGACTTTCACCTCACAAACTGATATCCGTCACTTGTGCAACACAATGCAAAATTCTGGCGGTTACACCAGTTGTTAATGTACCAGCATTTCGCATTGGCAATGGGTTATTTCGCACTTCCATTAATCACTTACATATGTCACCTAGACACATCTACTTCCACGATTTCGTTACTCTATAACCATTCTCCGTGTAGCGATTACTTTTCCGTTACTGTATATTCTTCCTGCAAGTAAATGCTGTGTGACTAGGGCCGCCTGTCTGGTAGACCGTTCGCCGGGTGCAAGTCTTCCGATTCGACGCCACTTCGGTGACTTGCGCAACGATCAGGGATGGAGTGATGATGATTAGGACAATACAACATGCAGTCCTTGGGCGGAAAAAATTTACGACGTAGCCGGGAACCGAACCCGGGCGCTTAGACAATCTGTCGCGTTGACTTCTTTTTTGTAATGTCATTTTTTTCTATATTGTTTGTTGAATTGGTTCGTGGCGGACGTCCTATGACACTCGTTCAGGTTGTTCGTTGGTGCGTTTAATCAGTTTTTTTTTTTTTTTCTTATTACAGAGGGTAGCTAAACCCTCTGACAGAACACTCTGAGCTACCGTGCCGGCTACCACTCAGCTACCGGGGACGGACTTCCTGTAAGTGCTATGAATGATTCCAGTTAGTTTGTTCATGCCTTCTCTTTTGCACCCTCTGAAATCTGTTCCATTCCAAGCCTGCGATCAGAACAGGAATCTCGGATATACGACAAAAGCTTCGCCTGTCGGCCAGCAGGCTGCTGCAGCGGCCGCCTCACCTGATGAACGTGATGACGCCCACGCTGGCGATGTCGTCCTCGAGGGTCTTCCAGGCGTCCGTGAGCAGCTGCTTCTGCTGCTCCGAGATCTCCGGCGGCGGTGGGGGCGGCGGCGGCGAGGACGGTGATAACAGCGAGGACGCGCGCTGCGAGAAGCGGCGCCCGCTGCCGCCCCCGCTGCCGCTCCCACCTCCACCTCCGCCGGTGGGCGCTTCCGCGCCGCCGCCTTTCAGCGTAGATCCCGAGCCTCCCATGCCGTTACGGACCCGGCATCACGCTGCACTTCCGCTCCTGTCAGCACGTATACGTTATGTCACAGTATCATACATACTGAGGAAGAGCACCCATCAATAAATGTCCTTAACTACCCCACTTGAATCTCCCCTTTATTTCGAAACTGAGGGCACATAAAAATGTGTTTTAAATCTTATGGGACTTAACTGCTAAGGTCATCAGTCCCTAAGCTTACACACTACTTAACCTAAATTATCCTCAGGACAAACACACACACTCATGACCGAGGGAGGACTCGAACCTCCGCCGGGACCAGCCGCACACTCCATGACAGTAGCACTATAGACCGCTGGGATAATCCCGCGTGTCAACATAAAATAATAAGGAATAAGAAGAAGTGGATCTGAGAGCCGCGAGAAACTTATCATCTGAATTGGTTATCACGATGTAGATGAATTTAAGGAATTCTGCTACCTAGGCAGCAAGGCAGCCCGTGATAGGGAAAGAAGGAAATAAAATGGCTTACTAGCTCTGGCAATCAGGGAATTTCTGGCTAAGGGACGTCTGCTAGTATCAAATATATCCCTTAATTTTAGGAAGAAATTTCTGAGAATCTACGTTTGAAGCACTGCAGTGTATGGTAGTGAAACTTGGATTGTGGGAAGACGGGTAGATAATCGAAGCATCTGAGATGCGGCACTACAGAATAATGTTGAAAGTGTGGACAGATAAGGTAAGGAATGAAGAGCTTCTCCTCTGAAACGGCGAGAAAAAGATGTATGGAAAACACTGACAAGAAGAAGGGACAGGAAATAGGACATACGGAGAGACATCAGGGATTAACTTCATTGATACCAGAGTGAGATGCGGATGGTGAAAACTCTAGAATAAGTCAGAGGCTGATATATCTCCAGCAAGTAACTGAGCATGCAGATTGCAAGTGCTAGTCAGATGAAAAAGCAAACCACCTCAAACCACTAAGAAAACTGAAGCCCTAAAATAAATAAAAGTTTGCTCTGAGGTATGCATAAGAATTTATTCGCAATGTACTTATATCACCAAATGCAAAAAAATAGCATTTCCATAACGACAAACATAGGTTTCCAGTGAGAAGGGTTAACGCCGCCGCTGAATAACGTAAACACTTGGTGAGACGTCACGTAGTACAGTATACCGTCTGTGAGATCATCAAACGAGCCCTGGTCCAAATGATATCATGGCGATTCTGTCTAAGTCGTGCACAGTAAATGATCTTTGTCAGAGGAATCGATCCACATATGTCCAAGGGGCAGAGAGGAAACCATTCTTGTGATCCTAAAATGCTGAGAACATGTTCACGTGTGCAACGCGGCAAGCACGAGAGTTTCATACATCAAATGGCTGGTGACGTGGTCCCACTAATGAATGCATAATTTTATTCCTGCACGGAAGAGCAGCGGGATGGCCCTCAAGATCGACGAGAGATTACGTTGGTCCCTTGTAATGCCAGCCTAGAACATCACTCCGTCACCGACTTGCTGCACATGTGAACACAGTTTTGTAGGCGTTAGATATTACCGAATTATCTCCATACACGGTGTCTGCGATTATTAGAGTAAGAAAAGATCTGAGATTCATCAGTAAACAACATCCGATGTTAATCCTTAGGCGTCAGGACTTTGTGATTCCTTGCGCTCTGTAATCGCGTACACTGTGTTGTGGTGTGCCACGTGGTGTCCGCGATGGTCTTCGGGAATGGAAATTCGCTTCATGCAATCGTTTATTAACAGTCTGAAGCGATACGTGGCGCCCTGTAGCCTCTTCGAAAGTCTAGGTCAGTTCTGGAGCACTCAGTCCACGGTTCCTTTCATACAAATATCGTAGATTTCGAACGTCCCCAGCTCCTGTCGGCGGTGAGCGCCTGATGCTGTGAAGATGGAAAGGAGATATCGACAGCCACTCCAAATGCCATAGCTGTATGACATGGCCTGAAACAAAGAAGCTAATCTCTCAGATGAAGCGGTTTACAGCAAGGAGACCTTTATGGTAAGAAAGCAGATAGAGACCAGATTGCGCAAAGATGATTATACGTTACCGTTTATAAAAATGACACAACTCAGAGAAAACCGCATGATCTTGGATGAAGCGTAAGCGTAAGAGGAACAAGTTACCACGAATAAAGGCAAGTGGAACATCTGAAAACTCGACGACCAGAAACGTTGCTGTTGCATCAATATGTATGGAGCCACACACGAATTAGGTAGTGACTGTAACTGCCAAAAGGAACCATATCATCATGTAAGAGAGTTTTGACGGTGATGAAACCAATATACAGGACGTATACATTTGAATGATATCTGTTATGTCACAGTGCCTCCATTTCACATGAATCTACAGGGGTTGGATAAAAATATAGACACAACTCTGGAAACGCATGCTTGAACAAAAAATTTGATGCTAGCCAAACCCGAGGGTAGCCATGCTGTATTTGACCAAGAATGGCATCTGTAGGGTGGCATCAATAGCTTGCAAGCGTCAGTAGTGTTCAGAACAATGTTCTCTATAGTTGTGACCACATTCTGTCCAAGTATATTCGTACTTAGGCATTTTATAGGTACTTTTGTTATGGGTGCTGCAGTGACAAAGCTAACTGAAGCGTTTGGTGTTTCAAGAGACACCTTGTCAGAGACTTATACCACACATAAGGAAGGCGGAAAAACATCATCAGGAAAGTCAGAACATGGACAAGAGGGGGAGGAGGCGTATGAGGGGAGAGATTTCATCAATTGGTAGAGGATGCTTGTAGGTCTGAGAAGACGGATGCGGAAGGAGACCTAGGGTACTTAGCTTTCAAGAGCGTTTGGAGTGGTAAAATTTTGCGGATGCGGGGGTGCGTGCTATGTTCAAAAAGGTGAGTCTCCGATGAATAGTGTTTTGGAGGTGTGCCTTGTCCGGCACGTTAGTAGTTTTAGCAGTTTTAGTCTGTTGTGGGCGTTCTTCTTTGCCTGGTTAGTCGACTACGAAGTCATGTTAGTTTCCCAGCAAGGGTTAGACCATGATATTAGAGTGTTTTAATACGATTGACGGGACTGTTACTGGTGATAAGATGGCATTAACTTTTTATTTTCTGTATGTATTGTTGTTGTTTTTTTGGGGGGAGGAGAATAGTCAGCGAGTTCATCGGTCTAATCGTATTAAGGAAAGACGGGGAAGGAAGTCGGTCGTGCCCTTTCAAAGGAACTACGCCAACATTTGTCTCTAGAGACTTAGGAAATCACGGAAAACCTGAATCAGGATGAACCGGACGTGGGATTGAACCGTCGTCCTCCCGAATGCGAGTCTAGTTGCTAACCATTGCGCCACTTAGCTCCCTCTGTATGTGTCTAATGGCCCTTAGAGTGATGTTTGGGTCACAAAATACTTCTCTCTTCATGAAAGCTATCAGTCATGAAAGAGATTTTCCACTGTACGGCGTCTGATTTTGTCACGTGCGTGCTACATAACATAGTTACTTCTAAAGAACATGATCAGATCGTTAATCGTAAACATTTTATGCAATCGTGCATTTAGTTTATAGTGTAAATTCTGTATCTGCCACATTATATGTCAGACTTCATGTCTCCAGGTGAGAGAGGCACGTCGGTCTTTATTGTTCATTATAAACTTTAATGGGCTTGATAGCGATATAATGTAATATTAACTATAATAACAACAACTGTAATTTTCCAGTTTTTACTACATTATATTGCGGCCAATATCTTTAAAATTTATAATACCCACATTATGTGCTATACTACGATGACAAGTTACTTTAACGTGACCACCTGAATAACCAACATATGCAGCACGGACCGCTGAGAGAAGTGAGTGCATAGTGTCAGTGATATTCCAGAAGGCATTAACAGGGATGTGGAGCCATGTCGACTTCCGTGGTTTAGCCATGTACCAGAAACTTCTCGGTTGAGATTCCATGGCCTGAAGAGCCCCATCGATGTTTTCCCATAGTCTCGATTGGGTTAATATCCGCGCAGTTTTGTGGCCAGGAACGTGAGGTGAATGTATACTGATACTCTTCCAACCACGCACATACACTGTGAGCTGTGTGACAGATCGTATTGTCCTGCTGGTAGATGCCATGGTGCTGTGATGAGAAAATTTTATGTAGGGCTAGACAAGGACAGAGGCATACCTGTGTTGATCGAATGTGTCATCTAGAATGACAAGATCACCTGGTAACGCCACAAAAACATTCCCAGACCTTAACGTTGTCTCCTCATTGTGGCGATTTTTGCAGGATATTTGCTTCCAGAATAAAGCGTTATTCATCTGGAAATGTCATATGTCGCCACTCAGTGTACGTCGAGATGTGGTAGGACATGCAGATTCCAGTCTTTGTCGCCGACGAACAACAGTCAGTATCGGTGCATGAACCAGGCGTCTGCTGCGAAGGTCCATCTGAGCTAAGCTCTCTGAACGGCAGGTGAGGAGACAGTGTTGGTAATCCCTCGGTTCACCTGGCCGGTCGGTCGCTCAACAGTTGCACAGGTTATCGCCATTTTGCCATGCACTATATATCTTAACCACGGCAGTACGCGAACAGTTTACAAACTTACCTTTTTTGAAAACGCTTCTACCCTTGGCGGGAAAAACAGTGATCGGGCGGTTCGGACGTCAGATGACATGCTCCGATTCCGCAGTAGACTGCAAGTTTTCCGCGCCCCCTGACACTTTATGCAACTTCCACTGCTCATACTGCAACATGCCGTCTATGGGTATTTATGGCAGGCTGATGTCGAACACAGACGGTGGGTCATATTAATGTAACTGTTCCACGTATATAAATTTTACCCAATTCTCAGACACTAGGTGACAATTGATGTATAAACAAGAAGAAAGTTGTAGCGTTCCACCACGGTATAAACAATTCTTAACAGGACAAGTTTCAAGTATCAGATGTCTCGTCATCATGTTGTGACACGTGTATCTATTTTAGTGCACCGGCAACGTACAGAAATGAGAAATACGAGGCAGCTCTACCTTCGGCATAGTACACCCAAGCAGGTGGCAATAGCGCCCCATATGGAGCGCAGCTGCCTACCTCATTGTGGATAACCTCCAATATACAGCGTGTAACAAAAATGTACGGCACAAAATCCAGGACACGTTCCTCACACGTTGACGAAGAAATTATGTTACATGAATATGAGTCTGGAAACACCTTGTTTCTACGTTACATCTCATTTTCTCCAACTCATTAATCATGGGAAACACAGACGAACGGAACGCACCATTACAGCGCATGCAACTCTTTCTCACAGGAGATATACCTTCCGTGGACACTGATACACGCATCAACCCGCCATCGTACTGAATCTCGGATGCACTGATGTAATCTTTGATTCCGGATCTTGTAGATCTGAGGACTGCACACGATAGACGAAAACGATCATTTCGCTTGAAATTAATGTGCTGCTGTCGGGCGAAGGACTACTTTCAACACAGTTAGTCACTGCAGTCCACAACTAAGCTTAAGGACGAGGAAATTAGTGTTTAACGTCCCGTTGACTCCGAGACGGAGTACACCTTCGATTAGGGAATAATGTGGAAGGAAATCTACGGTGCCATTTCTAAGAAACCATCCTGGCACTTGCCTAAAGCGATTTAGCGAAATTACGGAAAACCTAAATCAGGACGGCCGGATGCAGGTTTGAACAACTGCACTCGGATGCGGGTAGGCGATGGTTCAAACCTCTGCGCGGCCTTTCCGATGTAGGTTTCCTGTCACTTCGCTAAATTGCAGCAGGCAAATGCCGAATGATCCCTTCGCAGGAAACAGTCAGTTTCCTTCCCATCCCTACATCAATCCGAACGTGTTCAAATGGTTCAAATGGCTCTGTGCACTATGGGACTTAACATCTGAGGTCATCAGTCCCCTAGAACTTAGAACTACTTAAACCTAACTAACCTAAGCCTATCACACCCATCCATGCCTGAGGTAGGAATCGAACCTGCGACCGTAGCAGCAGCGCGGTTCCGGACTGAAGCTCCTAGAACCGTTCGACCTCACCGGCCGGCAATCCGATCTTGTGCACCGAACTATTGGTCGATGGAATGTTAAACCGTAACGTTGTAAAAAAAAAACAGTACATGTTGCAAGTTGTTTATTAGTAGTGAAGGGCTTTGCTCAGTTGAGGCACCATTAGGTCTGGTACCGCCGGCTGGGGTGGCCGAGCGGTTCTAGGCGCTACAGTCTGGAACCGTGCGACCACTACGGTCACAGGTTTGAATCCTGCCTCGGGCATGCGTCTGTGTGATGTCCTTAGGTTAGTTAGGTTTAAGTAGTTCTAAGTTCTAGGGGACTGATGACCTCAGACATTAAGTCCTATTTAGCTTAGAGCCATTTTTTAGGTCTGGTACCGATTAATGGGATAGCTAAGCTGAACGTGAGAAGTAATTCACTTATGTCTTGAACAGCGTAGACCTATTAATTTAGGTTGACATTTCGGTCCATGTTCGTAGTTGGCTTTGTTCAGTATTTATTTTATGTCATCCTCTTTTCATTATTAGCGCCGCTAATTGCCGCTCTCAATAAATTTTGTTCTCAAGTTAATCCACTATGCAGCCCACTCGCTTCAGCGTATACGTAGTCTAGAGCACTATTTGTTTACCACTGTGATTCATAGCTGTGATCGCTAAGCTATCTTCGCACCGCATATTTACATGGGTTGTTGAGTTTCTTTTTGGTTCCTAACCCTGTGCTCACTCAAATTTACTTTATTATTAATGTTGTAGTTTTACGCTTTTTAACTCAGTTTTCACTTCCCGATTCTGGCTTTCCTGTGTTTATATTCGACGATTGCGGCCTTCGCTTTAATACCACCATATCAATTGCTTTTAAACATGACTAATGCTGTCTCCGGTGTTCAACGGAAGTGAATCACATTATTAAGCAAATCTAAGACAGAAGGAGGACATAATACAGGGAAGAGGTGGAACTAAAGATATGAGCTGCATTGGGGGTTTATGCGGCATCAGAACGACGAATGAAAATATGTGCCTGGCGGGGACTAGAACCTGGGATCTGCTTGCTTGGCAGTTGCGTTAATCACTGCACCATCCGAACACTGTTTATCGTAAATGTGCAAACCAATTTGCGGCACTCACCTTAGACGACCCACGTACCCACCTAGCGCTATCTACCCGCATGTTCACTCGTCACCACTGATCCCGCATAAAGTCCCGATGCAGTTGATGTAATTAGTTCTTTCCTTTCCATTCTCCCCAATCTGCCCTCTGTTTACATGGTATCCACGGCTGCGGATTGCTCGAGGAGTCGTTTCCTCCGTACATGTCCAAAAGAACAGACACTACGCAGTCATGTAACTTAATCACATTACTTCTCACCTTTAGCTCTTGACACACACAGTGGTTAGGGTTACTACAAGGCACACCACAAGTTGTGAAACGGGGCCAAATTTCTGGTAGTATATTGTCGAGTTGAGATTTTCACCAATGTTTTATTCGTATCTTAGAGAAACTAGCAGTACGGCAATAAACAGCCTTTTAAACACGCCGCTAACGGCATTCAAGTAATTTATAGCAATACAGCAATTTAAAATTAAAAAAAAACACAGAAGCTAGCAGTACGGCAATAAACAACCTTTTGAAACACGCCGCTAACGGCAATCAAGTAATTTAGAGCAATACAACAGCTTAAAAATTAAAAAAAAACACAGAAGCTAGCAGTACGGCAATAAACAACCTTTTAAAACACGCCGCTAACGGCACTCAAAGTAATTTATAGCAATACAACAATTTAAAAAAATTAGAGAACTGTACTGAACAGGCTACTAAAGTAAATACAGAACTTTGTTAATAAAGTACGGTGAGGCAGTGAAGCTAACAACACCGCCATTAAAAAATTAAACAGGTCTCAGGAAATACACGATTAGTTGCAATAAAAGGAATTTACAAACTTGGAGGAATATAAAAAAATTTAAACAAAAGTGTCCTGGAATATCATTAGAAGATGACTGACATGACGGACCAGTGTAAGGAAGCCAAAAACCACCCACCCACTCGGGGATGCTCAGTCTAGACACAATACTGACCAATTTAAATACGCCCGAAAACACAATTGCCACTCTCAGGCTCGTCACCGCACCGACTTTTAGCCAGAGAAAACTTGTTATAAGATGGCTTAACTTGCTCACAGAATTAGAGCTATCCTTGTGCAAGGAACCATTACACCACACAGTCCTGAATGAGCGACCACATGATCAACCAACAAGAGGCATGAATTTACTCATAACCCACGACAGAGTAGCGAAACAATTAAACTGCCAAAACTACACCTCCCATCGGATAGTAACGAGAGGAGGAGGAAAGATCACTGTCTTCAATTACACCGGCGCCAAGGACAGGAAACCCGGTCGCCGGAGGCCACAAGGCAGAAGAGACGCTGGTTACACAAAATTATTACTTAATGTTTAAACCTTCCACGAACTTAACTTGCAATTATGCTCGAACAGGCAGTATACGACCTCCGATGCTAAGGATCCACACATACGACCGCGCACGCGTCGCCAGCGTACCCAACACAGCACGGTCACGCGACAACACGCTCTGTCACCGGAGTTCACGTCTTCTCTGCAACGTTGACAGGTAGTGACCGCTCCTTCATGTTGGTGTCTCCTTTTAAACTCCAGTGTTGAAATTGAGGATTTAAAGAGGCTTGTTAACGTCCCACCAAGGCGAAATGAACACCAACTCTTCGTGGGGCGATTCTGTATACAACCAGCACGCGGGGAGCTCTTCCGTCAACCCGACCCGCTCGTTACACACAAGCGACATACATCACGTGGCGACTCGGTACAACCGACCACGCCTGCTTCGCGCTGGGGTGCCACACTACCCTCCCGTGTCCACCACACTCTCAGCGCGCAACGCCCCTACATCCGCGCCACCACACGAGGTTACCACCAGTCAAAGATCTTACTTCCTCCATAGCAGTTTCCCGCAAGCAAAAACGCAGATATCGATAGCAGAGGGAATAGACAACCAAGCAGCCACTTAATGACAGACAACATATCAAACAAACATGTCAGGGGCAGAAAAGGAAAACCAATGCAATCTAAACACAAGGTGTAGCACGCGTCTATACACGGCTCAGATCTGCTATCCCACTGATGACTGCTGCATTTCTTATCTAAGAAATTCTGATTGGTATTTATATGTAACCTGTGGATGCGCTAACCGCGGAAACGCGTCATTATCAATAAAAGAGGTCCGAAAGAGACTGCTCAAAATGTTTCAAATGGCTCTGAGCACTATGGGACTTAACATCTGAGGTCATCAGTCCCCTAGAGTTGGAAATACTTAAGCCTAACTAACCTAAGGAAATCACACAAAACCATGCCCGAGGCAGGATTCGAACCTGTGACCGTAGCAGCAGCGCCGTTCCGGACTGAAGCGACAGAGACTGTCGTCAATTTTTGTAACATTGAGCCCATGTTGCTGCAACAGGCCAAAATGGTGTGGAGTTATGTGTGAAAAAACCCTAATGTTCCTTCCCTCCTCCCTTTCCCCATTTTACTTTCGTAAACCAGCAGTAGGCACCGTCATGCCGGAATCGCCAGTGCGCGATGCAGCAGAAATGAACACACAACCAGAAAGGTGCGGCGCGTTGTCCACACACGAGTTTGGGCGAGCGCAGCGCAGATAACAGTCTCGTGGAATCACACAAAGGCCGCGGCCGCAGCGCCAGCGAGCGGCCAAAACAAATGCTGAACAATAACCACGAGTGGCTGTCGCGGGCCGGCCGGCGGCACGTGAAAATCGGCCAGCCAGCCGACGCGACAGCCACTCGTGGGGCGCGACGGCCGTCTGGAACAGGCACAGCCGAAAGGGCACGTCACTTTCTCCCGACGAGTGCGGTGCAGCCGTTACTGGGTGTCAGTCGCAGCGTTGTGCGGAATAAAAGAGCCGGAGGACGTTCCGTTTACGGTCGCCAGTTCAGCGCATTCAAAATATTAGTCCTGCCACCGTCCCCACACTCCGCTATTACCGCGTTGGGAATTTCATTACGATCTACTAATATCCCACTGACCATTAATACTGACGTCAGGAATGAGGCAGATTTTTAAATTCTGATGAGGCTTTTAGTAGATGTCGGGACCGACATAACTGGACGTTAATATTTATCAGTGCAAACACTATTGCCACACCAGTGCACACTCTCTCATTGTGGTCTGGTTTAAGCAACGACAGAAGCCACTTAATCGAAAACGTTTGCTCGCCTAGTAGCTTAAGCTAAAAATCACATCCCGGTTCTCACTGAAAGATTTAAAAATAGCTTGGGGAACGAGAAATGGAGATGGCATTTTCGATATTAAAACTCCCGAAACTACTTTGGTAAATAGTGCAGGAGTTAAACAATAGAGAAGAATACTCGACGGGAGCTGTAGCGTTCAGTTGCATTTCCTGCAATGATCAGTGCGAATTACACGGAAACATTTCCATTTAAGCCTCCTCATACGGTCTATAAAAGTAATGGCTTCTGTTAAATCAGATATCACTGCTTAATAGGGAATTCAAACGTTGATAGTTGATATTATGCGATTTATCTTCATATTCAATACTGACATCGGTATCAAATGCTTCTGAAACGAAACTTTCTCAAAGTTAGGAACGATAAATGAGATCGCATATGCGGATTTAAAGGCCGTCCACTTAATTAGAAATGGAAATGTGGAGTGGTAGATTTAACTGCAAAACAATTAAAAGGAGATCTCCTCTGACTCCAAATTAAAAATTCTGTTATGACAATAACACCCGATAGTATATTACCAGATCAGAGCACACATATTTTCCACAAAATTTGGTTCGTGAGAAATGATAGAGCACGAATGCAAAATGTTCGTACAAGTGACATTTTTCTGTTTTGAGATGTTAAGGTTTCGATTATAAGAAGTGCGAGATGCATACGAGATACCGAAATTCTGTCTCTCTCTCCATTTCAGACGGCCACTGTGGCCGAGCGGTTCTAGGCGCTTTTGTTCGGAACCACGCTGCTTCTACGGTTGCAGGTTCGAGTCCAACCTCGGGCACGGATGTGTGTGATGTCCTAAGGTACGTTAGGTTTAAGTTGTTCTAAGTCTAGGGGACTGATTACCTTAGATGTTAAGTCCCATAGTGCTTAGAGCCGTTTGAACCATTTATCTCTCTCCATTTCTATTTATTGGCTTTCTGAACGTGTCCATACAGCCATTCAACACTGGGAAAGTTGTATTGTAGTTTGCTCTGGCAGTTCAGGTTAGACCTTAGTTTAACTTATATTCTGCTAGGAAATTACATAGGCATAACCAAGGACTACTCCAGAAATTAGGCTAGCCTGACAACTGCAGTATACTGAAACGAGTAAAGAGATAGGAAATGTAACAAAGGATTCAAAGAGGTAGGTTGCTATAAAAATCCTTACGGTAACACAATAAGAAATGATAAGTCGCCATTGATACACATTTGTGAAATTCCCAATACATTCCATATTAATGACTATGTCTCTGAATTAACAATAACCAAAATTCTTTTCGGGTTTGATCAGTCTTTATACACTGACAGAATAAAAATCCGCAACAACAAAACATAATTTATTTAGAAAAATTATATCTCAGGAGTACATTTGCCTGTGTAACATCCGTTAAACGATTAAAATTACATGATCACAGATCAACAGAACGGAGTGAATCATTAGACTGACGTGCAAATCTGCAGTAAGGACGCATGGGATAACCGCGAGACTGCTCCTACTGCCACCCGAATTCGTATCCCACACTATAACTACAGGTGTAACTCCAATGTGTCTAGCACGCTGACATGTTGTTTGCAGGTCCAAAACTGGGCTTCTTGTAACCTACACGCGGTCATCAATGGCACTGAGGAATAACCAGCTATTTTCAGAAAAAACGACCTCCACCATACCGTCCAATAGCTCTCGCTTGACATTAATGAAGTCGCAAATAGTGATGGTTTGGAGCCAGTGGCACGCTATAGGGCGTCTGGCTAGGAGCTATCCTTGAAGTAACCGATTTAATGCGGTACGTTGTGTGACTCTGAGGTCAACTGCTGCTGAAATTGCTGCTGCAGATGCAGTACGGTGCGCCACAGCCATACGCCGAACACGATGGTCTTCCCTCTCCATACTGCTACGTGGCTGTCGGGAGTCCGGTCTTGTTGCGACCGTCCATTGTCGTGGACACCGCTGCCAGCAATAATGTATATTGGTTTCGTTTCTGCCGTGTCTTTGTGCAGTATCGTAGAAGGAACACCCAGCTTGTCTAGCACTATTGCAAGACCTCGTTCAAACTCAGTTAGTTGTTGATAATGCCATCTTTGTCGCTTCAAGGTATTCTTGATTAACATCAGCTCACCACGCCCAGTCTCAAAGGTACGTAACTGTCGCGGACGTTACACAGCGTAATTGAAGCAAGCCTGAGTAGCGTCCTCAAAATACACTTAATACAAGTGCCATTCTTATGCGACTGGCTCGTAATTTTAATAGACATAATCTCTCAGAATTCGTGGAACACTCTCTTATCGTTTCGATTTTTTTCCGTCAGTTGGTGTATATTTTTGAATATTTTGGCTTATCCGAAGTTCGTTCCAAATCAGTTTCTACTTTCTAGTCAACTTATTGTCTCTATATGTCTAGCGCAATCGACTTTTTCAGTTAACTGCTTTCGGTGTCTGTTTACAATGATTTCCAATGACTCCATAAACGTAAATTCAAACATCGAAATTTCATTGGTTCAGACCTGATATTTCTGTGTAATTTTCTTTAAATTCTTGCAGAAATTAATGCAGTCTGTAGCATATTTCAGTGGATTTGCAGCAGCCCTTCATTTAACTACGTAATGGTATTAAGCGCTTTAGTTTTTTGCATACACCAACCTTAGTCTAGCTCATAGAACTACAAACAAAGAATTTTGTCAAATTTCAACACATTTTCTTGTAGGTGCCGGCCACACGTGACCGTTGTATGAAACTGCAGACGTAACGCCACGTATATCACAAATGTACTTATGGGGGAACAGTTGAATTGTCTGAAAAAAGTTTATGGGATGTTCATTGTGGAGACATGAGGAACTGAGTTGTTTAAAAAATACTTGTAGAGGGAGATAAATGAATATCAACTACCGTAAAAAATTTGTGCTCAGTTATAGAGGTTTACAATGCACTCTGGATTTAGTGTTATAACAGTACTCATAGAATACATAAAATAATTGCATTTACGTATTAAGAACAAAAGCGGTTCTAGGGCGTCAGGTATCGACACATGCTCAAACACACATATTAGTACGTGGTGCAGCCTCAATAGGGGACGTTGCAGGCACTGACTGGCATCCAGTGGATAGTATAGGTGACGAATACTGTCCTGGCATACATTATTCCAACCTGCTCGACCTGTTCAAGTTGTTCTACAACAGTTTTGGTTGACATGTCTCACGAGTTACTTTTCATCCCTTCATTTCCCACGCGTGAACGATTGGAGACATGCCTGCAGATGATGCTGGCCTGGAACGTTGCTGCATGTCTTGCGGAGCACGTTGAGTCTCACGCTCAGTGTGTGGGCTGAGAATTATCCTGTTGGAACAGCACATCACCTTCCTGTACCAAGAAGGCCAAAAGGACGGGAACAACTACATCTTGCATGTACAAGTGCTGGTTATCTTCCTCTGCAGAAACGACAGAGATGAACGAGAGTTGTGGCTTATCGTACCAATGAATCATGACAGCTCTCAGCATGTCTGTGTCGTACGCGCAAATGACCATCACTTGTGTGCGGGCAGAATCTGCTCTCATCGCTGAACACAACGGAGCGCCACTCCCTATTCCAGCTGATAATCTGACGCCACCAGTCAATCCGTGAATGTCGATGCTGTGGCATGAGTGGCAGGCTAGAGGTGTGGGTTCCCGTAGTTCCACTGATAATAACCGATTGGCAACAGTTCGTCTGGGAGCACAATCCCTCTTACCGGCGACGTGGTACCTGCACGATCAGCGGGGTCGGTCACCTACATTTCTGTTACTACGCTATCGTTCAGGCCACCTACCTCGATAGGATTCTTGCCGATTTCCCTTCACTCTGTGGTAGCAGATACGTGCTACGTAGTGAAAAGCAGCGTTGATGAAACCACCTCCTATTACCTACCAAACAGAGGCCGCGTTACTCTAGGTGAAAGTCAGTTCCTGAAAGTTAATGATTAAAAGTCGGACATTCGAGATCATCAATCTACTTGCAGAAAGGCGTTTGAAATTAGCTTAACTCTGCTTCTTGTACACATTCAAACACATGAATTGGCTATCCGGTTCGTATTTAATGTGATAAAACGTTATCAGTCAAAATTCACTGTCTGTATAACAAATATTCACTCGAAAAGCAGCCAGAATTTTAGTAAGTCCAACCCAACTAATTTTGACGTTCTAGCAATCGCAGACCCACAACTAGTCGCGAGGTAAGCATTCGGTCGTTTCAGTGATCTTCTTCATAGAGGTGCTCGCCAAAATATTCCGTACACAGCGCGAAACACGCCACGGGGAGTTGTTACTACGACCACGCTCATATCTCACCAACTATTTAATTTAGAGACACCAAACTTTCATTAAAATGTTTGTAACTCCAGTCGCGTTAGTCACAGGATGTTCGAAGCGAAATAAGCTCACTATTTCCTCATCTTAAAGAGTATTTTTAAGGGACGATCTGTCATCGTGTTATCCGTAGGCCGGCTAGCAAGCGACTCTTCTCGAGGTACTCTTCTTTATGCCCGCTCCTCTTTTCGTGAGGGAAAAGCTTAATTCGGATTAATTCGGATTGGCTGTTGATCTAAATGACCAATCAGAACGTTCCTTCCAAATCATTCTCGCGGCAAATCTTGCCTTATCCAATTACTAATTTGATGGTAATTAATGTCAGCAAAACTTCTGTATTGTTTTATTTCATTTAATCAAACTGAAATATTTTTCAAACTGATAAAGAAATTTATTCCGCCTCTAACTTCCAATCTGGCTACTTCTGTACAGAAGGAAGCACCCACCAACATACATCTGAATCGTAACTACAACATAACTTTCCCCAGGTTCGTTTGTACAGAGTTTTACGTAAAATGAATTATAAATTTTAACGTGTGTCCCACATACACTATCTCAATCATTCTCACGCACTCACACGGCAAAGTAAAATGAAATGATAATTTTGAGCGATGTGACTAAAGCTTTAAAAATAAAATTCTAATTAATTGATTTTTACGCACTGATAACTTCGGAATGGCTTCAAATGATAATGAAAATTAATCTGTTGTTATTCCTAACTTGGTTTTAAAAACAAGCCTAGGTTTTAGGAGTTTTAGGTAATTCTCTTTATCTCCCAAACTATAGTATATAAAAATCTTAAATTTTTACATTATAATTACATTAATAACAAAAGACTGCGTACCCAGTATGAGCAAAATTGGATAATAAATAATATGGATTATTTAGATTCGTAGCGGGTATGAATCTTCGTGTCGACTGAATGTTGCACTATGCAGTTCTCACTTCTGGTGGCATCATATGTGCTGTGAAAAAGACAAACATAGCCATACTGCAGCCACCGCACCAGATGGCTGCGTGCCTTACTGCAACGAATGTCATCTCGTAATAACTTGCTGCTTTACACGTTGCCACTCTTCTAGTAAGACGATCCTGGCGGACGTCTGTGCTGAGCGGTTGACCAGAACCTCATCTACGGGTTTGAGAAGCTTCACGAGACCACTGATACCAGCATCGTTGCACCACTGACGCAGCAGATACACCTTGTGTGACTTTTCTCCGGAAGGACCATCTCGCCATTCGGAACGGCACAATATGACCTCTTCAGAACTCCCTCGCTTGGCTGCAGGAAGCACGAGTGCGTCTCCGCTTTGACATGGTTGCCTGCTTGCTTTACATGTTCGCACTACATTGAGGTTTCTCGTTGTAGGCATTCCCTGTTTATAGGTAGACACTGATGGCACTGTGGTAGCTAAGCTACCATGCTATCTGTTGGCCCATGACGTCGAAACCATTATCAGCGCATCTACTAACTCACAGGTGGCATATGCCGTCATCGGATAAAAATCCACGTCTTGTTTCCAGGCGTACTAATTATTTTCCAGCAGCGTAGAAAGCCAGACGTAGCTCATGGACTTCAACGCCTTGGAGAAACTAGTAGAGTATTGGTGGAGTAGATGCTCTAATAACTTTGAAATTGGAAAAACTTTGTAGAAATACTGGATGATGGGGAGAGGTGCTAGAGGCATACTCGACCAGTTTGTATTTTGGAAATGTCCCGTCAAAACACCTTTTAGCTGTCTTCATTTCCAATACTTATTTTATTGAGGATCCAGTTTCGCCGATATATTACTCCATCTTCATGCCCCATGACAGAGATGTAGGAAGATTCCCACCTCTGGTCCTGTCATAATATGGATGAACATTCAGTTACTTGTATCTGTAGACGTTTGGAAAAGTCATTCCTCTGATCGTGAATTGCAAACTCTTAGACATGTTATGATCGAAGACACTTTTAAAACTGAGGCAACAACAGATAAAATAGTTGTACATGATTGCTTCACACTTCATGTAGTGAACAGATTTTTAAAAAATACAGGTGTAAAAACTATTAAAATGAATGTAAGTGAAATTTCAGTGGTCCACTGTAGCTGTTGAGGTCTCTTATAAACCCACATCCGGTTTCGCAACTTTTGAGTTGCGTCTTCTGGTGAAAATATCTATACAAAATAGTTCTTAAAAATGGTTCAAATGGCTCTGAGCACTATGGGACTCAACATCTGAGGTCATCAGTCCCCTAGAACTTACAACTACTTAAATCTAACTAACCTAAGGGTATCACACACATCCATGCCAGAGGCAGGATTCGAACCTGCGACCGTAGCGGTCGCCCGGTTCCAGACTGAATCTCCTAGAACCGTTCGATCACACCGGCCGGCTAGTTTTTAAAACTTAATGCACAGTATCCTGCTGTTGATTGAACGTCTACTGATTCCGACATAAACATTTTCGCATGTGCATGGTATGCGGTATTTTCCCTACATTGCAAGTGGGTCCCTTTTCTCCTTTGCCGATCTAAAACACACTTTGATCATCCTTGTCGGTTTGAAAATCGTCTTTACGACGTGTTTGCGCAATATACTTGTAAGTCCATACGAAAAGAAACCACTCGCAAATGCTGTGTCAGAGGTTACAGAATGCCACTATGTACCAATTGACGTGGGTAGGTAACGTTTTCAGCAGTCCTCGGTTGATAAGAAGCCATCGTTAAGAGGTAAAAAGGACCATCGTCAATTATGTAAATCATGTCTAAATCTGAAGTATAGAATTAGGAATCAGAACTGATCCTCCCTTAATTAAAATAAAGTGAAACAGTAACTAAAATGAAAAAGAGTTGGGGATCGCCCTATGTGACGCAGATCAATTACCAAAAACGAGACTGAGTATTACGTTGCGAACTGCACACATTCCGGCTAAAATACACTCTTGTCCGCCTATGTCGAGCAGTAAAATGCCCCTCATAGACGTTATTCAAGGAAGTATTGGATCCTGTAGTGAATGAAGAATGAAATAAAGTTAGTGGCGGATACAAGTAATTTTCGTCCATTGAAATGTACTGAAAATTATTTTACCTGTTTTTGGGGTGCCATCATTTACCGAAAGGAAGAAGCGTATGCTGCCGGTCAAACTTACCAAAAGCCGACACGCTGAAGTGTATTTCCCACCAACACAGCAGCTGACAACATAAGTTAGGTACGAGCGGCTCGTGTGTTGTCGAAGCGTCCGCTGTGGCTGCCGTCCCAGTACTGAGATGGTGACGGAAATTGATTAATTCGGGTAACGCGGAAAATTAAAATGCACGACTGCAGTACTCTGTTGACCACATACGTTTACCACGCAAACTATTAGACGCGGCTCTCTGTATTACATTAAGTTTAACCTGAATAATAACATAATAATGTTGCTAACATAAACTACTTATTTCAGATGAATGAAACTTAGTTCTGAATTATTAAAAAAGTGTTGACATTAAATGGATCAGATGACTAAGTGGACGAAAAAAGTTGTTGACTGAATGAAGTCTCCTGCGTTGATCGAAGGAATCACAGATTCAAAAATGTACGGATACAAACCATTGAAAGGTGGCTCGTGTTGAGACGGGACCAAAGGTGGGAATCTTCCATCATATCCATCATTGGACCTGAAGGTGGCATAATATATCCACGAAAGTCGCTGCTCACTAAGATAACTTTTTAGAAATTTAGACTGATCAAGGGTGTTTTGATTCGTCATTCTTTGATCCCCCAACCATCTGAATGAAGATGGACATACAGAGTTTGTAATTTTCGTTTGTTGTAGGCTTTTTGTTAAACGACTGGGTTGCCTGCAGAGGCAGCTTTGCTGCGGTACGCATAACAAATGCATCACAGCGTGCGAGTGACCTGGCGTAAGAAGTGGTAACGCATTCTAAAGTACATGGGACAGTACGATTCTTATGTGCAAACGTCTAAACTGCACTCACATTCATCGCGAAATTCAGGCTATTTATGGATCAGATTCGTTGTCGTATTCAGCTAAGGCAAAATGGTGCCAACAATTTGACCAACGCCGCACAGATGTAGGTTTTGCTGATCTGGAAGTAAGGTATCCGACATAAATCACAGACGATATTGTCGAGCAAATCAATGAAGAACAGCTCAAGGGAAAGGGATTTCGCGACGTTGAGAACGTTCACACATAGGTTCCCGAATGATTGCGTGACAGAGGAGGAATTGGAATATTGGTAGAATGTTTCGTCTATTATTTACATTGACTTGCTGAGCATTATGAGAAATAGTATCACACGTCAGTGTCACTTGGAAGTGTAATGCTACTATCGATAAAATTTGGTCGTTATTATCTGTTATTTTGCTGTCTGAAGTCACCTCTTGCTTACCGAAATTGATGGTAGTAAGAGATAAAAAACTAAATAGAAGCGATTGA